>NC_133324.1:392378916-392688593 GCF_042186555.1 Aquarana catesbeiana
AAAAAAGTATTCATAATATTTATATATAAAAAAAGGCATTCATAATATTTATATAGGTTTTTCCATTTCTATTTGAAACCGAATGAGTTGTTTTACAAGGTAAGGGTTCACATATACTTTTAGTAATATTTTCAGCATTTAAGAAGCTTGAGCTGCTGAGCCCAGAATCAGTATTCTATTACTCTAGGGTTGCCACACACTTAGTCGGTACCATACAAAAGATGTTGAGAAGTAAACGCAAAGGTGTATATTGAGCAGTAAGTATAATATTTCAGTTCAAACATTAACACAAGTTGAAATATTGCTGCTGAACTTGTAAAATTAGAGAAAAAAAGAAAGGGAGCAATCTCGCCCATGCAGCATGGTGGTCTGGCTACAGCGGCAGTTAGATGTTCTGTGTGCTTCAAATGCAAGATGCTGGGTGATGCCAAAAGGGGAATCTATGCCCAGATTTAATTTCCAAGTTTCTAGGCGGTTGCAGTCTTTATTCTCCACTGCAGGTGGTGTTTAACCATAGCAGCAATGCAGGTGGGGAGGAGGTTGAGAGGTACTTGTTCCCTTTATGATTTCCTCAGTCACAAGGGAACAGCTATCCAATTGGATACTGGTGCCCCTTGTGACTTTGGCAGCCATCAGGCAGAGTCTATTTAAGATCCTGAGCTTGTAGCACTTTATACGAGTGGCTACCGTAGGGACAGGTTCCCCATCTGTCAGGGACAACACTACTTAGAGATAAGGAAAGGAGTAGGGACAGTGCAGGGATTATGTCTACCTCTTCCAGGAAGCCTCCCCATTGGGTGTGGACCAGACAGGCCCCATTTCACTTCTTGTGACAGATGCTGCAGCACCTCTGAGCCTCCTGACTGCTATTTTCACCCTGTTTGTACTTGTTGAACTTTTTCACATTATATATCAGAGGCCTAACTACAACCTTCAGGGCCCCGGTGCAAGAAACCATGAAGCCCCCCGACCTCTGGTCCTGGGGCCCTTTACTCCTGCTGTTGGGCCCTTTATTATGGTCCCACAGTGGCCCCCTTCCTGCCATCCTGGGGTCCCCCACGGTGGTAGAACACCAGGGTCCAGTCGCAAGTGCAACCTTTGTAACCCTTGTAGTTCCGCCACTGTGTTCCACTTGTATTTAGGTACTGCCATAAATGTTATAGATTTTACCGGCATGTAAGACCTGCACACCCAGCTTCTGACAGGCTTTTAAACAGGATGTTACTGACAGGCTCAGTGAGCGGACTCTGAGCAGATCACCCATGATCCTCTCCCCCTGGTCCTCCCTTCCAGCACAATCCCCTCCCCCCATCCTGGGTCAAATTCCCTCCCCCTCATCCCCCCCAGCATGAATCTTGTCTCCCCCATGCCAGCATAAGTACTCTCCCCAGTTCTGTCACAAATCCTACTACCCAAATCCCGCTTCTCGGTATAACCCCCACCCCAAAAAACACAATTCTTCATTTCTAATACAAATCCATACTTCCCAACTGTTCTGGTTTTGGTGGGACCTTCCTGAGATACAAAGGAAATCCTGTGCATAAGAGTCTGTTCACACCAGAATGCCATGAGGGAAATCTGCATTTTGTGTCCGTTTTCTAAACTGCATTCAAAATGCATTGCTGTAGCAATCTGCAGCGGTTGTCAACTTAATGACTCCCAAATGCAGGTCACAAACGCAGTGTTTGCCTGCACCAGATCGTATGATCAGAAGTACCATGTGATTCATTTTCTGTGCGTTTTGTAAAGTAGAGCATGCACAGCTCTTGGTGCAGACTGGCACAATTTTAGCCCATTAAAATGAAAGGGCTGAAATTGCGCAGCATTTAGAAGGCATGTGAATCACAGAGGAATGCACAGCGTGTTCCTTTGTGATTCATGGTGTGAACCGGCCCTGAGTCCTGGAGCCCAGTGCAGAAAAAAGTTTTGGCACTCGGCTCCACTAACTTGCCTGACAGGGGGGTGCCCGGAATCCCGGGCTCCTGGGGCTATTGCCCTGAATCTCTAGCAAGGTGCCCGGGATCCCAGACACTATGACTGTCCCCTGAATAGCAGCCAATTTCTCTTTGAAGAAAGGGGGCAAATTGTCAAAGAAGAATACTTGCAGTAATTTGGGGGGGGTAAGAGGATGCTGTACAGTATGCGCTAGGTGGCACTTTGGGAGGGGAGAGGATTTGTGCTAGAAGGGGGGGTTGAATATAAAATCTGACCCGCCAGCACAAGTTCTCTCCCCTCCAAAAAGTGCTCCGTAGCACATACAGCATCCTCTTATCCCCCCCAAATCACTGCAAGTATTTTTCTTTGACAACTTGCCCCCCTTCCCCCCTTCTCTGTGTCCTCTTCCCTGTGTCTCCTTCCCCTGCAAGTGTCATATATATATTGCATTCAGATTCAGTACAAACCTCAGGTCAGCACGGGACAAGTAAATCTGTGTCCATTCTCCTCCCCCTCCTCCACCTGTCTGTGTTTAGGAAAACATCAGAGCCGAGGAGGAGGGGGAGGAGCTTCAGTCCGTGTATCAGTGTGAGTCAGGAGGGGGGGAGAGGGAGAGATGGGCTGCCATACAGAGTAATCTCAGTGTGTGGGACCCATGCACAAGCTGCAAGCAAGTCACTGGAGCCAAGTACCAGAAGTGAGTACCAGTTGTAATAGAGCTCACCCTCCTTGTGGCCGCTGCATCAGGCGCTGGACCGGAAGTCTTTCCTGCTGTCTTGGGGCCATGGATATATACAATGCTCAAAAAAATTAAAGAAACACTTTTTAATCAGAGTATAGCATCAAGTCAATTAAACTCCTGGGATATTGATCTGGTCAGTTAAGTAGCAGAAGGGGTTGTTAATCAGTTTCAGCTGCTTTGGTGTTGAGATTAACAACAAGTGCAGTAGATGGGCAACAATGAGACAACCTCCAAAACAGGAATGGTTTTACAGGTGGAGGCCACTGACATTTTTTTTCCCTATTCATCTTCACTAGTTTTGCATTTGGCTAGGGTCAGTGTCACTACTGGTAGCACGAGGTGATACCTGAACCCTATAGAGGTTGCACGGCAGTCCAACTCCTCCAGGATGACAAATCAATACAAGCCATTGCCAGAAGGTTTGTTGTGTCCTCCAGCACAGTCACAAGAGCATGGAGGAGATTCCAGGAGATGAGCAGTTACTCTAGGAGAGCTGGACAGGGCCGTAGAAGGTCCCAAACCCATCAGCAGGACTGGTATCTGCTCCTTTGTGCAAGGAGGAACAGGATGAGCACTGCCAGAGCCCTACAAATTTACTTCCAGCAGACCAAGGGTGTGAATGTCTCTAACTAAACAATCAGAAAAAGACTTCATGAGGGTGGTCTGAGGGCCTGAAATCCTCTAGTGCACCTTGTGCTCACCACCTGGCACCATGGAGCTCGATTGGCATTTGCCATTGAACACCAGAATTGGCAGGTCCACCACTGGCGCCCTGTGCTTTTCAAAGATGAGCGCAGGTTCCCCCTGAGCACATGTGACAGATGTGAAAGGGTCTGGAGAAGCCGTGGAAAATGTTATGCTGCCTGTAACATCGTTCAGTATGACCAGCTTGGTGGTTGGTCAATGGTCAGTGATGGTCTGGGAAGGCATATCCATGGAGGGATGCACAGACCTCTACAGGCTAGACAATGGTAGCCTCATGTTGCGAGAGGATGCAGCCAGTTCCTTAGTGGGAAGGAATCGATACCCACTTTCGCTTGACCTAAATCCAATAGAACATTATGTTTCTTTCCATCCGACGCCACCAGATTGCACCTCAGTCTGTGCAAGAGCTCAGTGATCCCCTGGTCCAGATCTGAGAGGAAAAACCCCAGGACACCATTCGTCGTCTCATTAGGAGCATGCCCTCACTTTGTCAGGCATGCATACAAGCACGTGGGGGCCATACAAACTACTATTTTGTACCATTTTCAGTTGCTGCAATGAAATTTCAGCAAGATTGATTAGCCTGCTGCATAATTTTTTCACTTTGATTTTCGGGATTTTGAATTCAGCCTTCTGTAGGTTGATAATTTTCCATATCAAGCTAAGTGGCATCCTTTCGTTCCTAACGCAATACCAAGTCCATATCAGTATAGATATCCAGCATGATATTTTTCCCCATTGAGATCTGATGTGTTTTTAAAGTGTTCCTTTATTTTTTTGAGCAGGGTATATTGCTAATACCAAATCTGGAATATGTGTGCTCACTGCCCACCACGCTGCACCTAGCTCACACTCACACTCACACTCTCTAAATCTGTGCGAGTAACAATATGTAATATATAGTATATAAAGCCATTTCTAAATCGTAAACAGCGACAATGATGCTGGATCATAACAACAGTACTATAACAACTTACCGTCTGCATTTTCTTCTTCATCTCAAAATTAGCTCTCTTGTAGGCCTTTGATATAGCATTGAGATAATATATAGCCAGACTAAAGAAAACAACATTTAAAGGATAAAAAATATGAATGAATAGCTTGTATTAGATTTGCTGTATTTGGGAATGAATATCACATCTTCTTCACTAAAGTGGGTCACGCTGACTTATATGTAAAAAAAAACAAAACAAAAAACAAACAAAAAAGTACCCACTTCCATAAATATCTCACAATATAGCAAGTCACAATGTTTAAAAGTTAAGACTTGAATATGATTAAATAAATCCAATAAGTGAAGAAATTCTTTGCAATAAATATATTGTATATGCCCAATTTTTCTTTATCATCGGGTCACATAATAACCAGTATAAATACAATTTAAATTATAAAAAGCATACATTTTAATTGTTTTGTATTGTTCATTAAGGCATGGTTTCCGTTTATTAAATACATTTCGAGCATAAATACTATTCCCATTTCCATATTATTTCCATATGTTATAGATATGTGTATACTTTTTAAATGCACTTGCTCATAATGCTTACACCAATAGGATAACTGCTGCCATGATGATTCCTGGATTCGATGCATAGCCAAGTACTGTTGTCATAAAAGGTGGAAAATCCATTTGGATGGTTTCCTGTAGAACATCATACATCCTGTTTTTCCCACTTGGAAAACAATTGAAAGTGCACATATTAAAGTAACTTCTTATACATTTTTTCAAAATTAAAGAAAATGCACATATTAATAAATGTAATAAATCTAGTAACTTTTTGTAATATATGGATAGTTCTAATTTCTCTGTAGATCCCTTTAAAATCATGTCTATCTACAGTATTCTGAAGGTAAATCACACAGGGCACATAAATAATTGTCAAATTAACTAAAGGGGGACTGGAGGAGGTGTTGTGTTCAGATCAGAGGAGCTGGGAAAATTAGGAATGGTTATTTATAGGTATGTTAACCACTTGCCGACCGCCCTATGTACATATACATCGACACAATGGCACGGACAGGCAAATGGGTGAACGGGTACATCCCTTTAAATTTGCGCCGTGTAATCGAGTGCGTGTGATCGCTGGTCCCGCGGACTCAATGACCGCGGGGATACCCGCAAGTGTCTCACGGAGAGGAATAACAGGGAAATGCTGAAGTAAACAAGCATTTCCCCGTTCTGCCTAGTGACAAGAACACTGATCACAGCTCCCTGTAATCGGGAGCGGTGATCAGTGTCGTGTCACGCGTAGCCCCTCCCCCCACAGTTAGAATCACTCCCTAGGACACACTTAACCCCTAGAGTGCCACCTAGTGTTAACCCCTTCACTGTCAGTTACATTTATACAGTAATCAATGCATTTTTACTAGCACTGATCGCTGTATAAATGTGAATGGTCCCAAAAAGTGTCCGATCCATCCGCCATAATGTCTCAGCCACGATAAAATTCGCTGATCACTGCCATTACTAGTAAAAAAAAAAAATATTAATAAAAATGCCATAAAACTATAGCCTATATTGTAAACGCTATAACTTTTGCGCAAACCAATCAATAAAGGCTTATTGCAATTTTTTTTACCAAAAATATGTAGAAGAATACGTATTAGCCTAAACTGAGGAAAAAATTTTTTTTATATATTTTTGGGAGATGTTTATTATAGCAAAAAGTAAAAAATAATGAGTTTTTTTCAATATTGTCGCTATTTTTTTGTTTATGGCGCAAAAAATAAAAACCGCAGAGGCGATCAAATACCACCAAAAGAAAGCTCTATTTGTGGGGAAAAAAGGAGGTCAATTTTGTTTGAGAGCCACGTCGCACGACCGCACAATTGTCAGTTAAAGCGTCGCAGTGCCGAATCGCAAAAAGTGCTCTGGTCTTTAGCCAGCCAAATGGTCCGGGGCTTAAGTGGTTAAAAAGAAAACAGTGTAAATGAACTGAAATCTGAATTTTGTGTATATACAGCTAGGAACTCAAGAACACAATGAGGTTGATTTGCTAAAACTAGAAAGTGCAAAATCTGGAGCAGCTGTGCATGGTAGCCAAATAGCTTCTAACTTCAGCTTGTTCAATTAAAGTGGTTCTAAAGGCAAAGGTTTTATTGTCTTAATGCACATTAAAATAAAAATCCTTCAGTGTGCAGCAGCCCACCTCAGCCCCCCTAATACTTACCTGAGTCCCATCTCGATCAGCGATGAACAAGAGTGCCTCGACCATCCGGGACTCTCCCTCTTAATTGGCTGAGACACAGCAGCAGCGCCATTAGCTCCCGCTGCTGTCAAAGTCAGTGAGCCGAGAGAGAGAGGGGGTCGGGCTGAACGAGGCTCCATGTCTGAATGGACACACAAAGCTGCGGCTCGGCTTGGGTGCCCTCATAGCAAGCTGCTTGCTGTGGGGGCCACTCGACAGGAGGGAGGGGCCAGGAGAAACGGCAAGGGACCTAAGAAGGGGAGGATCTGGGCTGCTCTGTGAAAAAACCCTGCACAGAGCAGGTAAGTATAACGTGTTTGTTATTTTTAAAGAAAAAAAAAATGAGACTTCAGTATCACTTTAAGCTTTGAAAAAAAAAAAAAAAAACTGGAAGCTGATTGGCTTCTATGCAGAGCTGCACCAGATTCTGCACATTCCAGTTTTAGTAAATCAAACCCAATGTTTCTTTTTTTGTGTTCACTACTAATCTCATTTCCCTCCATGTAGAGGAGATGAACAAAGGCAAACATGCTTAAAGTCTAGCCTGAGTAACAATAATAGCTAATACATACAGTGGAGGATTTAGTATAGCCACCCACAGCTGCAGAAAGTATATTATTTGTTGTATTAGGCTGTTTTCACACTGATCAGTTTTTCTTCCGTTTATGCATTAAGAAAAGCAGAAGAAAAACCCATGACCATTAAATCTTATGGAACTTTTCACACTGATCAGTTGCGGGTCCGCTGCATTAAAAAGAATCATGCTTGCCACATTTTTGGTGCATGTTTGGTGCGGCAAAAAAAACACACGAAAAATGCACATCCCCATTGACATGAATGAAAAACGCATCAAAAATGCAGATTAGAAGCTACGTGTCTTTTTTTCACAAGTGTAAAATGCACTAGAAACACAGCAAAAACATGGTAAAAAACATGGCAAAAACACCTCAAAAATGCGGCATTTTTTAAATGAGCAGTGTGAAAGCAGCCTTACTCATTAAAAACAAATGAAAGCCCCTAAAAAGAAAACCAATGCAGGAACCTCATCTATGGACATATATTGCGTTTTTGCTTTCGAGTTTAGATAATCTTTTAACACACTACTCCCAACGCACAGGTTCCTGTAGAAATGTCTGTGCGTATAAGTGGGTGCTTAAGCAACCATCGGCTGGAATCGTGACCAACCAGAGCAAGAGAATGTCACTAGCACATCAAGGTTTTCCAGAGCGAGTCCAAAGCTTTAATCAGTGATCACATCGTTACAGCAGATTGCAAAATTTCGGAGCCCTGCAGGACCCCTTTATCAGGCATGTGACCCTGATCACATGCCTGATGAAGGGGTCCTGTGTGGCTCCAAAAGGTTTCAATCTGCTGTGACGATGTGATCGCTGAATAAAGCTTTGGACACGCTCTGGAGATCCTTGGTGTGCTGGTGACATTCTCTTGCTCTAGATATTATTTTAGGCTTGGTTCACACTAGCCCAACTTCAAAGTTGCGTGACTTTGCAGTCCGACTTTGATGTGACGTTTTACACTCTGTGGCATTGAAGTCATATCAAACTCGGACCATAGTAGTGCAGGAACATTTTCTAAAGTCGGACAGACTTGTGTAGTATCAGATAAGACGGCTCTCATAGGGAAACATTGAATTTCACATGTCATCTGATTTGAGGTCTCACAAATCAGGTCCTATGCCGTATCAGTGTGAACCGAGCCTTAAAGCGGAGTTCCACCCAAAAATGGAACTTCCGCTTTTCGGATTACTGTCTAATCCAGGTATTTGCTCCCACTTCCGGGCATAGATCACTACAGGCTCCGCGGTGATCTAAGCCATGTCCGGCCCCTCCCCCACCCCCCCTTTTGGTGTCTAAATTTGATGTTATCGCTCTCTCACTCTCTCATACTGGTCACTGGAAGTACAACATGGCACCTCATGGCAAAGAACTCTCTGAGGATCTGAAAAAAAGAATTGTTGCTCTACATAAAGATGTCCTAGGCTATAAGAAGATTGCCGAAACCCTGAAAATGAGCTGCAGCACGGTGGCCAAGTCCATACAACGGTTTAACAGGACAAGTTCCATTCAGAACAGGCCTCACCGTGGTCGAGCAAAGAAGTTGAGTGCACATGCTTAGCGTCATATCCAGAGGTTGTCTTTGGGAAATAGATGTATGAGAGCTGCCAGCATTGCTGCAGAGGGGTGGGGGGTCAGCCTGTCAGGGTTCAGACCATACACCGCACACTGCATCAAATTGGTCTGCAGGGCTGTCTTCCCAGAAGGAAGCCTCTTCTAAAGATGAAGCACAAGAAAGCCTGCAAACAGTTTGTTGAAGACAAGCAGACTAAGGACATGGATTACTGGAACCATGTCCTTAGTCTGATGAGACCAAGATAACTTATTTGGTTCAGATGGTGTCAAGCATGTGTGGCAGCAACCAGGTGAGGAGTACAAAGACAAGTGTGTCTTGCCTACAGTCAAGCATGATGGTGGGAGTGTCATGATTTGGGGCTACATGAGTGCTGCCGGAACTGGGGAGCTACAGTTCATTGAGGAAACCACGAATGCCAACATGTACTGTGACATACTGAAACAGAGCATGACCCCTCTGTCACGGGCAAGGCCAGAGCGGAGGCTGTTGGAGAGGACTGTGTGCAAGCCTGTTGCCCACCGATTATGGGCCCTAGCATTTGGGGCAATGGTGCTCTCTGTGAGCTGTATGCCTGGGGACCCTGGGGTTGGTGTTACTTTGGATTCAGCTCCATGTTCCCCCAAAACACACAGACTCTGGAACCCGTTGTATGCCATATTAGAATGATAAGACTGAGTTATACTGTTGGGACACATCCTGTGAGGAGATGCTAATGTCATCATCTCCACTCACCTGTCTGATGTCAGCTATAATGGGTTTAATGTAAATAAGTTTAGTCTAGGTTCTAAAGGTATTCAACTCATTGTTGTTTGTTCTAATTAATCCTGTGTTGATGTTTATGGTAATGTGTGTTAATTGAATGAGCTGATCACATTGTCCTCTATACAATGTAGGAGACGGGACGATTCCTATTGGAGCTCATGTTAATTAGGTTAATTAGGTTATGTTTGTATTGTTAATTGTAATTAGCTCCAGCTATTGTGTTTATATTCCTGTGTGAAGCTCGGTGACCACAAGTCTGGGCAAAAGGTCATGTCTCAGCCACCTAGGCTGTATAAAGGATGAGATAATTAGCTCATGTTAATTAGGTTACGTTTGTATTGTTAGAGTAATCTTCGCCTGCGTATATAAGACTGTATTCTGGTTCTGAATAAAGTGAGTCCATGTTAGCAGTGAAGCAAGTGTCGCCTTGTTTTCTGCTCAGAAAGAGGTTGGAATATCTGATATCTGTATACAGACTGGGAGGAAGTGGTATATGACGGAAGCACTCAAGCGGAGTGTGGGGCGTTCCGTGACATTGGTGGCAAGCAGCGGGAAAGCTTCTTGAAGTCTGGGACATCCAAACTTCCATCTGGATCCAAGGTCCAGATAGCAGAAGAGGAGAGGTACAGATACCAGCCGCCATGGATGAGGAATTCAGAAGGAGGTTGCGAGAGATGCAGATACAGCACAGAGGACCAGTATCGGAGCAGGTCCTGCTGGGATGGTGTGATTCTATTCGCTGCAAACTCTGGAAGGAAGCGCTAGCCCGTGAGCAGCGACACCAGGGAAAAGTTCTCCCCTCCATCGAGGAAAGGTACTGGTCGCAGTACGGACTGCGGGTGCGGTTTTTGGGAGAAAAACCACACAAGAAGCAGACAGCTGAATTAAGCAGGCTGGTCTGGGCAGAGATGAAGTTGGATGAGAGCTACAGAGCCCTCCGGTGGCATGTATCCCAAGCATGTCCCTGGATAGCGGATGACAGCCCAATGGAAGGCTTAAGCTACGGCGGCTTGGGACTGTTGTTTGTGAAGCTGACAGGGGACCCTAACTGTGATTTGGAGCGGCGGGTGGACGAAATCATGGATTTCAGAGAAGGGCTACTGAACATTTCGGAAGTGCACTGGGCACAGGAAGATTTGGAGTTTCTGGCCGTTCAGGAATGGGAGCTAGAGAATATATGATATCTGTATACAGACTGGGAGGAAGTGGTATATGACGGAAGCACTCAAGCGGAGTGTGGGGCGTTCCGTGACACCCTCTATTCGGAGACTGGGCCTCAGGGCATTATTCCAACATAACGACCCCAAACACACCTCCAAGACGACCTCTGACTTGCTAAAGAAGCTGAGGGTAAAGGTGATGGACTGGCCAAACATATCTCCAGATCTAAACCCTATTGAGCATCTGTGGAGCATCCTCAAATGGAAGGTGGAGGAGCGCAAGGTCTCTAACACCCACTAGCTCCATAATGTCGTCATGGATGAGTGGAAGAGGATTCCAGTGGCAACATGTGAATCTCTGCTGAACTCCATGCCCAAGAGAGTTAAGGCGGTGCTGGAAAATAATGGTGGCCATACAGAATATTGACACTTTGGGCCCAATTTGGACATTTTCACTTAGGGGTGTACTAACTTTTGTTGCCAACGGTTTAGACATTAATGACTGTGTGTTGAGTTATTTTGAGGGGAAAGCAAATTTACACTGTTGTACAAGCTGTACACTCACTACTTTACATTGTAGCAAAGTGTCATTTCTGCAGTGTTGTCACATGAAAAGATGTAATAAAATATTTACAAAAATGTGAGGGGTGTATTCACTTTTGTGAGATACTGAATATAATATAATATATATATATATATCAGATACCATGACTGCAAATCACAAACTGGAAAATCACATAAACATGTCGGTGGCTTCAGGATACATGAAACCCACCAAATACATACTGAAGCAACATTTGATCTATCTATCTATCTATCTATCTATCTATCTATCTATCTATCTATCTATCTATCTATCTATCTATCTATCTATCTATCTATCTATCTATCTATCTATCTATCTATCTATCTATCTATCTCTACTACTAATTTATTCTTAACATGTTTTTTTTACCTAAAAGGTCCACAGTCAAAGGATGGCGTAATAGTCATTATTGTGTATGCCACCGGCAGCAGACTCATGAATAGGATAAGTAGTAGAAGAGCCATGTAGAAATTGTTTGATTTTGAAACTTTGAAAAAACGTTCTTGTGGGACATTGCTGCTCATTACTCCCCAGCACTGTAAGTACATTGAAGAGAAGAGACGTAGAACATTCACAACTATGAGTCCAGGTGCATAAAATATGCCCATCCTGTAGAGAATAAATAATACAATTGTGAATAACAAATCATTTCTAATTGTAAAATAATTCACATGTTATTGCTTTAAAGCATATGAGAGTGGAAAGAGCAGAAAGAAAAATTTACAAATAGTACCATTCTGTAGAGCCTTAAACAGTGGTGTTTAGGGGGGGGGGGCTTGCTGACTGGGGCTATAGCCCCGAGGGGGCCCCCAAAAAGCCCTGGGTCTGCTATTGGTCATTAAAAATTAATAGCTCCGAGTCCCAAGGCTAGGGGTTGGCCGGTGTTCTGTCAAAATAGCCGGCGTCTACGCACTTTCTGGTGTTGTGTTAAAACAGCAATTTGTCTAAATCTCCAATTACTGATGCTTTACAGTAATCGCATGTGACGTGACTGGAGATATCAATGAATTGGCTATTTTGACAGAACACCGGGAACTCGGGGCTATACGGGGCCAGACTACCTGACGCAGCCAAGTGATATACCAAGTCCCGCCTCCAGTGGACCGGCTCCTATGATGAACGTCACACTGGTCCAATACCGGGACCAGGAGACAGGACTTAGTGGACACTGCAGCTGCGTCGGGAAGCAGAAGATCTCCACTCTGTGTAAACCGGTAAAGCATGGTGGTGGCAGCATCATGCTGTGGGGGTGTATTTCAGCTTCAGGGACAGGACGACTGGTTGCAATCGAGGGAAAGATGAATGCGGCCAAGTACAGGGATATCCTGGACGAAAACCTTCTCCAGAGTGCTCATGACCTCAGACTGGGCCGAAGGTTTACCTTCCAACAAGACAATGACCCTAAGCACACACAGCTAAAATAAAGAAGGAGTTGCCTCACAACAACTCCATGACTGTTCTTGAATGGCCCAGCCAGAGCCCTGACTTAAACCCAATTGAGCATCTCTGGAGAGACCTAAAAATGGCTGTCCACCAACATTTACCATCCAACCTGACAGAACTGGAGAGGATCTGCAAGGAGGAATGGCAGAGGATCCCCAAATCCAGGTGTGAAAAACTTGTTGCATCTTTCCCAAAAAGACTCATGGCTGTATTAGATCAAAAGGGTGCTTCTACTAAATACTGAGCAAAGGGTCTAAATCAGGGGTGTCCAATCTTTTTTCCAAGAGGGCCAGATTTGATGAATAGAACATGCTTGAGGGCCGACCATTTTGCCTGACATTCTTAAACCATTAAAATTTGGTCTAAGTGTGTCCATCCGAGCACTAATACACGGCCCAACAAGAATTCTCTTGCCTTTGTGCTGTGTGTGGTGAATAGATGAGCTTGGGCGTGTTATTTGGATATACCGGATTTAATCTGCTTATAACACGCACCTTCACTTTAAAAATGAAGTTTCAGGAAAAAAAATCTTAAATTTTAAATAAAGAACTGTGAAGCAAAATAAGGGTCAGTGCCCATCAATGCAGCCTAATCAGTGCCCATCTGCGGCCCCCACTCCATTGCCATGAATGTGGCCCCCACTGTATTGACATGAATGCAGCCCCCACCGTATTGACATGAATGCAGCCCCCACCGTATTGACATGAATGCAGCCCCCACCACATTAACATGAATGCAGCCCCCACCACATTAACATGAATGCAGCCCCCACCGTATTGACATGAATGCAGCCCCCACCACATTAACATGAATGCAGCCCCCACCACATTAACATGAATGCAGCCCCCACCACATTAACATGAATGCAGCCCCCACCGTATTGACATGAATGCAGCCCCCACCGTATTGACATGAATGCAGCCCCCACCACATTCACATGAATGCAGCCCCCACCACATTCACATGAATGCAGCCCCCACCGTATTGACATGAATGCAGCCCCCACCGTATTGACATGAATGCAGCCCCCACCGTATTGACATGAATGCAGCCCCCACCGTATTGACATGAATGCAGCCCCCACCGTATTGACATGAATGCAGCCCCCACCACATTCACATGAATGCAGCCCCCACCGTATTGACATGAATGCAGCCCCCACCGTATTGACATGAATGCAGCCCCCACCGTATTGACATGAATGCAGCCCCCACCGTATTGACATGAATGCAGCCCCCACCACATTCACATGAATGCAGCCCCCACCACATTAACATGAATGCAGCCCCCACCGTATTGACATGAATGCAGCCCCCACCACATTCACATGAATGCAGCCCCCACCGTATTGACATGAATGCAGCCCCCACCGTATTGACATGAATGCAGCCCCCACCGTATTGACATGAATGCAGCCCCCACCGTATTGACATGAATGCAGCCCCCACCACATTCACATGAATGCAGCCCCCACCGTATTGACATGAATGCAGCCCCCACCGTATTGACATGAATGCAGCCCCCACCACATTCACATGAATGCAGCCCCCACATTGACATGAATGCAGCCCCCACATTGACATGAATGCAGCCCCCACATTGACATGAATGCAGCCCCCACCACATTCACATGAATGCAGCCCCCACCACATTCACATGAATGCAGCCCCCACATTGACATGAATGCAGCCCCCACCACATTGACATGAATGCAGCCCCCACCACATTGACATAAATACGGCAGCCCCCACCACATTGACATGAATGCAGACTCACCATTGCTGTCAGTGCAGCCTGATTCATGTCCATCTGCAGCCTTGGAGGAGACAGGGAGGGGGCGGGACGAGCGCCAACAGATATACAGGAGAAATTCCTGTTTACACGGCGGCCTCTTTAATTGAAAGTCCCGCCTCCTATGATGGACAAAACAATTGTCCAATGGCAGCGCAGGAGACGGGACTTCCTTTTACACAGGACGCCGTGTAAACAGGAAATTCTCCTGTATCCTGTACGGCGCTTGTCCCGCCCCCTCCAAGGCAGCCAGCATATCTATCTTTTATGGCCCCCGGCGCTCGGGGATTCGTTGGGGGCCACAAAAGATATATATGTCAAAATTACCAGGCGGGCCGTCCGAAACCGGACCGCGGGCCGCGATTGGCCCGCGGGCCGGACTTTGGACATGCCTGGTCTAAATACTTAGGACCATGTGATATTTAAGTTTATCTTTTTTAATAAATCTGCAAAAATGTCAACAATTCTGTGTTTTTTTGTCAATATGGGGTGCTGTGTGTACATTAATGAGGAAAAAAAAATGAACTTAAATGATTTTAGCAAATGGCTACAATATAACAAAGAGTGAAAAATGTAAGGGGGTCTGAATACTTTTCATCCCCACTGTAAATAAACCAGTCATACCCCCATATGATATGTAAAAAATTACCATATCAGGTCAAAAAATATATATAAAAATGCACCGTGACCAAAAAAACTGATTAGGTAAGTAGAAATGATTATAAACCATTAGTGTGATTAGACCTTAAATGGCTCCCAAAAATCGTCAAAATCATCAAAAGTTCATTATAAAAATACTGAGAAAGTGATACTAAAATACTGTGCAGAAAGTGAGGAGTAAACCAATCATACCCACATGTGGTATATAAAAAATGACCAAACCAAAACAAAAAACCTTATAAATATACCATGATCAAACAACTGATCATGTGAATAAAGATATAAAACCATAAATGTGATGGACCATAAATGGTTCCCAAAATCATCAAAAGTTCATTAGACAAAAGTTCATCAAAGAAAAATAAAAAAATATATATAGAGAGGAAAAATAAAGTCCCAAAAACAGTGTTAATATGAATGGTGAAGCTCCAAAATAACAAAATGTTCAAAACGATCAGAACCGATCTGGTGACTCTTGTGCTCGGCAATTCAGGTGACTTGTGTGCTCCCCCTTTTGGGTCCCCACTCACCAGCTCCTGTTACTCCTGCAGGGGTGGTAGGCATGTATAGGTAACCGTAGATGGTATCAATGGTCCGTCCGTCTGCAGCTCGCTCCACCAGATCAGGACATCCAAACCAGTCATGCAATCACCATATCCAGGAGATTATGCACCAGATAACCAAGGCTGGATCCTTCAGTGTTATACAAACGCCTAATAAATCTCTTCCTTTGTACTCCAGGCATGTCTTGTACGTCCTTGAGACTCCATGCAGTTGCTTATCTCCCCTGCTTGTTCACATGCATGTCTGTTTATTAAAAGTCAGCAGCTACAAAATCTGTAGCTGCTGACTTTTAATAAACAGACACTCACCTTTCCCAGGATCCAGCAATGTGTTCACCTGAGCCATCCCTACCCTCTATGTTCTGTCCCTGGCACCTGTATCTCAACTGTAGGCACCTGGCTGTGACAGCTTGCGGCTTTACAGGGGGAGCGACAGGCTTATGGCAGAACTTCCCCTTTTGGGTGGAGCTCTGCTTTAATATGAAGCATTGCAGCTGCAATATTTTGGAATGAAGCAATTAAATAATTTATAATGTCATTCGTGAGATTAGACTGTGTCAATCTTCCAGAATAACAGTCCATATAGTATTAGGTCTCATTCAAACAGGCAATTAAGCCCATCCTCCATGAAGAGCCATTGGCAGATGCGTGTGCATCCACCTTTAGAACTGGGTGCAGGCATCCCATAGAAGTGGATGCACATGCAACAGCTGCAAAGACACAATCACATGTCAAAGTTTGACATGCGGGCAGGAGCAGATGGAAGTATGCAAATGCAGAACCTTGGCATTTGGATCTGTGTACCCACTCATGCCCATATGTCAAACTTTGTCATGCGATTGTGTCCTTGCAGCCATTGCATGTCTATTCACTTCTATGAGCTGCCTGCATGCAGCTCCAAGGTGGATGCACACACATTTGCCAGTGCTCTGCATGGAGGACAGGTTCAAGGCCAGTACAGATGCTCAGAAAGTCATACAAAAAATAATAATTAATCTGATTATTAGTATACAGCTTTCGTCCAACTTTTCCAATTTTTTTTTTCTGTAGTACGAGAATTCTAGTAATTTGTAAACCTCTTCATTTTCGATATGGAGAATAGCATGCAAAAAAAAAAAACAGACGATCATTCGTTTGATCATCTCATCGTGTGTGCTAGGCTTTAATTGCCCATCTGAATGAGCCCTTAGGATTGTGAATTTAAATCCATTTACCCAGGAGCTAAATCACTAAAAAGCGGCCATACAGATTTTGATTATTGTATCCAACCAATGTGCGATTCTATCAAAACAATCGAAACAGGGAACCTGCAAATAGTCCTAACTTCCCTTCCAATTGGTTTAGACTCAATTTAGATCAGATTATATAAAACTGAGGTAGATATAATCAATAGTTTTGCATCAATGGGCAGCACTGAGATGCTTTAATCATGGATTTAATTGTTTTTCAAACGATCAGATTATGAGATTACATGGCTGAAATGAAGATGCGATTGTTAATTTATGATTGTATCTTCCAACCATCAATCAAAATAATCTTCCTTGTGTGTAGCATGTTGATCAATTGGGTTTTCAACTGTAGAGTATATTGATTATTCCTATATAGAGAGAATAATGGAAAAATGATTTGATCATTTATCTAAGCGTGTAAAGCCACCATTGTTTTTGCACACTGGTTATAAATATGTCTCTTCAGCCATTCCTTCTGGAACCATTGCTGCATGTAGATGCATATTTTTGGAATGATGTAAATAATTGATAAATATAATAATAATGCAAAGTTATCTAGCAAGATCTGTGTTCTTCTGCATGATAAGATGTGCTGTGATCTATTTTTCATGTGCTTGATAGTCTGTATTTACTAGTCAAGTAAAATACCTAAATGCATCTGGGGCACTAGTGATGAAAAAAAATGCATCTATTGCCCATATACAAAGAACTACTACTATTAGGCCCCTTTCACACAGGCGGATAGAATTCAGATTTTAGCTGCAGATAGATCAAGTTATCTACCGCAGCTAAACTCAGACAATTTTTCCTATGGCCCCATTCACACTGCGTTTAGGGAAGGTTTCATTACATGGGGTTTTGTGTGGTTAAAAAATAAATCTGACTGTGTCCAGGACCGATTTATTGCAGCTATCTGCACATAACTGCAGGTAATCGCAGTGTACTATTTCTCCTGCAGCGGCAACAAGGAAAGAAAAACAACAGGAAGCACATCAGAAATAGCAAGAATGTTCCAACACAGCTTAATGCAGCTAAATGCAGCCGCAAGTAAACGCAGCTAATCGCGATGTACAAAATTTCAAAATAACAATCCATTCTTTTAACAGCGGCAGATCAGCCGCCCGTGTGAAAGGGGCTGAATCAGCAGTGGTTTTCTGGACACAACATTCAAATATCTTACCATATCATGCCTTGATTGAAAATAAGGCCAAGAACATTTTCACTTACAGGAAATTCTGAATAGGATGGCTGTAAAAGAAACAAGAGGGTGATCTATATTTAGAAATATACTGTATATATTTTTTTTTATTTATAAGGTGCCTAATTAAGCTACAGAAGTCCCAAGTGTAACCCTACTAGAATCTGAAGAGCAGACTGATTCTATTAAGGTATACTATACATGTAGCTTAGACAAAGAGACTTTATACAAGCAGGATTGCTGCTGGGCAATGTAACAAGAATAATTAATGGTCATTACCATGTACCAAAATACCATAAACAATACAACACTTGCAAACGAAGATGCCTAAACCTATTGCTGATGCTGCTGACGTAAGCTTGGTGGTAACTGTGGCTTTTACACACCGACAACTGCACTTTACAAGCAATATATTTTACAAGCCAACTGTCGACTTCCTCCTGGAAGTAAGTTATAGCCACCCAATCATTTCCACAAGCACCAGAACACACCGCTAGGTGCACATGGCATGACAGGTGTCACTAGGTAGGGCGGAGCAAGCTCAGTGAACATATGTTAGCTGATCTTCCCTCTGGGGAACTAACCAGGAAGCAATATAATAGACGATGGACTTACAACATTTGATGATTTCTTTTTAACCAAAAAGTTTTTTATTATTTGATTGCACATAGTACAGAAAAAGTAAAATCAAGCTTCAATTACATTGAGAAGAGAAGAAGAAGAATACATAGTGGATAGCAAATGATGAATATGCTAAAGGAATAGTACTATGGATAACTGGGCTATTTATCTAATTGTAGCACTAACTCACGGTGGAGCTGCTGGTTTAAGCGGGTCTGTTACCTTCACTTTGCTTCCCTCTGTTTCTCCGGCACCGATCTAGGGGTTCCGTTGAGTTTACTGCTGGACAACACACGCACCAACACTGTAGTACGTTTTCAATGCTTTATTAAACAGTCAAACTTTAGGAAGTAGCAGGAAAGAGACAGAAAAGGAAACTCTCAGGAGAAACTCAAATATCTTCTTGCAAAATCTTAGCAACAAATGTCCCGGTAGAATTCAGATAATTATGTGGAATGCGTTCCCCTCATGGGACACACTCTTTGCTTGTCTGGATAGGCCTCTCTCACCGGTCTAGCAGCCAGTACGCAGCACGAATCGAAAGTCTCTGCCACAGACTTATTTGGGAGGTAAATCTGCAACTTCTGATCAACTTACATGTAGGATCCACCACTAGTTGGTTTATATAGCTTACACAAAATTTAGTAGGGTATCATATATGTGAGGAGGCATACTTGGAAGATCTCCAGACCTCCCAGTATTTGTGGAAGTCTGGGGCTCTTTGTTCCATATAGGCAAGTAATTTTTCCATGGTATACTGGGCATTTACTCTGGAGATTACTTCTGCAATATTTGGAGGTGATTTGGAGCGCCACTCTTTAGCTATAGAGATACGCGCAGCAAGTAGAATGTGGAAAACTACTTTCCTTGTTAGTGGCGGAAAATTTTCAATGCCGATACTCAGTAAGGTAAAAGCAGGGTTCAAGGTGTAAATTGTCTTAGTCATTTGATGATTTCTTTAAAGACCTGTCAAATGTTTTTTTATTGTGTTTTGTGTGTTTATTTATTTGTTTTTTTTGTGAATGGGTAGGGATACTACGAGGGGCACAGTGTCCATTAGGGGTGCCCCGGCGCCACCCCCTGTCTCCTCTCTACCTCTCGCATAGCATGAATCTATCCACGGCCGCCGCTACTGCCCCCTATTCATGTGTCCAGCCCCTTTTGGGTCTCCAAGCACATGAATTACAGTGGCCAGAGGTTTTTTTAAGCACCTGATTAGAGCCATAGGCTCTAACAGTATTATAAATAGTGTTACATAATGGGTTTATGTGAAATATCCATTAACAGCTGTAAATAATATTGCAATTAGAAATATATTTCAGTTAGAAGGAAATATATTTAAAGTATTGAGTGTTGCGTTGGTGTCACGGTAATTAGTTCAATTTCAAAGGTTGGCCTTTTGTTTTCCCTGATCACATCTCACCTGGGTAGTAAACAACAGCCTTCTTTGACTCATCCAATCAGGCTGCGCCCAATATACATTTACTAGGTTACAGTGACCAATTAGGGAAAATTATATTAGCCACAGTACAGAAAGGAGGGGTGATATAATGCTTTGTGACCAAGTTAAGTCCGCTTTGGTGTGGGACTAGACAGCAGTCACCATGGGCCGACCTGAAGTTAACAGGTGATCTAACATTATACTTGCATCTTATATTGTATTGTAAATATGGTGTGGGTGACTTGTAAATATCATGTCATCCAGGGAACCTACACTGTACATTGTGTTGTAAATACTGTCTGGTGTGTAATTTGTATATATTATGTAACCCTATCAATAAATGTGTATTGCGGATGGAACTACCTCTTTTGTATAAGATCTTTCAGATCTAGATATGTATATGTCCATACTACTACAATGATTGAGGGGTATGCACATAATCACAAAAACTAGGCAACAATAGCATGGGCTCGGGACACTGAGGATGCGTCCTGAGCCCACCCAGGTGTGTTGCAACAGTGAGTGAATATTCACTGTTGCAACACTGATCCTCCTCCTCCCGGCCAATTGGGAAGCAGGTATGAAACCCATTTACCGATCAGGCGAACCTATTGGATGGGAGGAGCAGAGAGGAGAGGACTCCAGGACAGGATACCAGAGCCCGTACAGTCGGCGTGAAGGGGAAAATAAACAAGAAATATTTCTTTATAAAATGTTGTATTGATACATGTCTCCCAGGGCAGTGCCCAACACCTGTTGCCTGCTTTTTGATAATCCCTTGCCTATTATAGTATAGGCAAGGGATTATACGCCCCACACTATATAGGGCTGCTTACACAGCGGCCGTATATAGTGTTTATGAATGGAGATTAGGCAGGGTATGTAGTGTAGTGTGCAGCCAGTCAGCTTAGTGTATATACCACAGTGTAAGGCAGAGTATATATAAAAGTGTAGTGTAGAATATGAAGCAGTGTAGGGCAGAGTATATATGACAGTATAGTGTAGAATATATTACAGTGTAAGGCAGAGTATATATGACAGTGTAGTGTAATGTATATAACAGTGTAGGGCAGAGTATATAACAGTGTAGGGCAGAGCATATATGACAGTGTAGTGTAGAGTATATAACAGTGTACTGCGGAGTATATAGCACAGTGTACTGTGGAGTATATAGCACACTGTACTGCAGAGTATATAGCATAGTGTACTGCGGAGTATATATTACAGTGTAAGAGAGAGCATATAGCAGAGTGTATTGCAGAGTATATAGCACAGTGTACTGCGGAGTATATAGCACAGTGTACTGCAGAGTATATAGCACAGTGTAGGGCGGAGTATATAGCACAGTGTAGGGTGGAAGATATATCACAGTGTAGGGTGGAGTATATAGTACAGTGTACTGTGTAGTATATAGTACAGTGTAGGGGGGAGTATATAACAGTGTACTGCGGAGTATATAGTACAGTGTAGGACAGAGTATATAGCACATTGTATTGCGGAGTATATAGCACAGTGTACTACTGCGGAGTATATAGCACAGTGTAGTGTGGCGTATATAGCAGTGTGTAGCACAGAGTATATAGCACAGTGTACTGTGGAGTATATAACAGTGTACTGTGGAGTATATAGTACAGTGTACAACAGAGTATATATCACAGTGTACTGCGGAGTATAAAGTACAGTGCACTGTTTAGTATATAGTACAGTGTAGGGCAGAGTATATAACAGAGTACTGCGGAATATATAGTACACTGTAGGACAGAGTATATAGCACAGTGTACTGCAGAGTATATAGCACAGTGTACTACTGCGGAGTATATAGTACAGTGTACTGTGGAGTATATAGCAGTGTGCAGCGTGGAGTATATAGCACAGTGCACTGCGGAGTATATAGCACAGTATACTGCAGAGTATATAGCACAGTATACTGCAGAGTATATAGCACAGTATACTGCAGAGTATATAGCACAGTGTAGGGTGGAGTATATAGCACAGTGTTCTGCAGAGTATATAGCACAGTATACTGCAGAGTATATAGCACAGTATACTGCAGAGTATATAGCACAGTGTAGGGTGGAGTATATAGCACAGTGTTCTGCAGAGTATATAACAGAGTACTGCGGAGTATATAATACAGTGTAGGAGAGAGCATATAGCACAGTGTTCTGCGGAGTGTATATCACAGTGTACTGCGGAGTATATAGTACAGTGTAGGACAGAGTGTATAGCACAGTGTACTGCGGAGTATATAGTACAGTGTAGGGCAGAGTATATAGCACAGTGTACTGCAGAGTATATAGCACAGTGTACTGCGGAGTACATAGTACAGTGTTGGACAGAGTAAATAGCACAGTGTACTGTGGAGTATATAGCACAGTGTACTGCAGAGTATATAGCACAGTGTAGGGTGGAGTATACAGCAGAGTGTTCTGCAGAGTATATAGTACAGTGTAGGAGAGAGCATATAGCACAGTGTACTGTGGGTATATAGCACAGTGTAGGGCGGAGTATACAGCACAGTCTTCTGCAGAGCATATAGCACAGTGTACTGCAGAGTATATAGTATAGTGTAAGAGAGAGCATATAGCAGAGTATATTGCAGAGTATATAGCACAGTGTACTGCGGAGTATATAGCACAGTGTACTGCAGAGTATATAGCAGAGTGTAGGGTGGAGTATATAGTACAGTGTACTGCGGAATATATAGCACATTGTACTGTGTAGTATATAGTACAGTATAGGGTGGAGTATATAACAGTGTACTGCGGAATACATAGTACAGTGTAGGACAGAGTATATAGCACAGTGTACTACTGCGGAGTATATAGCACAGTGTACTGTGGAGTATATAGCAGTGTGTAGCGCAGAGTATATAGCACAGTGTACTGTGGAGTATATAACAGTGTACTGTGGAGTATATAGTACAGTGTAGAACAGAGTATATATCACAGTGTACTGCGGAGTATAAAGAACAGTGCACTGTGTAGAATATAGTACAATGTAGGACAGAGTATATAGCACACTGTACTGCGGAGTATATAGCACAGTGTACGACTGCGAAGTATATAGTACAATGTAGGACAGAGTATATAGCACAGTGTACTGCGGAGTATATAGCACAGTGTACGACTGCGAAGTATATAGTACAATGTAGGACAGAGTATATAGCATATTGTATTGGGTAGTATATAGCACAGTGTACTACTGCGGAGTATATAGCACAGTGTACTGTGGAGTATATAGCAGTTTGTAGCGCAGAGTATATAGCACAGTGTACTGTGGCGTATATAACAGTGTACTGTGGAGTATATAGTACAGTGTAGAACAGAGCATATATCACAGTGTACTGCGGAGTATAAAGAACAGTGCACTGTGTAGTATATAGTACAGTGTAGGGCAGAGTATATAGCACACTGTACTGTGGAGTACATAGTACAGTGTAGGACAGAGTAAATAGCACAGTGTACTGTGGAGTATATAGCACAGTGTACTGCGGAGTATATAGTACAGTGAAGGGCAAGTATATAACAGTGTACTGCGGAGTATATAGTACAGTGTAGGACAGAGTATATAGCACAGTGTACTGCAGAGTATACAGTACAGTGTAGGACAGAGTATATAGCACAGTGTACTGCAGAGTATATAGCACAGTGTAGGGCAGAGTATATAGCACAGTGTACTGTGGAGTACATAATACAGTGTAGGACAGAGTAAATAGCACAATGTACTGTGGAGTATATAGCACAGTGTACTGTGGAGTATATAGCACAATGTACTGCAGAGTATATAGCACAGTGTACTGCAGAGTATATAGCACAGTGTAGGGTGAAGTATACAGCACAGTGTTCTGTGGAGTATATAGCACAGTATACTGCAGAGTATATAATTCAATGTACTGCGGAGAATATAGCACAGTGTACTGTGGAATATATAGCACAGTGTACTCAGGCGTATATAGCACAGTGCACTGCGGAGTATATAGCACAGTGTACTGCAAAGTATATAGCACAGTGTACTGCGAAGAATATAACACAGTGCACGGTGGAGTATATAGCACAGTGTACTGTGGAGTATATAGTACAGTGTACTGTGGAGTATATAGTACAGTGTAGGATGGAGTATATAGCACAGTGTACTGTGGAGTATATAGCATGGTGTACTGTGGAGTATATAGCACAGTGTACTGTGGAGTATATAGCACAGTGTACTGTGGAGTATATAGCACATTTTACTGCAGCGTATATAGCACAGTGTAGGGCAAAGTATATAGCACAGTGTACTGCAGAGAATATAGTACAGTGTGGGGTGCAGTATATAACAGTGGATTGTTGAGTATATAGCACAGTGTAGGACAGAGTATATAGAACAGTGTACTGCGGAGTATATAGCATGGTGTACTGTGGAGTATATAGCACAGTGTACTGTGGAGTATATAGCACAATTTACTGCAGTGTATATAGCACAGTGTAGGGAGCAGTATATAGCACAGTGTACTGCAGCGTATATAGCACAGTGTAGTGTGGAGTATATAGCACAGGGTACTGCGAAGAATATAACACAGTGTACAGTGGAGTATATAGCACAGTGTAGAGTGGAGTATATAACAGTATACTGCGGAGTATATACTACAGTGTAGGATGGAGTATACAGCACAGTGTACTGTGGAGTATATAGCACAGTATAGAGCAAAGTATATAGCACAGTGTACTGCGGACTATATAGCACAGTGTACTGCAGAGTATATAGTACAGTGTAGGGCAGAGTATATAGCACAGTGTACTGTGGAGTATATAGTACAGTGTAGGGCAGAGTATATAGCACAGTGTAGGGCAGAGTACATAGCACAGTGTAGGGCAGAGTATATAGCACAGTGTAGGCCAGAATATATATCACAGTGTAGTTTTTTTTTGTGATTTTTTTTTTATTTTTTTTTCCTGCAGTATCAGGTTCTGTTGCTGCATTATCAGTACTCCCACTTCTTTGTCGCAAGTGGTATTCCTTCTGCGTCAGGTGCAGTGGTATACTTTTTTTTTTTGGGGGGGGGGGGGGCTTTTTGTTTTTGCTTTTTTTCAGCAGCAGCAGCAAAAAAATGTCTCCATAATTGCTGTTCCATCTTCTGAGTCGCAGTTGGTTTTCCTTCTGCGTCACCACTGTTTCTTTTTTTTGCTTTTGTTTTATTTTTGTTTTTTTTGCAGCAGCAGTAAAAAAAATTCTGCACAATTACTGCACCCTTATTTTCTTTATTAAAAAAACACAAATAATAGAACAGTTTATAGTGCACCAAGCACAAAAGTATTGCACCCAAGCACCATATTTCCATCCCACACTCTATAATAAAAATGTATAAAAATCCCCCCCAAAAATCCTCATCATACCCCAAAGCACCCTTCCCATGTTGAGGGCATGTGGCCTGGTATGGTTTAAGGGGGGGGGGGGGGGCTCGCTCACCCCCTCCCCATTCTGACCTCCAGGCTGCATGCTCGGATAAGGGTCTGGTATTGATTTTGGGGGGAACCCCACACCAATTTTTCTTGACATTTTGGCGTGGAGTTCCCTTTAAAATCCATACCAGACTCAAAGGGCCTGGTATGGACTGGGGGGAGGGGGACCCTACGCCGTTTTTTAAATTTTTTTTAATCTATATTGCCAGGAGCTGGCAATACATTACAGCTACGAGCAAATTTAAATTACATTTTTTCCTTTACAAATGTCATTATGTTCTAGACATTGCACAAATGCGCCACTTTACAGGCAGACTAAGGGGACCCCCAGGCACAATATTAAAAGGAATATTTCATTTTTATTGTTTCTCTTTAAGCATCATTAAAATCACTGCTCCTGAAAAAGCTATTGTTTAAAAACCTTTTTTTGCATTGATACATGTCCCCTGGGGCAATACCTGGGTCCCCATACACTTTTTATGGCAACAACGTGCATATAAGCCTTTAAGATGAGCACTTTTGATTTTTCGTGTTCATGCCCCATAGACTTTAATAGGATTTGCATGTTCGCTAAAACTTTTTGGCTGTTCGCGGTGTTCTGGTGTTCGGCCCATCCCTAATCAGAAAGGCAACATGCAAACTTCAAGACCATGTCCCAGCATAATGGAACTAAACACTGATAATGCAGTTAATTATTTGCTTTACAATAATAACCTAGCCAAAAATGTGTATAAAGATACAGTTACCATTAAAATATAACAGTAAAAGGTTTTCCCATATTTCCCTTAAACAAAAACTTACAAATCCACCTTCTAAATCCCAGCACCAGCAGTTGTTGAGAAATCTAACCAGGACTGCTCGCAAAAAGTCTCCTACAAGAATCATGAGATACGTCATCTGTGTATCTGAGACTGTCAGTTTCACAAATTCCTGTAATAAAAAGGGCATTTGTTTTAATAATAAAAACTCAGCACAATGCATTAAAAAGTTTTAATTTGGAGAAATAGATAAAATAGATTGGTATCATAAAACAGTGATTTCCATTCTCTGGTCAGTCATGAACCACCAAAGTGACATTTGTATGTCTGATTACAACTATACTAATAAATAACTAATAAAACTTAACATTTTTCCTAAATAAAAGTGGGTGTTTCTGCCACAATGCCAGTGCCTCTGTACATTACTTGTACCATGCACTGGAACTGCTAAAGCTCTATTGTTTCACTTCTACCTTCCTACCCATAGCTCTACCATCTTTCACTTCTACCTTCCTTACCTTACTACCCATAGCTCTACCATCTTTCACTTCTACCTTCGTACCCATAGCTCTACCATCTTTCACTTCTACCTTCCTTACCTTCCTACCCATGGCCCATCCTACCCTACCCATCTTTCACTTCTACCTTCCTTACCTTACTAACCATAGCTCTACCATCTTTCACTTCTACCTTCGTACCCATAGCTCTACCATCTTTCACTTCTACCGGCTTCCTTACCTTCCTACCCATGGCTCTACCATCTTTCACTTCTACTTTCCTTACCTTCCTACCCATAACTCTACCATCAATTTTTGCTAAATTTCTACAGGCCGTCCTGAGCATTATGTTCAAAGTATTGTATAACATTGTCAGCATCCTGTCAGGATGCTAATGTCTTCAAAATGTCTTCATGTGCATAAGTCTGCTGTGTGCTTTTTTGGTTGCTTGACAAGTACAAGCAGCTGTTGTAGAGGCTCAGTACTCTTTAAAAATATTCAGTGTTTTGAGCTGTCCAACCTTGCTCTGATATGCAAAGTTGTGCCTTCTGCCATGAAGAGACCACAAGAAGTTACCAATCTGCAGTCTGCTTAGCCACATTGGTCACATGAAGATGCATGAAATAAAAGAAGGTGAAAGAAATAAAGGAAGTGAATAGTACCGATCACTGTTTACTACTTTATCCTTAGAAGCTTTCATGGAAGAGATGTTACAAGATAATGAAACCAGTCAATAAAATTTAGCATTTCTGAACTTTCGGCCAGTAAATTATCAGCAAAAAGAGCAGTTGCTAAAAGATGGCCCATAAATATCCAGTACTGATCTTGATTAGGCATGAGGTTTGGGTTCAGGTCAAACATGAATTCGAAGTGTACCCAGTCCATTCCCAAACACTTTGAACTAATGCACAATTTCACTACCATAGCAATCAACTACCAATAATGAACTTCATGGCCTTTGAATTTAGATAAAATGGCTTAGAAGGGACAAAATGGGGGTGTAGGGCTTGAAGGCACTGATCTCTGAGGCCCCATTCACACCTATGCGAATTAGATGGAGCCGGGTTCACATATCTCTGGTGCGGCAGCAGAGTGCACTGCACAAAAATGCTGTGCATCTTTGGCTCAGCTTCAGGGCTGAATTCAGGCATAGAATCAGCCCTGATTCGTCCCTGAAACGGGGAACAGGGATGCACAGCGCTCCTGTACGATCCGCAGCATGTTATAGTGTGAACCCGGCCTTAAAGTATATGTAAACACTTACTGAAACCCTGTGGGTAGCACAATGTTATGGATCATGGGGAATCTGAGGGTAGTGGGAGGGAAGGATTTTTACATCTTAATGCTGCTGATATGTGTCCTTCAGCTTCTTTATAGCCTTCCCCTGTCCATGTGCACTATAGTCATAACAGGGTGCATGTATGATTTTTTTTTACAAAACATATTTCCTAATTGTTGCTGATTGCAAAAACGTTTAACAGGTTGACAACAGTGGAATGTGCATCAGACTTTTTTTTTTTTTTTTTACACACCATCCCTGACCCCATGCACAACACTGATAACAGCGTGTCCCTGTGCACATATACTACAGTGATAACAGGCTGCATGTGTTTATTTCTCACAGGACATATTTTCTAATTGTTGCTGATTATAATTTTCTGTTAATTTCATAAATGGTATCAACAGTGGAATGTGCAATGTGCCTCAGTACGTGACAGGATGATTTATATGGCCAGTTCACACCATAGAAACGCAGTCCGGATGCGTTCCAGATGCTTTTCTGCATGCGCATTTTTGATGCAATCCAGTGCCTTTTTGATGCAGTCCAGTGCATTTTCCCCCTCTTTTTTCTTAACCTTAAATAAGGACATGTGTGTTCCAGTGCATTTTTGGTGTGTTTAAGTGCTTTCTGGTGTGTTCCAGTGCATTTTACAGCGTTCCAGTACAGTCCAGTGCAGAAAAAATGCAGCATGTCCTACTTTTTTTATGGAACTGGAACGCACTGAAATTGCACGCACTGGTGGAAACTATGCAATTGAAAAACATATAACCTATTTTCCATACATTTTTGATGCAGAAAAAAAACGCACTGGACTGCATGTGCTGTGAACTGGCCCATAGAGAGGAAATTGTAGAAGACAGGGGTGTAACATTGTCACCCCATAACACAACGTGTCTAAACAAGGACCTTTATATCAATATCACAAGCTGTTATTAGATTGTAGTGGTTGGGTTTACATCTTTAATAAACTATGCTTGAACTTTTTTAATGCAGTGCTGGGGAACATCTTATGTGTCCTGTTTTGTGCACAAATCTGTACTCCTAAAAACGCTTTTAAGGACAAGTCTGTCTGAAACAATTGATTGACAGCTAGCTCTTTAATTGTCAACATCTTAGCTTTGGTTTTAATAAATGTTGTATTTTCCCTTTTTTTGCATTGTTTGAAAAAAAAAAAAATATGTGCAAGAACAATGTGTACCTAAACCACCTCACAACATAAGACTCACATTCACTGCACTCCTCTATTCTATTCCCATAGATTGCCATAGATCTCTCTGTAGTATCTTAACTCTTGTAGTAGAGTCCCTGCCTAGGCTGGCCAATGTTATACTACTGTATCCTCTGTCTTAATTCTTATAGTAAAGCCCCAGCCTCTGTTGAGGTGCTCAAATCACAGCAATCACTTGTTACTGACCATCTGTTTTGGAGCTACCTTTTGTTCGCAGAATAACGCTACAACATTTGATGTGAGTGTTTGCGCTGGGGGCTTTATCTTGCAAGGAACCCATTTTAATTTTTTCATAGGAACATGGTGATGTTAAGGCCTGGGGCTTCCTTCTTGCCTAAGAAGATTACCCACTTTTCATTTCTGCCTATGCCTGTGTTTACTTGACCAGGACAGAGACGACATTACTAAGAAAAAAAAAAAAAGATAAATTAATAAAATGGAAATCTGTAAATGGTGTAAATAAAATAAAATCATAAAAACTACTTCTCATGCAGAAGCTCTGTCTCTGACTTTGGGCCTTCCTGACCCCTTTTTAATTAAAAAGATGGCCTAAATTTAATGGCAACTATAGCACTGGGGATGATAAATATGTGGTGCTTTGGTGCACATCACTTTACAGCACAGATACTGGATGACAGGCTGCAAACAAAGGGCAGCTTTGCCTGTGTCAGCAACAAACGCAAACTCTGCTACTCCAAAATAGAAAACAATACTCACAGTAAATGAACAGTAAAAAAATATGCCCCCCCCCCCCCCAAAAAAAAATAAAGAAACCTTATTTTTTTTTTTTTAAGGAAAAGGTTACAACTATGGCTGTAGGATTCGAGGATTCGGAACTAATTTTTTTTCTGCTGCCTGCCCTTTCCCTTCACTGTGGGATTCCCCCCACCCCCAATTTGTTGCTGCCAGGCCTTCCCCCTGTGTTGTTAAAATGCCAGCAGACTTTTGGCCGTAGGTTTTTCCCTCAGCTATGCCTCAAGTGTGTGAGGAAATGTGACAAAGAGGTTGTTCACAACACATTCTCAAAGTGTAGTATTTTGGGCTCACTCTAGGATAGTGGCAATAGATCCCCTGATTTTACTCTTGGGGTGAAGCCCCTCCCAGCATTCCTCCTCAATGCCAGTATCCAAATTCTCTTACTCATATTCCAATATAGTCAGCAGTTATGTGTTTCAAGAGTTGCCTGTGAGTGCTCTCTGTAGCCTGGCTGAGGTGTAAAGAAACTCTTTTCAGAGATTATAGGATCGGAGGCGCATGGTCATCGCTGGAGATCCTGCTATCACGGTCAGGGGTCAGGCTAAGAAACCAGGAGGTATAGCAGTAGAGAGGCTCCACCTACCAGCTGGATAAATGAAGAAGCAGGTCACCCTGGTGGATGATGCGGGCTCACCTGAGGTGTGAGGTGTAAGTACTAATCGGTATTCACCAGAACTCCTGATGGTGGAGATGTGTTTTACTGCTTGTTAGTACCGGGTCCCCATTCTCAGGATTGCCCCACCAGGAGGTGAGCAAGCTGGATTCCAGTAGCAGATATAGCAGGTAGGGTTCAAACAGAAGCATAGTCAGCAAACAAGCTGAAGATCTATAACGAGTGGTTGCAGGTTTGAATCAAGCAGAAGTGTAGTCAAGGAACAAGCCAAAGGTCAGTGACAAATGGTAGTGAAGATACAAACGGCAGCAGGAGTGATGAGAGTGAGATACTAGCTGGAAAGAGCACAACAATTTGGTAAACAGGAAGTGCAGAGACATGGCTTAAATCAGGAAGCTCATGGAAGGAGCAAAGAGTTCAAGGTTCACGGGAAAACAAAACATAATGCAAGCTTGTATAAGCAATCAGACAGGGAGCTGTTCAGCATCTCAGAAGGCTCAGTGAGAAGAGTTACTGCCAGATACATCAGAGGTCCAGAGCTCAGATCCAGACCCTGACACTTGACATCAAGAACTGTGTCAAAGAGGTTGTTTGCAACACATCCTCAAAGTACAGTGTACTCACTCTGTATGTCAGGGGTGTCCAGTAAATTTAGCATTAGTGGTTTGCCTGGGAAAATTAGCATTTTCTAATATGGCTTCTCCTCTATCTTTTAGAATTGTTGCAGTACCCTACTGCCGCCACTAAGTGTCAGTGACACTTAGGGCAATAGTTATGGGATAGTAGAAAATCTTGTGCTATTGAGCCATTATGCAAAGAGGTAAGAGGTGGATGTAAGATAATAATAACCCTACATAGGTGCCATCCCAAGCAGAGCAAAAATCAAAAACAAAATGGAGTGGGACTTTATGTATACCTTGTAGGGTTTAATAAATGCATATACCAAAAAGGTTAAAATATAATTAATCTTTATTTTCCATATACAAATGGTTGCATAAAAACATTACAATTACAGCGGGTTAAAATCACAGTTACTATTATTTGGTCCAGGATGTGCTGGCCCTGACTGAGAATCAAGACATATGGCCTACGCGTTTCACGGGAAATCCCGCTTCATCAGGGCCTTGAGGTAGCACAAATTTTGTACATATACTGTAATAACCTACAACCAATGAGATGTCTTCTCTCCTCCCTCTGGAAACAGAAAAGAGTACCACGAGGGGAGATGAGATCACGTCACCTGCCTGTGTTTACACTTACACAGGCAGGGGAAGGATTTCATTCGCCAGAACCGATGACCAGATCCAGGCCAGAAATCATTAGCCTGTGGACTGATCAGCTCTCAAGCGAATCTGATCATCGCAGCCGCCTAGGGGCACGTGTGCTCTCCCCCTAGGTGGCCACACGCCCGACGTACAGCTACGAAGCTTCACCCAGCCAAGCCAACCGGCTGGTCCGGAGCTGTTTAAACCCTACAAGGTACACATAAAGTACCACCCACTCCATTTTGTTTTTGATTTTTATTGAACCGTTATGTACTCTCTGGCTACCACTAATAGTTTGCTGTCAGTGGTGAATGCTGAGGGAGGCCATAAAAGCTTGGGGAGTGTCCTAGTTAGATATCTCTCCCCCCAGCTCTCACCTGGGTAGGATGCATGCATGGCATTGTGCTGTGCAGGCCTGAGTCTTTTGGGGCCTAGCACAGAATTCTTCAAACTGCTCTGCCTGATCAAGGATGGTATACCTTTTCAAGATGACAGAGCCAGATGGATGTCTGCTGGAGGGTGATTTGTGTCCGTCCTCAGAGTAATTTTGGAAAACCCTTGGACTAATGGAGTCTGGAAATCCTGGTTGCTAATAGAGACCTAACTCTAATCCTTTCTCCCTTAGTTTGCATAGATGCTAAAAGTAGGGTGTATACAAGCAAAATAGGACATTGACCCTGGGGATTGTGTGACACTCCTTTTTTCAAATGCCATGATGACCACGGAAAGATCAGTTACAGTCAGGTCTATAAATATTGGGACATCAACACAATTCTAATTTTTTTGGCCCTATACACCACCACAATGGATTTGAAATAAAACAAACAAGATGTGCTTTAACTGCAGACTTTCAGCTTTAATTTGAGGGTATTTAAATCCAAATCAGGTGAACGGTGTAGGAATTACAACAGTTTGTATATGTGCCTCCCACTTTTTAAGGGACCAAAAGTAATGGGACAATTAGCTGCTCAGCTGTTCCATGGCTAGGTGTGTGTTATTCCCTCATTATTCCATTTACAAGGAGCAGATAAAAGGTCCAGAGTTCATTTCAAGTGTGCTATTTGCATTTGGAATCTGTGGCTGTCAACTCTCAATATGAGATCCAAAGAGCTGTCACTATCAGTGAAGCAAGCCATCATTAGGCTGAAAAAACAAAACAAACCCATCAGAGAGATAGCAACAACATTAGGTGTGGCCAAATCAACTGTTTGGAACATCCTTAAAAAGAAAGAACGCACCGGTGAGCTCAGCAACACCAAAAGACCCCTAAGACCACGAGAAACAACTGTGATGGATAACCGAAGAATTCTTTCCCTGGTGAACAAAACATCCTTCACAACAGTTGGCCAGATCAAGAACACTCTTCAGGAGGTAGGTTATGTGTGTCAAAGTCAACAATCAAGAGAAGACTTCACCAGAGTGAATACAGAGGGTTCATCACAAGATGTAAACCATTGGTGAGCCTCAAAAACAGGAAGGCCAGATTAGAGTTTGCCAAACAACATCTAAAAAAGCCTTCACAGTTCTGGAACAACATCCTATGGACAGATGAGACCAAGATCAACTTGTACCAGAGTTATGGGAAGAGAAGAGTATGGAGAAGGAAAGGAACTGCTCATGATCCAAAGCATACCACCTCAGTGAAGCATGGTGGTGGTAGTGTCATGGCGTGGACATGTATGGCTGCCAATGGAACTGGTTCTCTTGTATTTATTGATGATGTGACTGCTGACAAAAGCAGCAGGATGAATTCTGAAGTGTTTCGGGCAATATTATCTGCTCATATTCAGCAAAATGCTTCAGAACTCATTGGAAGGCACTTCACAGTGCAGATGGACAATGACCCGAAGCATACTGCGAAAGCAACCAAAGAGTTTTTTAAGGGAAAGAAGTGGAATGTTATGCAATGGCCAAGTCAATCACCTGACCTGAATCCGACTGAGCATGCATTTCACTTGCTGAAGACAAAACTGAAGGGAAAATGCCCCAAGAACAAGCAGGAACTGAAGACAGTTGCAGTAGAGGCCTGGCAGAGCATCACCAGGGATGAAACCCAGTGTCTGGTGATGTCTATGCATTCCAGACTTCAGACTGTAATTGACTGCAAAGGATTTGCAACCAAGTATTAAAAAGTGAAAGTTTGATGGATGATTGTTAATCTGTCCCATTACTTTTGTTCCCTTAAAAAGTGGGAGGCACATATACAAACTGTTGTAATTCCTACACCGTTCACCTGATTTAGATGTAAATACCCTCAAATTAAAGCTGAATGTCTGCAGTTAAAGCACATCTTGTTTGTATCATTTTAAATCCATTGTGGAGGTGTATAGAGCCAAAAAGATTAGAATTGTGTTGATGTCCCAATATTTATAGACCTTGTCACAGACCTAGCCAGAACAGAGGCTGTTGGAGAGGACTGTATGCAAGCCTGTGGCCATTTGATTATGGGCCCTGGATTTTCAATGGATTCATTCTGTTGGGACACATCCTGTGAGGAGATGCTGGTGTCATCAACCTGTGTTTATGTTAATTGAATGAGCTAATGACATTGTCCTCTATACAATGTAGGAGACGGGACGACTGCTATAACTGTGTGAAGCTCGGTGACCACAAGTCTGGGCGAAAGGTCATGTCTCAGTCACCTAGGCTGTATAAAGGATTAGATAATTAGCTCATGTTAATTAGGTTACGTTTGTATTGTTAGAGTAATCTTCTCCTGTGTATATAAGACTGTATTCTGGTTCTGAATAAAGTGAGTTCTTGGTAGCAACAAGTAAGTGTCGCCTTGTTTGTGCTCAGAGAGGTTGGGATATCTGTATACAGACTGGGAGGAAGTGGTATATGACGGAAGCACTCAAGCGGAGTGTGGGACGTTCTGTGACATTGGTGGCAAGCAGCGGGAAAGCTTCCTGAAGTCTGGGACATCCAAACCTCCAACTGGATCCAAGATCAGCATAGCAGACTTCAGTCACCCCAGTGGAGATATGGACCTGGCATCAGAATTCCCGGGGCTGCTGCGGATCATCCTTTCAACATACACCAGGACTGTGTCTGAGGATGAATACCTGGAGCTTAGGCAGCAAATTCGGGTGGAGCTCTGGATTGCAGCCCTCCGTCTCGCTGGTATAAAACAGGGCAAGTGCTTTCCAACCCAAGAGCAACGGGCCAGTGACCAACGGGCATTGCGGATGGCATTCCTGGGAGAGCAGCCCCAGGAGCAATGGGTGACTGAGTTGGACAGGTTGGTCCAGCAGGAGATAGAGCTGGACAATCGTTATCGGGCTCTGCAATGGCACGCAGAGGAGGGATATTTAGGGGAGACAACAGAATGCTCTCCGGAGGGATATGACTTTGGCGGCCCTGGATTGCTGTGGGAGAGCCTTACAGATCTTTTTATGTTTGGCGATAAAGGGGAACCTGACCTTGAGGACCTGAGAGACTATAGAGAGTCTATGCTCGGTCTTACAGGGGTCTCAGAGCTCAAACCTGATCTGGACCATTTGCTAAGGAAGGAACAGCATCTGGAAAGGGCATACAGGAAACTGCTGGAACAAGTTCAGCAGCATGCCAGAGAATCGGCAGTGGAAAATCCGGAGATTGCCGTCCCCAAACCTGAAGTGCTGACAACAGGGCAGAGCTCTGCTAACCTCTGCCCAGAAATGATAGCATCTTCTGGGTTCCATGGACAGGAGATGGTGAACCTCTATCCCCAGACATCAGTTGCAGAGACATGGGATTTGATAGACTTTTCTGCTGAGGAAGAACAACCTGATGAGCCTCCAGCAGAAGAGCTGCTATCAGGGCCAAAGTTCACTGTGTTCTGCCCAGCACCAACAGTGGCTTCAGCCTTCCTGAGAGAAGAGGTAGTCGGCCTTTCTCCCACAACACTGACAGGGACATGTGATTTTCTGCCAGCAGCATCTATAGAGTTAAAACAAACTTCTCCAGCTGAAGATCTGGTAACTGAACAGAGGGTCCAAGACCTCTGTCCCACACTTTTACCAATTCCAGAGACTGGGGATTTAATAGACGTTTCTGATGAGGAGGAACCACCTGGCAAACCCCCAGCAGAAGTGCTGGCAACTGGACAGCGGGTCCAAGACCTCTGCCCCACACCTGCAGCAATTGTGGAGGCTCAGGCTGAGAAGATGGCAATCACTTCCCAGCAGCAGATACAGGGGGAGAAGGGAGAGGAGGTGTGTGTTGTCCCTCCCCAACAGTTGGCCAGGGTGGAGGAAGTGGGCTTTCCTCCCCAGCAAAGATCCGTGTACCTGGGAGACAGTACCATCGACATGTCGTCCCAGCAGCCAGATGAGGGAATGGAAAAGGAAGCAGCCGGCTCACCTCCCCAATGGCAGCTACACAGTTTGGGAGTGGAGGAAGCCAGCATCCTGCCCCAACGGTTAGCCGGAGCGGAGGATGCGGAGTCCCCAGCAGAAGTGCTGGCAACAGGGCAGAGTGCTACCAACCTCTGCCCAGCACCAGCAACAACTACAGAGTTCCAGGGAGGCGGGGCAGTCGGCCTCCCTCTCCAACAGTTAGCCGGAACAGATGGTGTGGGGTTTCCAGCAGAAGGGCTGGCAACAGGGCCGAGGACTGCTGGACTCTGCCCTCAACTAACAGAGGATGGATTTCCTGTGAAGGTGGATGGGACTTCAGTCTCCACCTGTATAGCCCAGGAATGCTGGGCAGTGGGCCCCGATCCCCAACAGCATGACAGAGTGAGCCCAGACACCCTGTCTTCTCTCCAGCAGCAGAAAGGATTCCAGGGAGAAGAGCCAGTCCAGGCATCTCCCCAGAGGCAGATATGTTCTCTGAGAGAGGCAGAGGTTGGCTGGGTGAGTAATACTCTGTTTGGAATAATTTATTTGGGCTAATGTGTGGGTACAGGCATTAGAGGACTGGAACTATGGACTAACTTCGGAGTCAACCCGTCTGGGGTCTCCTCCCGTGTTAGTCTCCTGCCGAAAGGGGAGAAATGTCACAGACCTAGCCAGAACAGAGGCTGTTGGAGAGGACTGTATGCAAGCCTGTTGCCATTTGATTATGGGCCCTGGATTTTCAATGGATTCATTCTGTTGGGACACATCCTGTGAGGAGATGCTGGTGTCATCAACCTGTGTTTATGTTAATTGAATGAGCTAATGACATTGTCCTCTATACAATGTAGGAGACGGGACGACTGCTATAACTGTGTGAAGCTCGGTGACCACAAGTCTGGGCGAAAGGTCATGTCTCAGTCACCTAGGCTGTATAAAGGATTAGATAATTAGCTCATGTTAATTAGGTTACGTTTGTATTGTTAGAGTAATCTTCTCCTGTGTATATAAGACTGTATTCTGGTTCTGAATAAAGTGAGTTCTTGGTAGCAACAAGTAAGTGTCGCCTTGTTTGTGCTCAGAGAGGTTGGGATATCTGTATACAGACTGGGAGGAATTGGTATATGACGGAAGCACTCAAGCGGAGTGTGGGACGTTCCGTGACAGACCTGACTGTAACTGATCTTTCCATGGTCATCATGGCATTTGAAAAAAGGAGTGTCACACAATCCCCAGGGTCAATGTCCTATTTTGCTTGTATACACCCTACTTTTAGCATCTATGCAAACTAACAACCCCACTTATGTGGCAAAAACGAATTTAATCTTGGTGCGGCTATCCCGTTGGTAACCAAATTTGGACAATGCTTGCTAAAAGCTTGACCCATGTGTTGGCAAAAGAAGATAATTGTAAAACTATTTTACAATGGTACCTGGTCCCTACAAGGATCACTTAAGCTATCCCAGCCTACACAGCCCAATGTTTTTTGGGGATGCCGTACCAACAATTCATTTTGGCACAACTGGTGTAACTGTCTGAATTCCAAACAGTTTTGGACTAGAATCTACCAACAGCCATTACTGTTGTTATATGTCATAAATGCCTGTATGAAGACCTGCTTAAAGCCTAACTACATGTTCAATATGCCTTTTAAATAGTTTGTTTGGGTCACACTGTCACAAGCCATTTACTGCATTATCAGGTACAATTGCTGGGCGTGCTATATGCACGTTCTACATACAGTATACAGCTCTGTGTTGTGGCAAAAGGACAGGGACTTCCATTCCCACTCCCAGAGAAGAATAGAATCAGGCTGATCACTGCTCAGCGATTCACAGGAAGCTTTGTAGTCTATGAATGAAAACAAAGCTTCCTCTGGTTGGCTGAGGTGGAGACCATGATGTCATCCACCCTGCTTCAGTCAATCAGAGAAAGCTTTGTATTCATTAAGAGAATACATAGCTTCCAGTGAATTGCTGAATGACACTCAGTCTGATTCTATTTTATTCTGGGATTGGCACAGGAAATCCCCATCCCACTGCCAGAACATAACGTTGTATACTGTATGTAGCTGAGGCTGCATGCAATTTATATAGTGTACCCAGCAAGTGTATCTATTAGTGCAGTAAGTTTGTTGAGATAGCTTGGCCCAAACTAACTATTTAAAAGCATAGCAAACGTGAAGTTTGTTTAACAAAAAACTGGAAGCCTGCGCTACGTCCAACTGAAGCTGATGACTTTCATTTTAACGGAAGTCAAATGAGTTATAGCTGGAGCTTGGAATTTCCCCTCATTACCCTTTGCAGAAGTCAAGCACCAGCTTTCTCAGGTTTTTTTTTTGTGAAAAACTCCTGGCTATACTAAAAACACCATGAAAAAAAATCTGAAATACCTAGGAACTTTTTGTAACGAGTCCTACTAGTCTTCTACCTTTTGCATGGATTCTGGGACACTCTGAACCTAAAGATGCTGGAAGTTGTTCTCCTAGATTGAACCTTTGACTGCTTTTCGTCCTTACTGTCTCCTGTTTCCTCCCGTCCTCTCTTCTTCCATCCCAGTTTGACTACTTTTATGCCTTAATCATGGTTGCCAACCGTCTGTAAATTTACAGACAGTTTGTAAAAATCTGATTATTTTTACACTGTCTTTAAATGTTTCTTTATGGACGGTGGTTCCCGGAAAAGATTTGGCTTTGGAACTGTGCATGTGTCCTTCCGAAGCTGGGCGGGCTCAGGCAGGGTTCAGGGTGGGTGGGTGGTTGGGCGGTGACAACGTCTTTGGGGTCAGGTCACTTATGCAAGGGTGACTCAGTCAGAGTGAATACACTAAGGTAAGAGGGGACACTGATATAAAGGTTCCACTTTATATCAGTAACCCCCCTTACCTTAGCGTATTCACCCTGCGAAAGGTGGTCTGTGGTCACCAGCATCCCCCTCTAAATCAAAGTTCCCAGTGGCATTCCCCATTAAATGCGTCCTCAGAGTTCCCTTTTACATCACAGTCTGCAGGATTCCTCGTTACAATTGAAGGTCAAGGGGGAACTCTGTGGACCATGATGTAAAGGGGAACTCTGATGTAAATGGGCATTCCCCCTTACATCATGGTTCCCAGCATTCCCTTTTACATCAGGGTCCGTAGAGTTCCCCCTTGCACTGTAAAGGGGAACCATGCAGACTCTGATGTAAGGGGGAGCTCTATGATGGGGGTATATTAACCTAACCTTCATGTAAAAGGAGAAATATGTTTTTTGACTTTTTTTATACCTTAAAGCGGTAGTAAACTCAGCTTCCTGACTTATACCTACAGGTAAGCTTATTGTAGGTACAAGGAATATTTCCTAAACATGCTCCGTTTAGGAGATATTTGCTACTTCTGCAGTTGGTGATGTCATTGGCACATGTGCACTATGCTCTAAAGGGATGGCATGCCAAGGCTGTGGCTCTCATGTGCATGCACAGGAGTTATGTCATTGCGACTCGGCTATTCAAATGATAGGAGCCCGCAAACCCGAAAGGAAGACCGGGTGAAGATGAAAGCCCTGTAAGCGTTGACAGTGTGCTGCTGGAGGGCTTTGTTTTAAGGTCTCTCATAATGCATACTAGAAAATTATGACATTAACTTGCAGGGGAATTTTTTTGTTTGTTTTACAACCACTTTAAGAACATTGCTAATCACATTAGCTACATGTTTGTAGCTTAAATATTGATATTTCCACTAAATACTGTCATTTTGACTAACTTTTTGAACTGTCCGTAACAATTGGGCTCTGTCAGTAACTTTTTATGTGTCCAGTTAGGAAAAAATGTTTTATGTCGTGTTAGTAAATTTCACTTTGGAAGGTTGGCAACCCTGCCCTTAACTAGTAGCGTATTTAGGTTTTTTGCTGCCCTAGGCCTGACTAAACTTGTGCACCCCCTAATTTAAATATGACCTACCCCTTCCTGTCAAGGCCACATCCCTTTCTGTTTAAGACCCGCCCAGAAATTTTGAGTGGGGACACTAGTTCTGAGGGCCTGGGGGGGGGCAATGGATTCCCTTCATTTGCATAGATTTCCTCTCACTTCCTGTTTGGCTATGGGGCAGGAAATGAAGGGAAATCTCTGCAATGGGACAGGGATGGTAAAACATAAACTGACAAGGGCTATAACCCTCCCTTACTCTTTCCAAAATGAAAAAAAAAGTGCTGCCTATAGTTCTACTTTAAGCACAAATTTCTGATAATTTTATGGAGAGGACTAAGAAGATATAACCATGCCAATGGTGCAGCAGAAAACATATAGCACAGTGAGGAAGGTTTGTGGTCCAGGATGATAGGGCAGTCAAAACTAGAAGTGGCACCCCCCCACCGCTCACAGTTGCGTAATGCCGGCCACCCGCATACCGGAAGCAGTGCGGCCGCTTTATGGGGGCGCTAGATTAATTTGCCTCTCAGCCCAGTCCACCCCATAAGACTGGCGCTACACTAACAGCGCAGGCCGGCAGGGGCTCTTTCCGTGCTGCCCCCCTGCAAAGTGCTGCCCTAGGCCTGGGCCTTGTTGTACAACAATTGTCCCAAACAGAGGGGGGACGAAGAAAAAGTGGGGCTCAGAAAAAGGCAATCCAAAATGTTATGGTAATAGCAAAAAAGGTGTTTATTGTGGTACAAAAATAAAGTACATGTAGATAAAAGAGCATAAACCGGTGGCTATACTGCCCTAGGTAAAAGAATTGATCGGTGACATGGGTCCGACCAATGCAGACACAGACGGGGGGGACACTACAACATGTAATCAAAGACAAACGAACTATCGTCCGGACGTCAAGGCAATTGATGTCTGCTCAACCTGCTACAATGAGTAGTGTACAGCTATGCCAAGTGAGGTTGCAACCAGACATCAATCCCCCGGGGGGTGGCTCAAGCCAGGGATGATAGAGAGGAAGGAGGGGAGGGGGGGCCGGTGGGGAAGGAGAAGGGTGGGAAAGGAGAGGGATGAGGGCCATGGAGAAGGGCACTGGTGTGGACAGTGGTGGATCACCAAGACATGTAGTAAATTATGAGTGTAATGGCCATAAACAATACAAAAGTTCTGCTGGAGGCACGGAATCCAATAATATGTGTGGCAGGGTGCTTCAATTTGCGTGATGGCACTCTGCTTGTGCCCTGGTGGGGACTAATGCAGTCAGTAAAACAATAAATAGCATATTTGCTGATAAGCAGAAGCACATAGTTAAGGTGGTCCTTGTTGGCCTAGGCCAGGATACACCATTGTCCTTAACACTCCAATCACTACAACCTTACCCATTAGATGTCTTGTTCTTTAGTTCTCTAACTAATTTGGGAGTGCTTTCAGCAATATTAGCCCATCATGTATAGAAACTCTTGGTATACTTTAGTCTTAGGCTAAGTTTAGATGTGTGGTGGGGGGCAAAAATTTTCTGTTGAGCCACGTTTGTACCACCCACCAACTGTATTGTACTACTCTAATATTGTAACTACTACTAGTAGATGATAACTCTTTCCTGTATTCATGCATCTGTGGTCAAAAGGATAAAACATAACTATAAAAATTAATTGAAAGGATAAAAAAATCTTCTAGAGATGAGCAACCATTTTTCACATAGTGTAGATTAGTTTTAAGTTGTATAATGCCTGAGTAGAAGGGTTATCTTAACGAGAGAAACAAACAATACTGTATATTCTCTGGTCTACACATACAAAACAACTTACAATTCCCACATTCGTTTCCCAGCAGGGACCTCTGGGCATATCAGCTGGATGAATATAGGGCGTTGATGTGCTCCCATTGCTTTCCGAAGAGTTATAAAGGTTGTGTAACAATATTTCAGTTTGGTTCTTTACTGTTTCTTCCTCTACTAACTGAAAACAGAATGATCATTAGAAGACCATACAAGTAGTGAGTACTAATGTGATAGCAGCATCATAGATTGGTAAATTTCAGTATCTAAATGCACATGAGAAAAGAATAAAGTTTGTATCAATGCCTGGTGAACATTATTCGAATTCAGAACCTTGGTTTTATTGAAAAAAAAACCCTTTCCAAGACACTCCTATCAATATGTGTTGTAAGAAGTGGAAAACTTGGGCTGATACAATGGGGCAAATTTTCTAAAACTGGTGCAAACAGAATCTGGTGCAGCAGTGCACAGTAACCAATCAGCTTTGAGGTTTTATTGTCGAAGCTTAATTGAATAATCTGAAGTTAGAAGCTGTTTGGTTACTATTCACAGCTGCAGCAGATTCCATGTGCACGGGGGGTAAATGTCCCCCATGTTCTATCTATCAAAAAGGATCTTTTTTCTAAAAACATAAAACAAGAAAAGTTCTCATAACCAAACGGGCAAAAAGAAATCCCATGTAGCACACCCCCTAGAGAGCCGCTGATAGTTTGTGTCAATTTCATCCCCTCCCCGTACACATTCTCTCTCTGGATCAAGAAGCAGTGCAGGGGTTTCTTTTTTTTTAATTTATTAGGAACCAATGAACTTGGAAGGGGATAGGGAGCATGGGATACCCTGGAACTGTAGAAATTAAATGGCTGCACTTGTCCACTTCTTTACAAAAAGACTTATACTCCTTCAGCTGCCCCTATACAACACCTGACAGTAATGCACCCCTGCTTGGTTGTTCTGGCACACTTGAGGCTGTACTCTCAGCAAAAGTTCCACAGAATCTCTATGCTGTCTGTGATCCCAAAGACTAAAGCACTACACAGTCACTCTTGCAGCACTGGGGTCTTCTACTCACTCAGCCACAGGATCATCAGTTGCCTCCTACTGACATCCACAAGCTCTTTCCCCTTAAAGGAAGATAAGGACTCCCCCCTGGACAACTTGGGCTCTCTCCTACAGCTTCCCTCCCTACTCTCTTCCAATGAGCTCTCTCCTGACCCTTTGGATTCCTGGAATGCTCTTCAACTAGGCTCCCCAGCTAAGCCTAGCTGGGATTTCACTGTCTTCCTCTCAACAGGGGCCCCCTCCAGGCTGGACCCTGGAACTCTGCCTCACACCAGCATGCTGCAATCCCCTTGCTACTCAGGCTCAATTTATGGGCTCTTACCCCACATTCTGGACACACCACCCCAGGGATTGGAGGAAGTCCCATAAATATTCAGAATGCAGTCTCTGCCCTCCCTCCCACTATTATCTGGAAATCTTGAGAATATTGGGGAAAGTAGCAGAGCAGCAGCCTGTGAAAAACAGAGCAGCCCTAACCAATCAACCCCTGATCAAATGATTACAGTGGAGCCAAGCTAAATTTACCTACCAACCTTACCTAAACCCAGAAGGGTGCTACACCAAAGAGAAGAGGTTTTATAGCAAGACTAGACAGTTTGACTAATAATGTTTTTATCATCAAAAATTACAAAATTTACACCAGTAAAAATTTCTCTGGAAGCAGCTGTTCACAGAAAACCAACCATAATGTCAATGCTAAATGGAAAAGGCAGAGGTAACCCTCATATATGTAGTTAGCCGAGGTACTATTGCGCAAATCCCACATGAAGGGGAAGACAGAATGGAGGTAACCAAGGGACTATGAAATCATCCCAGGCTAATTTGGCCAATATTCGTTAAGGTAGACCTCAACCCTCAGTTAGCCATATATAGCACCCCCCAGGGTACTGCTCAAATAGTGCTGGCCACGTATTAATTTTCACTTAGATATACCAGGGTCAGAACAATACTGACTCAAATATGGACCCCTTTTCTTTTTTTTTTTTTTTATTTTTTATTGAGGTTTACATAGTATAAACATGTACAGTGCAGTAATGCCAAGGCAGGTTAGCTCACATACATACATATAGATGCATACTTCTTAGTATATATAAAGTAGAAATAAAAAGAAACGAACTTGTAAACAAGAAATAAAAAGGGGGGGGGGGGAGGGGGGTATGTCAAGCGGATTACTTTCACCTAAAGAACAATAGCTAACTAGCGCATTTTATATTACGATGGGTGCTTGTATCTTTATAACCTCAGGAGTGGAAGCAAAATGCAGACAACAATGTCCTATATGGATGCATTATGCTCTAACAGTAACAATGTATGTTGTGAGAGTTACCAGTGTCAGAGATACAGGAGACATGGAAGTCAAGGAGCTGCAATGACCGTTTGAAGAATTATGGTGGTTGGAAGTTGGGGGGATCAGTCTGGACAAGAATTTTAAGGTTGCCCAGAGAGTTTGTGATATCTCTTTTCAGGTACCATTCCGTGTATCGGAATGGGCGCATGATGTCCTGTAGAGCTTTCTGGGTTAATGTGGCTTCTATATATTTATGCCATCTCATGAAGAAGCGTGAAGTAGAGCGAAAGTTCAGTGCAATGGTGTCAAGCCGTTCCATGTAGAAAAGTGACATCATAGCTTTTTTCCCTTCGGGTAGGGCAGGTGGAGTCATTGAAATCCAGTGATTCATTATCGTTCTGCGGGCCACTAGAAGGAGTAGGTGTGCCCATTGAGGAATATTTATAGGTCCTCTTGCTGTTGGGGGGGATGATAGGGGCGTGTATCCAAATAGGCATAATAATTGATCCTTTGGGATTTGTGTTTTACTGATTTTGCCAATGTGATCCAAGATAGAATTCCAAAATGTGGTTATGGCTGTGCATTCCCAAAGACGGTGGAATAAGGTGGGGCGTGGTTCAGAACACCAAGGTTATTTCATTTGACTTGGATTGTCCTTGTTGAAGTAGAAAGGGTAGTAGGCTCTGTGTATAATCTTGTATTGGGTTTCCCGCCATGTTTCAGATATCGTAAGTTTGCGAACTTGTCTGTATCCTTCAAGTATTTTTTCTGACAGTGCATCATCTCACAGACCATTTTTGAAATGGTTTGAGGTGGTATTTTGCTGATTGATGTTGGATGAGGTAAGAATATAAACTGGTGATGGAGTAGTCATTTTGCTGTAGAACCATGTCTATGAAGGATTTCTGAAAGGGATCAGATCTGGGCCCATAGCAGGACTTCAAATAGTTGATCAATTGATAGTAAAAGAAGATGTGTGTTGATGGTAGGGAAAATTTGCTTGCTAGTGATCGGAAAGGTTTGAAGTCTCCCGATGTGCCTTGGTATATGGAGGCTACTTTCGTGAGGCCGTTGGATCCCCATTGGTCAAATGCTTTGTGTATCGTGGATGGGAGTAACATAGGGTTTCCTTGAATAGGTAAATGTCTCGAAATATTTGATGGGAGCCCCAATAATTTTCGTACTTCTCTCCAGGCAACTATAGTATCTCTGATGAGTATATCTGACTTGAGGTGAGGTGGTAGAGCGTTGAGATTAGAGTGGAGGACAGCTGACAGGGCGTGAGGTGAGGTCATTGCACCTTCGAGGAGAGTATTGCAATATTTGGACTTTCCTTTCAGCCAATCCAAACTCTGCCTAAGCAAACATGAAAGATTATAAAAACAAATAGTGGGCAGACCCGCCCCACCCTCGGTCTTCGGGAGGCATAGTTTTTGCAGTGCAATACGTGGTTTTTTGCAAGACCAAATAAAAGCTGTTAATGCTTTATGAATTTTCTTTACATCCGAGTGTTTTAGTAATAAAGGTATGGTTTGCATTGGGTAAAGCAAGCGTGCAAACGATACCATTTTGAATAAGTGGCATCTCCCAAAGAGCGAGAGGGGGAGGGCCGCCCAAGCCTCCAACTCCTGCACAATCTTAGTTATTAAGGGGGGGTAGTTAAGTACATAGAGAGAAGAAGGTTCACGACCTATGTGTATGCCTAGATAAGTGATATATCGAGTTGCCAAAGCGAATGGTGATAGATGTTTCCACTTAATTGATAATCGTGGGTGTAGTGGTAGAATTTCACTTTTGTCAAAGTTTATTCGAAAGCCCGAGCTCAGTCGAAAAGCCGCAAAAAGTTCTCGTAGTCTGTCAAAGTCTGAAAGAGGATTAGTGGAGAACAACAGTATGTCGTCTGCAAATAAAGCGGATCTGAGAACTTGGTCTCCTATTTCGATCCCGCAGACTCCATCGTGTGAGTTGAGTATTCTGGATAGTGGCTCTATGGCTAAGTTAAAAAGTAAGGGGGAAAGTGGGCAGCCCTGTCTCATTCCCTTTGTCAGAGGAATCGAGTCAGACACGAAGTCAGGAGTGACAAGTCGCGCTGTTGGAGATGCGTACATTTGTTGAACCTGATTGGACCTGTGAAGCCAAACTGTTGTAATACTCGAAACAGCCAGGACAAACTAACGTTGTCGAAAGCTTTTTCGGCATCTAGTGATATAATAGCGACATCTTGATCAGGGTGTGTTTTAGCGTAGTGTAACGCCTTTAGCACTTTTCATATATTTAAAGTGGCTGATCGACCCGAAATGAATCCTGATTGGGCTGAGTGTAGTAATGAAGGAAGAAGATGGGCTAAGCGTGAAGCAAGGATTTTAGAGAGGATTTTAACATCTACATTTATTAGGGAGATACGGTACGGTACGAACCTGGCAGTTGGGGGTCTTTCCCTTTTTTAGATATCAGTTTGATGTGGGCTTGTGTCCCCGTAGGAAGATATGGTCCCCCATCCCACATGGCTGCGTATACATGTTTTAGGGTGTTGGGAAGGAAATCGTTGGTCATTTTATAAAATTTGTCCGTGTATCCGTCAGGACCTGGGGCTTTATTAGATGACATATTTTTGATCGTTCGTCGGATATCGTCAGTTGTGATAGGAGCATTGAGTGCCTCTAGTTGTGCAGTTTGAAGTCTGGGTAGACGTACTTTAGATAGGAGAGCTTCAGTAGTGGCTGGATCAGTTTGGTCAGCTGCATATAAGTCTGTGTAGTATTTCGTGATTATATTGCTGATTTCATCAGTAGATGTAGTTAGGGATCCATCCGCATTTCTCAAAGTAGAAATGCAAGTGGGTCGTCTCGGTCCCGCACATAGTTTAGCCAGTAGCTTGCCCGCCTTGTTGCCATACCTGTGAAAATGTAATTTAGAGTATGACATTTTAGCCGCCTCCTGTTGTTCTGCCCAGAGATCAAACGTGCACTTAGCCTGTCTCCACGTTCGGATATTATCAAGTGTACGATTTAAAGTTAAGCATTCATGGGCTGTACGTAGCGCTTCACTGGCCTGTCTGTATTGCTGTTTAGTGTGTTTCTTAAATTGTGTGGTATAGGAAATGATCATCCCTCTTAAGAAGGCTTTGCCAGCTTCCCAAAAGAGATTGGGTTCGGTAATATGAGCTCCATTGGTGGAGACATAGTCGTTCCAAGCTGTGTTTAGTGTGTGGCGAAAATCTTCGTTGTCCATCAAGTAAGATGGAAAGCGCCATATGGGTGAGGGGGAGGAAGGTGTGGCCTGTGTCAGGTGTATAGAGATGGGGCTATGATCAGATATCCTAGCGTCTAAAATCTCTGATTCGCATAAGGTGTTGATTAGTGCAGGGGAGGCAAAGAAGTAGTCGATGCGAGAAAAGGAGTTATGTGGGGGTGAGAAGAAAGTATATTCCCTATCAGTCGGGTGATTTAGACGCCAAGTATCTACATATTGCATGGAAGCAACGGCTTGTGCCAGGAGAGTAGAGTCGGGTGTTTGTGGTGTGGAGTTATGTGTTCGGCGGGTGGAGTCTTTTGTGCGGTCTGCTAGCGTAGACATGACCGAATTAAAATCCCCGCCTACTAAGTGCAGTGTTTCAGGAGCGGAGAGTATCCATTGAACCATGTCTTGGAAAAAAGAGATTTCTGGCAAGTTAGGAGCCTAGATGTTAGTGATAGCCACTTGTTTGGTGTCTAAAGTCATGTGTAGGGTCATCTTGCGGCCTGTCGAGTCAATCCTAACATCTCTTAACGTGTGTTTTAAATTCTTATGTAATAAGATCGCCACACCCACTTTGCGACCAAGTGCAGGCGAACCACACACCGTACCCACCCACAATTTGCGTAAGCGGGTTAGATCATCTGCAGACAGGTGTGTTTCCTGTAATAGGGGCACATCTGTCCGAAGACGCTTCAGATGTCTAAGGATAGCCATCCGCTTACATGGAGAGCGGAGCCCCTTGACATTCCAAGAAGTAAACTTTAAGTGGTTCCCACTAGTTGAAGAGGCCATGTCTGATGTAGAGAAGTATATTGGGTTGAGGGTGTGTAATAAGGCCCCCAATCAGACAATGCATCTGCAATCTGGAGTTCACTAAAGTTTCCTGAGGTTACAAGTATTGAACAGGTGAATACATTTGATAAATAAACATAGCTATGGAAGAAGAAAAACAGCTTGGCAAAGGTTAAATGGGAAAAATCCTTAACATACATTATAAGCTTCACTTTTTTCCACATGAGGTTCGACTACTTTTCATGGCTCCCATCAGTCTCCCATTCCATTCTCGGCTGCAGGTGTTAAGCCAGAGGGAGGGGGGTAGAAGGGCAGGGGGGAGGAGATGCGAATAAATTGCAAGTCATAAGGACTGAGGTTTTAAATGGAGCGTATCGACTCCACACCTAGGAGGGAGGCGTCAATAAAAGACTATATCTTGTGAATCAGATCTAGAAATAGGGGGAATCAAAGGAGCGGATCTGTAACTGAAGCCTCTGTGGTGGTCAAACAACTAAACCCGTAAACAGTGCGAGTTTTACAAATCCATATATCTATGGTTAACAGAGCAAACATTGATCAAACATAACCGTACCTAAACATAGCAGCATGTTATAATACTAACTGTGGTTGTTCGCTTAGGCACATAAGTTATAAAAGTAATAAAAATAACACAAGTAAGGAAGAAAGGGAGCATGTGGGGGGAGTAATACTACCCGTCTCCCAGATAGGTGTAACAACATCCGGTCCTTGTAGGTCATCAGCGGTGTCCGGAACGATCCTCTTTTTGCGTAACACGAATGCGCTTGTATGGGGGTTTGGTTGGACTACGTTGGGGCTTAGCGGATGAAGATGGAGGGATCATCGATGTTGTAGCATAGTCCTCTGTAGAGTTGACATGTTCCATTTCCGTGCCTAAAGTAGAGACAAATTTTTCCGCTTCATCGGGCATGGCGAAAGTGAGTTGTTCCCCATCATGTGTTTGAACGCGGAGGGTTGCCGGGTAGGCTAAGGAGAATCTGAGCTGATTGTTGTACAAAATGGAGCATATTGGAGAAAATGCCTTGCGCTTATTCATGACCTCAACAGAGTAATCCGCGAACAATAGCAGTTTTGCGCCATCTACTGTTAGTGAGCGAGAGCGGCGAAACTTTTGCATAATGGCGTTCTTATCTGCATAGTTCAAATATTTGACAACGACATGTCGGGGTTTGGTACGGGTTTCCGAGTATTGTCCAATGCGATGCGCTCTTTCCACTATGCACGGTATGCGGAGGCCCAGTTGTTCGGGAATGATCTTTGCACATATGTTTGTTAGATGCTGAGTAGTGATTGATTTAGGGAGTCCTATTATCCTTAAATTGTTTCATCTTGAACGATTCTCAAGATCGTCGAGTTTATCCCAAATCTCTCTGTGTGCAATGCTCATACGTGCTACTGCAGCAGATGTGGCAGCAGCTTCATCTTCCAGAGAGGAGATCCGTTCCTCTGTGTGTAATCCTCTGTGCTTGTGCCTGTACTTCCATATGGAGTAGCTCCAGCCCTCTGTTTACTGCTGTGTCTACTGTGGCAGCAAGTGTAGGTCCTAGCAGTGCTACCACTGCTTGGGCTATGCCTTCAGGAGAGGCAGGGTCAGCGGCTACCGTTCCTGGGGCTGAGGGGTGCTGTGAGGATGGCTGTGTAGGCAGTGGAGGCAGCTGCAGCTGTTCTGCTGAGGAGATCGCAGCCGCCATTTTAGCAGCGCCTGTCTCTGTCCCTCCTGTCACTGTCAGTGTGGAGGATGCCGCTCGTGCATATGATCGCTCCACAAAGCGATCCATATGTGCTTCCTCTATTAACAGGTGGAAGGGGGGTCTCCCCGAGGCGTTTGCTGGAATTTTATGGCCAGTTAGACGGGGAGTGTGGCGGGAGCTGAGGGTTCCTACCTCCTCCTCATGTGGCGCCGGAACCAGAAGTTGACCCCTTTTCAAAGCAGTGACTCCAATGGTAGCACCAGGGCTAATTTATAGCTGTCAGTTAAACCACGGTTTAATTCAAGCTGCAATGTTGCTGAAAATCAAAATGCAGTAGTTACTGGCAGTTGCTTCTGGGGCAATTTTTTACAACGTTGTGATTTTTAACTTGTGAGAAGTGGAAGAGGTTTTGAATTTTTGTAAATTTTGTTATTTTTGATAATAAAAGCATTATTAGTCATATTGCCTGGTCTTCCTATGTAACATCTTCTCTTTGGGTTTCTTTTTGCCCGTTTTTGTAATATGCCTTTTGGTTACAAGGACCGTACCTATGGATATTGATGGACATATGCTTTTTGTAAAAACTATTTTGTAAAAAATAATTATCCCTTTATTTCTCTCTATTTAACTAAAAATGCAACAATCAGACAACCAAAGATGTCTAAATTCATCCCCATACCAAGAGCAATCCATCATAAAACCATTTTGTGAAGAAGGATATATTCTCTACATGCATTAAAAAAAAAATTGCCAACAGCACAGATTTTGAGTAACCATACTGATGTACTGTAAAGTACAGATACTAATCTAATCTAATAAGATTTTGTTATGTTGATATAAAAATATTACACCATAGTGCTGTCTCTCCTGTTCTCCATCCCTCCCTCCTTATTTTGGTGACCCCAAAAACATTTTTGGAGTCTACTCTATGGAAATCATGTAGAATTAACCCGTTGTATTGTCTCAATACAAACATGTGCAAGGTTCTGAAGCACCTCTTAAAGTTGTTCTAAAAGCTCAAGGTTTTTACCATATGCATTCTATGTATGAATGTAAAAAACCTTTTGTGTGCAGCAGCCTGACAGTTTTCATCCAATGAATTGTTTTCAGGATAAATCTGACAGTGGAAAGAGATGTGCAGTTAAAGCCAGTGCATATGTGTAAGTGTCCTTAGTACTTCGTTGTAGCTGATTTGCTGCCAAAAATACAAAAAAGGTATTTGTGCCCATCCACTTCATTACACCTGTTTACCGTGGTAAGGAAAATAATGGCTATACACAGGTGTTTAAAAATTCTGCTCCTATACTATACTTAGACACATGGAAACACCATAACATGTGTTTCTATAAACAGGTCTTGGAAATCTTAAATGTTTTTTAATGAAACATTATGTTTGTTTATTTAAAATGCTGCATAATTGTAATATGTAAAGCTTTCTTACTTGTGCATTAACATCATTTATTAAAGCCAAAAGGAAGGTGTACAGATTTCCCAGGAACAATGCAAATATCCGTCCAAGTTGCCATTTCAAGGCCAACCTAGGATGATAATTTTCCAACGCAGCTATTGTTTCAAACAATGGAGGGCAAAACATTGACAACAAATTCATTACGATTTCTATCTGAAAAGAGAAAAGAGAAGATAAGCATTGCAATACATTAAAGTTAAAAATAATATGGACTACAGAATACAATAAGGCTAGGTTCACAATACTACACTGCAATTTTGATCCAATCTTCAATGCCATTTTGTAGTGCAGATGCAGTGGGACTGTTTTCTATACAATTTTAATGTGTGTTTTACTACTGTGACTCATTCCTGCTGTTAGCCAGCAGGGATGAGTTATTGGTTGCTAAGGAGCTAGCACCTGCCAGTATCCTAACAACCTGTGACTAATCTCTGCTGTGAGCTTTGAGCAGCAGGGATGAGGCATCGGTTGTTAAGGACCCGCTTGTGTTCTAAAATCAGTGTGTCATCCCTGCTGTCAGCCGGGGATTCATTGCAGACAGCAGAATGTAGTCCCCCCTCAAAATCCATACCAGACGCTTTTCCGAGCATGCAGCTCAGCAGGCCAGGAAAGAGGGGGACGAGCGAGCATCCCCTTCTGAACCATACAAGGCCACATGCCCTCAACCTCGGGGGGTTTTCCCCATGTTGATGAGGACAAGTGCCCCTTCCCCACAACCCTGGCCCAGTGGATGTGAGGATGCAAAGGGTAGCTTATTGGAATCTGGACTATATGGAGAAGGGTGGATGGAGGGCGCGTGATCAATTGCTCACATCAAAAAAGTGTAAAATTTATTCATATGAAATAAAAACAAATAGATAATACCAATACTATGTATCATGCAAACAGATAACAAAATATGTAAAGCATGGAAATTAAAAATAGGTTAAAAGTAACACAAGCCCATGTTAAGGTGAGTGTTTAAAATCGGCTAACGCGTTTCGAGGATAACCTCTTCATCAGAGCCTTGAGAACCAGGGCACAGTCTGTATGGGCCGGTAGGCCAACATGTGTACATCAAAAGGAATGGCTAGTTGGGAGGTGTAGCCTGAGATGAAAAGTTAGTTTTTCTGAGTTTCAAACGTTCTAGGTGGAACGGAGATCAAAAAAATATATATACATGTATATATAATATAATATAATATATATACATATATATATATATATATATATATATATATATATATATATATAAAATATAGATAGAATTATAACTATAAATATAAATAAAGTATGGAGCACATGGCAAGTATATGCAACACAAGAGACATATGATAGATTCAAATAAATATGATAGATGGAAATCACATATATATACATAAGATTGATGAAAGATACAGTGTCTAAAAAAAAAAATTGATAAGGGATACAGTGTCTATAAGAACCATAAATAATTGGTCAATGGTGAACCTTGAAGCAACAAAGTAGAAAAAAAATGTATATATAACTAAAATTTATTAAATGTATATATGTAAGTAAAAGAGGTAGGGAGATGACGGACTGGTGACTAAATGTGTAAACACACCTACCTATGTGGTATGTTGATGGTATGTGTGTTCTCCTTTAAATTTTTGAAGTGGGACTGTGGGGTGGAGTGGACCTGAAAGGGGGGGGGGGAGCACAGTATTGAAACAATCAGGGGGAAACCAGAGAGGTGACCTGGGAGAGATCCCTCAGGACACTGATAGGCAGACAAATGGAACTTCATAGCATAATGCAGAGTGAATGGAGAGGCTGGATACCTGACCTGTCTCACAGGCTGGATAGAGGAGAGATTGCAGCCTGTCTGCGTCCTAGGGGGAGAAGGCTGTCCTGAACTCTAGGAGGAGGGTGGAAATCTCTTTGAATGATACTGGAGCCGTGTGTGTCTGAAGCTGTCTCTCCACCTCAGACACAAGTGAATGTCAGAGTGAGGAGGACTGCTTGTGGGTTATAAGCCGGTTTTGGGGGCGGGCCTGAGCACAGGCTGCATGTACATGTGATGAGCTGGAAACGAGGGGGTGTGGCCGACAATGGAACGCGCGCCGTCAAAGGAGTGGGCGTGGTTGTGCGCTCCAAAGGCGAATATTTTTATTTTTATTTTTTTAAATTTATTTTTATATTATGATTTTTTGTATTTATTTTTATAATTATTATTATTATTATTATTATTTTTTTTTTGTAATATTTATTTTTACAATTATTTTCATATTTATTTTCATATTTATTTTCATTTATATTTTCATTATCATTCTTCCTCCTAATCTGTGTATGCATATGTTGTGTGTGTGTGTGTGTGTATATACACACATTTATGCATATATCTTTATTTTATTTTTTTTAATTAATTAATTAATTTTTTGTCCTTTGTCTTTGCGGGACACGCAACACCATCTCTTTCAGTTCCTCCACAGCTCACAATACTACCATTTCAAACTTAATACACCCTCACAAGCGCAGGAGTAATCTTTCCTTGTCCACAATTTGTATTGGAATCTGGAAGCTCCCTTTACCAAGAGGTTGCCCAGATTCCACCCCCCCTCCCCCCATGTGGAAGGGTAACTGCCCCCAGATGTAAATCCATTGCAAATTAAGATGAATGCTGGCCGTCAAACTACAGGGGAGAAAAAACCTCCACCTGCCGAACATGGCCACTCCCATCGTTTGAAACTCATCGAATTAAAGCGCCGCGTACCCTTTCCACTAAGTAAACAAAGCGGCGGAGTCATCTGGTGACCCTGCCCAATGTTGCCCATCCCCATGACATCATGGGGCAGGGTCTGTGGAAGACGTCAAAGGGATAGGTCACCTGATTTTGCTACCAGGTAACTCCCGCCTCTTTGTTTGCTTAGTAGTGTTCATCGTGATTGACAATGGATTTACAACGGGGAACAATTTTCTTTTTTTTAATTAAATAACTTGGCAAAAACTGTCATGGGTTTTTATTCACTTTGCCCATTTTTTTGGTAAATGAGTACAGTTACTATGTACCCCATACTCATTCCGGGGGGGGGGGTTAGGATAAGCTACTCCCCCTGCACCCCCCACAACCACCAGGCCAGGGTTGTGGAAGGAGACCTTTGTCTTCATCAACATGGGGATAACATGCTTTGCCATGTTGAGAGCATGTGCCCTGATATGGTTTGACGGAGGGACTTGCTCACCCCCCTCCTTTTCTGGCCTGCCAGGCTGCATGCTCTGATAAAGGTCGGGTATTGATTTTAGGGGTACCTGTCACGGAATGTCCCTCACTCCGCTTGAGTGCTTCCGTCATATACCACTTCCTCCCAGTCTGAATATAGATGTCAGATATTCCATTCGCTCCCAAGCACAAAACAAGCCGAGACTTGTTTAGCTGCTGACATGGACTCATTTATTAGAACCAAAATTACAAGTCTTTATATACCCCTAAAGAGGAGGTCCCCCCCTCCTGCTCATATTACTGTAACAATACAACTGTAACCTAATTAATCTAATTAATATGAGCTAGTTGACTAAATCATTTACCCAGACTAGGTGACTCAGAAACATGACCTTTGGGGCAGACTTGTGGTCACTGAGCTTCACACAGTAGTATAAACACAGTAGCAGGAGCTAATTACAATTAACAATACAAACATTGATCTCCCCCCTCTTCAGCCTAGTAGGCAACAAACTATAGTATGAGTAGACTGTCCGAATCCTACCCAGTTCTAGAGGCCAATGTGATCAGCTCTCTCAACTAGCATGTGGAGTTCAGAATCAAACAAACCAAGAATAGTCTTTACATATATCCTGGGAGATATTGTGGATAAATATTACTGTCCCATTTTATGCAATCCAAGACATACCCTCCCAGTCACCATTTCCAATATGGCATACACAGGGTTCCCAGAGTCTGTGTGTCCTGGGGGACAAGGACCCCAATCCAAAGTAACACCCCCTCAAGGGTCCCTAGGCATGCACCTCACAAAGCGTGCCGTTCCCCCAAATGACAGGGCCCATAATCGGTAGGCAAAGGCTGGCATGCAGTCCTCTCCAAAAGCCTCTGTCCCAGGTGAGTCTGTCACAGTACCCAATCCAAAAAAATGGCATGAGGTTCCTCTTAAAATCCATACCAGACCAAAGGGCCTGGTATAAATTTTGATGGGGGGGCATGAATTTTTTCTTAAGTGGGGCTCTTTTGTGTACATTCTGCTGTCAACGAGGAATTCTCTGCTGACAGCAGGGATAAATCATCATAGTTAAGACACCGGCGGGTGCTGACTTCTTAACAATGAACGACTCATCCCTGCTGCTCATAGCAGGGAGCAGTCACTGGTTGTTAGGATGCCGGCGTGTGCTGGCGTCTTAACAACCAGCATAAATGGCACAAAGGATCTCATGTAGATGCGATTTAATGCACTTCTATTAGCATCTATGGATCACAGAAACATACTGCATCACACCAAAGTAGCACAGAACCTACTCCAAAGTCACATCACAGTTGCGATGCATTGATTTGACCAAGCACCATTGATAGCAAGGTTATTTCTATTGTCATGCGATTCAGTGCAACTCAAGTGCGACTCAACTAACCTAAGGTCAATCTGAAACAGCAAATGGAATAACTTTCACAAGCCAGCCAAATGCTTTAATGCGAATGCGAAATTAGCTGTCTGTCAATGCTAAGGCTTCATACACACTGGCTTAAAAATCGCTGCTTTAACAGGAGTTATATGTTCTGCCTGTAGAAGCAGCTCAATGTTATCCTATGTGTCCATGCGCATTAGGATGATTACAGGCATATTTTGAGTTTAGCAATTAGAGGCAGGAAAAAAAAAACTTTCTGGTTTGTATTTTTGATTGGAGCTTTCTATCAGAAAAAAAACTCTCCTAAACTCACCTAAACTGTGTACAAAAACATTCAATATGAGAGTTTTTATTTGTCAAGGGAACTGGAGTTTTTTTAAGCCCAGTATGCATGGAGCCGGAGTGGAGTGTTGGTTCATGAGCCTGGACACAGAAAAGAAGTTCTGGTTTAATAGGAAGAATGTTACAGGCAGGAAAAAGCTCTACTAAAGTGTGATCTGAAGATCCAGCAAAACCAACAGCAATAGTTTGACTAGAGGACACTGCATAAAAACAGAAACAGGGCAGAGAGGAGACCCAGGGAAAGTAGCAGAAGGGAAGTATGTTCAGCACAGCAGAAGCAAATAAATCAGCAGGAAGCTGAGCAGTAGAACGCACTAATGAGGACCAACCTACATTAGGCTGCCAAGCAACTGATCAAAAAGCATCCAATCCACACATCACGGACAATGGATGCCTATATGTCTGGATGAGTATACCAAAGATATACCCCTAAAAATATATAGGTCTATTCTTATCAGCAAAAGAATTAATCTCTGGTTGATAAAACTAATGCTAAGAAAAGTATGGTTTCATGCAACCGATGCCCACAGCTCTTTGAAGTCTGGGTTTTATTTCAATTAAAAAACTCTTTATCTGTTTGTATTGAATCTCACTTTAACCTTGGTTCTTAGGGGCAGAAACTAGCCAATGCACAGTCAGAGTTTCCTAGCAATTGTTCTGTATATCAGTGTTCAGGTGAATGAAGAGTTAACTAAATGGCTGTTGGTTTCTAAACTGCCCTCTAGGGAGTGAACTCCCTCAATTCATGGACCCCACCCACAAATATACACTTGGGAGAAACACATTTGAAAAGGCAGTTTATTTTTAAATGTTGGTTGCACATTATTCTTCCAACCATCAATTTATCATCCATACCTCATTATTCTGATACCAGGTTGGGTTATCCAATTTTTTAAATTCTTGTCCTCTCTGTACAACAAAATAAATGAGGTAGCCACTTCCTCCAAGAACAGCAAGAACCAAAACATTTGCCAATATGATTAGAAAGCGTTGAAGATGAACATTTTGTTCCTTTGTGTTCTCTTGCTCTTCCACAATAGTTTCCTGTTGACAAAGAATATCAGCTGAAAGTTGATTTTTGCAGACATCTAAGAAGTAAAGATCATATGTGCTTAAACTGCATCTGTGCCCAAACAATGAACGTTAGACTATTGATATATTCTTTACAAGCAGTAAAAATCCTTAAAACCAGCCCTCACTCATGTCCTAGTAGTTGCTTGTAAGGTGAAGTAATTAATTCTCAAAGATCATCAATGGTCACAACAAATATTGTTAATAGGGATGAGCTTTCTGTTCGAGTCGAACATGAGTTCAACTCCAACATCGGCTGTTCAATCGTTCGTTGAAGATCGAACATTATGGGGCATTCATGCCAAATTCGAGCGGCGTGTCACGCCCCATAATGCACTGCGTCATCGCAGTGCATTGCTGGCTGATGATTGGCCAAGCATGCAATATGACACGCATTCTTTGGCCAATCACAGCGCCGTCAGCAAAGAGAGCCATAATTGGCCAAAGGCAGGGTGCCTTTGGCCAATTATGGCTCAGGGGGTTAAGTCCATGCCCCTCACTATATAAGGCCGCCTGCACGTCGGCCCTGTGTAGTGTGTTGCTGGCGTTGAATTGAGCAGGCAGTCCGTTCCTGGTGTACTGTTTCTAATCTACAGTACTTCAGGCAGGCAGGTGATTCAGTTAGCTGCAGTGTATTTAATATATATATATATACAGTCAGAGTGGTGTATATATATATATATATATATATATATATACTGTATCCAGTTTAGCTAGATCTCACTGCAGTCCATTCCCAGTGTACTGTTTCTAATCTACTTCAGGCAGGCAGATGACTCAGTTAGCTGCAGTGTATTTAGTATATATATATATATATATATACAGTCAGACTGGTATATATATATATATATCCACTGTATCTAGTTAAGCTAGATCTCACTGCAGTCCGTTCCTGGTGTACTGTTTTGAATCTACTTCAGGCAGGCAGGCAGGTGATGGTGATTCAGTTAGCTGGAGTGTATTTAATATATATATAATAATAATAATAATATTAATAATACATTTTATTTATAATGCACTTTACATCAAAAGATCTCAAAGTGCTACAGGTTAAAATGAACAGTTTATACAAAGAAACAAAAACTAAACTAAAAAGAACAAAAAGCTTTGCTAAAAAGAAATTACTTAAGACCTTTTTTAAAACAATCAGTAGATTGAGGAGCCCTCAAGGTGTCAGGTAGGGCATTCCACAGGCGTGGGGCAGCTGCACAAAAAGCCCTATCTCCTATTGTCCTAAGTCTAGTTCTAGGTAATTGAAGAAGGTTTGAGTGAATGGAGCAGAGGGGATGTAATGTGTTTTGTGGTTTAAGAAGTTCTTTGAGGTAAGAAGGAGCATGACCCTGTATACATTGGTACGTAAGGCGGGAAACCATGTACTCAATCCTGGCGGAGACAGGAAGCCAATGGAATGAGTGGAGAATGGGAGTAATGTACTCATGTTTCCGCACTCCTATCAGGATCCTTGCTGCAGAGTTTTGGATATACTGAAGCCTCTGCAGACTCTTTCTAGGACTCCCAAGGACTCCCAATGAGAAGTGCGTTACAGTAGTCCAGTCTGGAGGAGATAAAGGCATGAACCAGCCAGACTAGTATATATACATACATATATATATATATATATATATATATATATATATATATATACACAGTGGGGACGGAAAGTATTCAGACCCCCTTAAATTTTTCACTCTTTGTTATATTGCAGCCATTTGCTAAAATCATTTAAGTTCATTTTTTTCCTCGTTAATGTACACACAGCACCCCATATTGACAAAAAACACAGAATTGTTGACATTTTTGCAGATTTATTAAAAAAGAAAAACTGAAATATCACATGGTCCTAAGTATTCAGACCCTTTGCTGTGACACTCATATATTTAACTCAGGTGCTGTCCATTTCTTCTGATCATCCTTGAGATAGTTCTACGCCTTCATTTGAGTCCAGCTGTGTTTGATTATACTGATTGGACTTGATTAGGAAAGCCCCACACCTGTCTATATAACACCTTACAGCTCACAGTGCATGTCAGAGCAAATGAGAATCATGAGGTCAAAGGAACTGCCTGAAGAGCTCAGACACAGAATTGTGGCAAGGCACAGATCTGGCCAAGGATACAAAAAAATTTCTACTGCACTTAAGGTTCCTAAGAGCACAGTGGCCTCCATAATCCTTAAATGGAAGACATTTGGGACAACCAGAACCCTTCCTAGAGCTGGCCGTCCGGCCAAACAGCTATCAGGAGAGAAGAGCCTTGGTGAGAGAGGTAAAGAAGAACCCAAAGATCACTGTGGCTGAGCTCCAGAGATGTAGTCAGGAGATGGGAGAAAGTTGTAGAAAGACAACCATCACTGCAGCCCTCCACCAGTCGGGGCTTTATGGCAGAGTGGCCTGACGGAAGCCTCTCCTCAGTGCAAGACACATGAAAGCCCGCATGGAGTTTGCTAAAAATCGCCTGAAGGACTCCAAGATCGTGAGAAATAGGATTCTCTGGTCTGATGAGACCAAGATAGAACTTTTTGGCCTTAATTCTAAGTGGTACGTGTGGAGAAAACCAGGCATTGCTCATCACCTGTCCAATACAGTCCCAACAGTGAAGCATGGTGGTGGCAGCATCATGCTGTGGGGGTGTTTTTCAGCTGCAGGGACAGGATGACTGGTTGCAATCAAGGGAAAGATGAATGCAGCCATGTACAGGGATATCCTGGACAAAAACCTTCTCCAGAGTGCTCAGGACCTCAGACTGGGCAAAAAGGTTTACCTTCCAACAAGACAATGACCCTAAGCACACTGCTAAAATAATGAAGGAGTGGCTTCACAACAACTCCGTGACTGTTCTTGAATGGCCCAGCCAGAGCCCAGACTTAAATCCAAATTGAGCATCTCTGGAGAGACCTAAAAATGGCTGCCCACCAACGTTTACCATCCAACCTGACAGAACTGGAGAGGATCTGCAGGGAGGAATGGCAGAGGATCCCCAAATCCAGGTGTGAAAAACTTGTTGCATCTTTCCCAAAAAGACTCATGGCTATATTAGATCAAAAGGGTGCTTCTACTAAATACTGAGCAAAGGGTCTGAATACTTAGGACCATGTGATATTTCAGTTTTTCTTTTTTAATAAATCTGCAAAAATGTCAACAATTTTGTATTTTTCTGTCAATATGGGGTGCTGTGTGTACATTAATGAGGAAAAAAATGAACTTAAATGATTTTAGCAAATGGCTGCAATATAACAAAGAGTGAAAAATTTAAGGGGGTCTGAATACTTTCCGTCCCCACTGTGTGTATATATATATATATATATATATATATATATATATATATATATCCACTGTATCCAGTTTAGCTAGATCTCACTGCAGACCGTTCCTCCTGGTGTACTGTTTCTAATATACTTCAGGCAGGCAGTTTATTCAGTTAGCTGCAGTGTATTTAGTATATATATATATATATATATATATATATATATATATATATATACACTGTATCCTGTGTAGCTAGATCTGACTGCAGGCCATTCCTGGTTTACGTATTAAAATACACTTTCAGGCAGGCAGGCAGGCCAGGCAGGTTATTCAGTGATCTGCAGTGCATTAAATATATATACTGTCTCCAACATATACTGTATATATCCACTGCTGTCAGGGATCTACCAGCGCCAGACCTGGGCGTTTTCATGCGCCTATGCGCCGGCGCGCCCATGTTCAAACTCTGCAGCAAACCTCTACTGTTAGCATGCATCAGCGCGGCGCGTGTGCACGGGCGCATGCGCGTTAGCGCTGTTTTGCCGCCATGGGTGCATTGCTGCTTTGTCTCAGCTCTGTGATTTCTGTTAACCTGCACCTGATTGATTGTTACCCGATTGACCCGGCTTGTCTGACCATCCGTCCCACTCCAAACCCGACCCGGCCTGCCTGACTATTCTGCTGCCTCTACCAAATACCGTTGCCGACCTCTGCCTGCCTACTTACACTGCCTCTGCCTGCCATTATTGCCTGTCTCATCTACCTGCTGACCCGGACTGTTTGACCTTGCTTTTGCCTGCTGTTTGCTCTTGCTGTTGCACCTCCAGCTCCAGCTCCAGCGATCTCTGCATCTCCAGTGTCCCAGCCTGCTGCTTCCTGTTTACCTGCTTCCTGTTTACCTGCAGTCCAGCCATCCCAGGAGGGATCTTCATCTCACTCCAGCATCAGAGACTCTAATTCAACAGGCACTCCTACCCCACTGTGCTCAGGAGACCACTGTCCCCACTCCAGTGGCTCCTGAACCAGCGTTGTATGAGAGGTCTTCTCCTACAAGTCAGGCTCTACTACCAGGTACCTAACAACTGCATTCCAGTCTAGCCAAGCCTATATCTGACTGCAAGCCATTGCTGGTGTACGTTTTCAAATAAACTTGCAGGCAGGCAGGTGATTCAGTGATCTGCAGTGCATAAAATATATATACAGTCTCCTACACATATATATCCACTGCATTCTGGTCTAGTCAAGCCTATATCTGACTGCAGGTAGTTCCTGGTGTACGTTTTCAAATACACTTTCAGGCAGGTAGGCAGGTGATTCAGTGATCTGCAGTGCATAAAATATATATACAGTCTCCTACATATATATATCCACGGCATTCTAGTCTAGCCAAGCCTATATCTGACTGTAGGCCATTGCTGGTGTACATTTTCAAATAAACTTTCAGGCAGGCAGGCAAGTGATGCAGTGATCTGCAGTGCATAAAATATATATACTGTCTCCTACATATATATCCACTGCATTCTAGTCTTGCCAAGCCTATACCTGACTATAGGCCATTCCTGGTGTATGTATTCAAAGACACTTTCAGTCAGGCAGGCCAGGCAGGTGATTCAGTGATCTGCAGTGCATAAAATATATATATACAGTCTCCTACATATATATATCCACTGCATTCTAGTCTAGCCAAGCCTATATCTGACTGTAGGCCATTGCTGGTGTACATTTTCAAATAAACTTTCAGGCAGGCAGGCAAGTGATGCAGTGATCTGCAGTGCATAAAATATATATACTGTCTCCTACATATATATCCACTGCATTCTAATCTAGCCAAGCCTATACCTGACTGCAGGGAATTCCTGGTGTAATTTTTCTAGTAAACTTAAGGTGGTGTTTTGCTAATCCAATTTTACAGCATGTCTGGAAGGCCACCAAGGAAAGGCAGCCGCTCACAGGCCACTAAATGAGGGCAAACAGGCTCTGTGTCTACAGCCAACAGTGCTGGTCATGGACATCCTCAGCACGTGGCCGTGGGGCACGCTTGTCCTTTTTTTTGACAGCTGGCCGTGTTGAGCCACAACATGCAGAAGAATTGGTAGAGTGGATCACAAAGCCGTCCTCATCCTCCTCATCCTCTGTCACCCAGGCTCAGAGAAGTTTGACTGCCAATGCAGCTGCCAAAGCGGCCTATTCCATCGGCTCAATGGCATCAGTCACTCCTTCCCTAGCCCCACCATCATGTCATGAGGAGTCCCCCGAACTGTTCGACCACAGTGTCGGGTACATGCTGCAGGAGGATGTGCAGCAATTTGAAGGCTCCGATGATGGTACCCAACTTGAGGATGAAGGCAGTAACGTGAGCCCAGAGAGAGGGGGTGCCCAAGAAGGACAAGAAACTGGCAGTCATGTTCCCCCCCGCTGCAGCATACTGCCAGGTTTGCTCCAGTGGCGAGGAGGGAGGGGATGATGACGTCACTGACTTAAGGACAGCCAACCCACTGCATCACACCGCAGAGCTCCGCATGTGCAGGGTGCTGCTGACTCCACGTGTTTTTTCAAAAGTTCTTTTGTGTTGGCCTTTTTTGAGACGTGTGCAGAAGATCGCACCATTGCTGTTTGCAACATATGCCTGAAGCGTATCAAGCATGGCCAAAACAGCAGCCACTTGGGCACCACGTTCTTGACCAGACGTATGTCAAGCTCCCATGCAGTCCGTTGGCAACAGTACTTAAAAGACCCACACCAAAGAACAAGGCAGACCTTTCCTTGCTCCTCATCAGCTGGGATCTCCAACCCCACTATACCTTCAGTCCTCTCAGAGACTTGCACTGAGAGGAATAAAGGTGTAGAATTAGGTGTCCCAAGCACTTGCGGGCAATCTGCTAGCGGTACACCTAAATCCGATTGTAGCAGGCAAATTTCCCTACCCCAGTTGCTAAACCGTCAAGAGAAATTCGGTCCCAGCCATCCACATGCTCAGCGGCTGAATGCTAGTTTGGCTAAATTGCTAGCACTCCAACTGCTGCTTTTTTAGCTGGTAGACTCTGCCCCCTTTTGAGAATTTGTGGTATGTGCGGTACCTCAGTGGCAGGTTCCCAAACAACATTTTTTTTCTAGGAAGGCCATTCTGGCTCTCTACCGGCATGTGGAAGGCCTCGTTGGACAGAACAGTCGGCGGTAAGGTGCATATTACCGCTGACTCATGGTCCAGCAGGCATGGACAGGGATGTTACCTTTCTTTCATGGCGCACTGGGTAACCCTGCTGGCAGCTGGGAAGGATGCAGAACGGGGTGCAGTAATGTTGGAGCTTGTTCCGCCACCATGCCTCCAAAATGCTGGTAGTGGTGATTCTGCCACACCTCTCTCTTCCACCCCCTCCTCTTCTTCCTTCTTATTCCTCTATGGCCTCTTCCTGTGCAGATTTGTCCTCAGAACCAGCGGTGCTCTGTAGGCATTCTAGGGGCTACGCAAGCACTCAGGCAAAAATATGCCATGCGGTGCTTGAGTTGGTCTACTTAGGAGACAGGAGCCACACTGAGATACTGGCAGCTCTGCAGGAGCAGGTTCAGATGTGGCTGATGCCACGCCAGCTTCAGCCAGGAATGGTGGTTTGCGACAATGGCACCAACCTCCTCTCCAGAAGGACCATCGTCCGAAACATGTCGGGTTGCTGAAGCCATCTGTTCCTTGTTACTACGCAATTTTTTTATATTTACTTGTGATCACTATTTTTTAATTATCTTATCATCTGTTTGCAAAGAATCTTTTCTCTTTGGTGGTTTTCAATAAACCTTATACAACTGATATTATGTGGAGACTTTTTTTCTTTCTCTACATGAACCCACACCTGGTGTGGTGAAAGCTGCATCCTCCAGCTGCTTGCTCGCTGCGAAGGCGAATCCATCCATCCGTTGAGGATTTAAACACCATCTTCTACCTACGGTTGCCCCAGAAGGGACCATTGGAACCTACTATCAGCGCCTCCAAGCAAGCACCCCTAGGATCGGTTGATTCACAAGCCTGAATGACACTCCGCCGTATGGTGAGTGTATCCACCTCTTCTGGTAAGCGTATTTACCCCTTCTACTTACGTGTGGATTCTGAGCACATGAAGACCACTCATTTGATTTAAGAACATCATCCACATATGTTCCTCCTTTCTCTCACTAGAAGTATCACGTTGTTTTTGCTGATGAACTTTCACCTCACTTTATTTTTTGTGGCTTTTAACTATTACCACATGGAAACATTTGCTGTTGTACACATTATATATGTACAGGGGGTGTTAGTCCACCCCTCCGCTTTCATCTCACTTAGCGCTGCATTCATTTATTATTTTTATTTTTATTGCACAGTTACTATACTGGTGATGCTGGCTGCTTTTTTGTTCACATGATCCTTTTCTAGTAGCGCAATGATATTTGTCTATTTTTTATTCCTGCAGGTCTGCCTATCACACAGGAAGAGGAGGAGGAGGAGAAGGAGGATTGTGTCAGCATGAAGGTGGAGCCTGGCACTCAGCATCAGCAGCAGTCTTCAAGGGATCGTTATCAGTCCCCAAAAACCCATGGACTTGTACGTGCCTGGGAGGAGGTGGCTGCGGATCATGTCGTCCTTAGTGACCCAGAGGATTGCGGACCGAATGCCTCAGCAAACCTACGCTGCATGGCCTCCCTGATCCTGCAAAGCCTGCGAAAGGACCCTCGGATTCGTGGTATAAGGAGAGGGATCAGTACTGGCTGGCAACCCTTCTTCATCCATGTTACAAGGGCAAGGTTGCGGAACTTATCCAGCCTTCGCAGAGGGAGCAGAGGATGAAACTCTTCAGGAGGCCTTGCAGAAAGGTTTGTGCAATGTGTTTCCAGAGCCTGGGAGGTTACAATTTCCTGGTCATCCTGGACAATGTGGTGCTGAGCGTTCGGTCAGTCACACAAGGAGCGGTGAAGAAGGTGGCCATCTGACCGATACTGGTTCAGACAATTTTTTAGTCCGCAGCCCCAAGGTCTGATCAGTACCAGCAACCATCGCCAGTGTCTGATTTACATTGTGCCGGAATACCTTGGGGCAAGATCAGACTTAGAGACCTTTCCAACCGAAAATCCACTGGGTTACTGAGTCTTGATGATGGATCACTGGCCAGAGCTTGCACAGTATGCAATTGAGCTACTGGCCTGTCCTGCATCCAGCGTTCTATCTAAATGCACATTCAGTGCTGCTGGAAGCTTTGTAACCGATCACAGAGTGCGCCTGTCCACAGACTCTGTTGATCGGCACACCTTCATAAAAATGAATCAGTCTTGGATCACCAGCTACCAAGCACCTGATGCTGATGTAACCGATTCATTTTTTTATGAATGTGAGATCCCTTAAAGACTGCCTATGCTGATGCTGAGTGACTATCCTTTTATGCTGAGTGACTATCCTATTCCTCCTCAATGTTCATGTTGATAGCTTCTAAGAACATTTTTGGTTCTGGGCACCAGCACCAGTGCCCAATTTTTCTGCCCCTGTTTAACAGGGGCGTGTAATTACAATTTTTGCTGTTCAACAGGGGCATGTAATTACAATTCTTGATATAATATTTCACAGCAGGGCCCGTTCCAGCGCCCACCAAGAGTAACTGTGAGGGCTTACAGTGTTCTGGTACTACCAACATTTTCTGAACAGGGGCACAGACAGCAAAACAAATATTACAGGGGTGATGATAACCCTTCCCTATGTTATCCAAAAAGCTTAAAAATAAATTTTTTGACTGTAGCTACACTTAAAAAATGTACCTGTTCCAAATTACAAACAGATTCAACTTAAGCACAAACCTACAGTCCCTGTCTTTTTTGGACCACCTGTATACTGCTGTTCAGAGTATATAGGGCCTGGGGCCCCCACGCCTTTTCTTTTTTTAATTTGGGTGCAGGGTTCCCCTTAATATCCATACAAGACCCAAAGGGCCTGGTAATGGGCTGGAGGGTTACCCATGCTGTTTTTCTCAATAATTTTCATCCATATTGCTAGGACTTGACATTACATTACAGCCGCAAGCAGTTTTAAATCACTTTTATTCCTTTAGAAATGTCATTTTGTGCAGGGACTGTTCTAAACACGGGAAACACGTGCCACTTTACAGGCATACTATAGACACCCTTCAGGTACGATATTTAAAGGAATATTTCACTTTTATTTTTTCACTTTAAGCATCATTAAAATCACTGCTCCCAAAAAAAGTCTGTTTTTAAAATTTTCTTTTGCATTGATACAGGGTCCCCAAACCCTTTTTAGGACAATAACTTAGCATATTAGCCTTTAAAATTTGCACTTTTAATTTCTCACGTTCAAGTCCCATAGACTTTAACCACTTCCCGCCCGGCCTATAGCAGAATGACGGCAGGGCGGTGGTTGCATTATCCTGATTGGGAGTCATATGACTTCCTGCAGGATAACAGCTGCCGCGTGCCCATGGGGGTGTACATCATGACGATCGGTGGACAGCACCACCGATCTCGGTAAAGAGCCTCCGACGGAGGCTCTTTACCACGTGATCAGCCGTGTCCAATCATGACTGATCACGATGTAAACAGGAAGAGCCGGTGATCTGCTTTTCCTCACTTGCGCCTGACAGACACGAGTAGAGGAGAGCCGATCGGCGGCTCTCCTGACAGGGGGGGTCTACGCTGATTGCTTATCAGTGCAGCCCCCCCTCAGATGCCCACACTGGACCACCAGGGAAGCCGCCAGGACCACCAGGGAGGCACATAACATGTGGATGGCCAGGTACATCCCCCATGGCCATCCACAGATCACAGATTAATGCCAAATCTGTGCCAATCAGTGCCCACATATGGGCACTGGCTGGCACCATTATGTAACAGAATAATTAAGTGATGCCCGGCAATGGCACCCATCAGTGTCATTAGTGCCACCCATCAGTGTCCATCAGTGTCACCTATCAGTGCCCATCAGTGCCCATCTGTGCCACCTATCAGTGCCACCAATAAGTACCCATCAGTGCCAACTATGAGTGCCCATCAGTGCCGCCTACGAGTGCCCATTAGTGCCACCTATGAGTGCCCATCAGTGCCACATACCAGTGCCCATCAGTGCCACCTATCAGTGCCCATCAGTGCCGCCTATCAGTGCCCATCACCAGTGTCCATCAGTGCCACCACATCAGTGCCACCTCATCGGTGCCCATCAGTGCCACATACCAGTGCCACCTATCAGTGCCCATCAATGCCACCTATCAGTGCCGCCTATCAGTGCCCATCATCAGTGCCCATCAGTGCCACCTCATCAGTGCCACCTCATTGGTGCGCATCAGTGCTGCCTTATCAGTGCCCGTCAGTGCAGCCATATTAGTGCCCATCATTGAAGATGAAAACGTACTTATTTACAAAAAATTTAACAGAAACAAAGAAAAACTTGTTTTTTTAAAAAAATTTAGGTCTTTTTTTATTTGTTGCGCAAAAAATAAAAATCGCAGAGGTGATCAAATACCACCAAAAGAAAGCTCTATTTGTTGAAACAAAATGATAAAAAAATTTGTTTGGGTACAGTGTAGCATGATAGCGCAATTGTCATTCAAATTGCGACAGTGCTGAAAGCTGAAAATTGACTTGGGCAGGAAGGTGTCTAAGTGCCTGGTATTTAAATGGTTAACGGTGTTCGAATGTTCGTGTGAACTTTCGGTCCGTTCGCATGTTCTGGATGCGAACCGAACCGGGGGGTGTTCGGCTCATCCCTAATTGTTAACATTAAAGGATTGGCAGACTGCCAAGATCTGGCCTAGGAGTTGATTTACTAAAACTGGAGAGTGTAAAATCTGGCACAGCTCTGCATAGGAACCAATCAGCTTCCAGGTAATTTTATCAAAGCTTAATTGAACTAACTGAATTTAGAAGCTGATTGGCTACCATGCACAGCTGCATCAGATTTTGCAGTCTCCAGTTTTAGTAAATCAACCCCATAGTGTGTTACCAACTTTATTGGTTAAAAGTTTTCTGCTCCCAATTTCTGCATGCTCTGTTGTGTCTACATTTTGAACATTAAACTATTGATATATTCTTTACAAACAGTAAAATGCCTTAAAACCAGCCCTCACTCATGCCCTAGGTGCTTGTAAGGTGAAGTAATTAATTCTCAAAGATCCTCAATGGTCAAAACTAATACTGTTAACATTAAAGGTTTGTCAGGCTGCCAAGATTTTAAATACCTTGTAAAAGAAATTCTTCTAAGTGAATCTTACACACAACAACAGTGTTGTTGGGCATACTGACACAATGCATTACTAATTTTTAGTACACACAAACACAACAAAAACAACACAAACAAAAACAACACAGACAATGGAGACAGGTCATAAACAAATACTGGCCACGGTTATTGGCTGACCCTATAGTAAGAAACTATGTCGAGGAAAAAACACAAATTACCTACAGACGAGCCGAATCTTTAACCACTTCAGCCCCGGAAGGATTTACCCCCTTCCTGACCAGAGCACTTTTTACAATTTGGCACTGCGTCACTTTAACTGCTAACTGCGCGGTCATGCAATGCTGTACCCAAACGAAATTTGCGTCCTTTTGTTCCCACAAATAGAGCTTTCTTTTGATGCTATTTGATCACCTCTGCGGTTTTTATTTTTTGCGCTATAAATGGAAAAAGACCGCACATTTTGAAAAAAAACGATATTTTCTACTTTTTGTTATAAAAAAATGCAATAAACTCAATTTTAGTCATACATTTAGTCCAAAATGTATTCAGCCACATATCTTTGGTAAAAAAAATGTCAATAAGTGTATATTTATTGGTTTGCGCAAAAGTTATAGCGTCTACAAACTAGGGTACATTTTCTGGAATTTACACAGCTTTTAGTTTATGACTGCCTATCTCATTTCTTGAGGTGCTAAAATGGCAGGGCAGTAGAAACCTCCCCCCAAATGACCCCATTTTGCAAAGTAGACACCCAAAGGAAACTGCTGAGAGGCATGTTGAGCCCATTGAATATTATTTTTTTTTGTCCCAAGTGATTGAGTAATGACAAAAAAAAAAAAAATTACAAAAAGTTGTCACTAAATGATATATTGCTCACACAGGCCATGGGCATATGTGGAATTACAAACCGAAATACATTTAGCTGCTTCTCCTGAGTATGGGGATACCACATGTGTGGGACTTTTTGTGAGCCTAGTCGTGTACAGGGCCCCGAAAACCAAGCACCGCCTTCAGGATTTCTAAGGGCGTAAATTTTTGATTTCACTCCTTACTACCTATCACAGTTTTGAAGGCCATAAAATGCCAGGACAGTTCAAACCCCCCCCCAAATGACCACATTTTGGAAAGTAGACACCTCAAGCTATTTGCTGAGAGGCATGTCGAGTCCATGGAATATTTTATATTTTGCCACAAGTTGCGGGAAAATGACAAACTTTTTTTTTTTTGCACAAAGTTGTCACTAAATGATATATTGCTCAAACATGCCATGGGCATATGTGGAATTACACCCCAAAATACATTCTGCTGCTTCTCCTGAGTATGGGGATATGACATGTGTGGGACTTTTTGGGAGCCTAGCTGCGTACGGGGCCCCAAAAACCAAGCACCGCGTTCAGGATTTCTAAGGGCGTAAATTTTTTATTTCACTCCTCACTACCTATCACAGTTTCCAAGGCCATAAAATGCCAAGATGGCACAAAACTCCCCCAAATGACCCAATTTTGGAAAGTAGACACCCCAAGCTATTTGCTGAGAGGCATGGTGAGTATTTTGCAGCTCTCATTTGTTTTTGAAAATGAAGAAATTTTCAAAACTTTGTGACAAAAAGCGAGGTCTGCAAATTACTCACCATACCTCTCAGCAAATAGCTTGGGGTGTCTACTTTCCAAAATGGGGTCATTTGGGGGGGTTTGTGCCATCTGGGCATTCCATGGCCTCCGAAACTGTGATAGGCAGTGAGGAGTGAAATTAAAAATTTACATCCTTAGAAACCTTGAAGGCGGTGCTTGGTTTTTGGGGTCCAGTATGCGGCTAGGCTCCCAAAAAGTCTCACACATGTGGTATCCCCGTACTCAGGAGAAGCAACAGAATGTATTTTGGGATGTAATTTCACATATGCCCAAGGCATGTTTGAGCAATATATCATTTGGTGACAACTTTGTGCAAAAAAAAATAAATTTGTCTTTATCCTGCAACTTGTGTCACAATAGAACATATTCCATGGACTCGACATGCCTCTCAGCAAATAGATTGGGGTGTCTACTTTCCAAAATGGGGTCATTTGGAGGGGGAGTTTTGAACTGTCCTGGCATTTTATGCACAACATTTAGAAGCTTATGTCACACATCACCCACTCTTCTAACCACTTGAAGACAAAGCCCTTTCTGACACTATTTGTTTACATGAAAAACATTTTTTTTTTGGAAGAAAATTACTTTGAACCCCCAAACTGCTAAAATTACTGCCCTCGATCTGACCTTTGCATTGATACCTCACATGCATGATGCAATTGCTGTTTACATTTGACGCTAGACCAACGCTTGCGTTCGCCTTTGCGCGAGAGCAGGGGGAGACAGGGGTGCTTTTTTTTTTTGCTTTTTTATCTTTTAAACTGTTCCTTTCATTTTTTTTATCATTTTTATGGTTATGTCAGGGAATGTAAATATCCCCTATGATAGCAATAGGTAGTGACAGGTACTCTTTTTTGAAAAAAATGGGGTCTATTAGACCCTAGATCTCTCCTCTGCCCTCAAAGCATCTGACCACACCAAGATCAGTGTGATAAAATGCTTTCCCAATTTCCCAATGGCGCTGTTTACATCTGGCGAAATCTAAGTCATGAAATGCTCGTAGCTTCCGGTTTCTTAGGCCATAGAGATGATTGGAGCCATTCTGGTCTCTGATCAGCTCTATGGTCAGCTGGCGGAATCACCGGCTGCATTCTCAGGTTCCCTGTTGGGACAGGAGAGCCAGAGAAAAACATGGAAGATGGTGGGAGGGGGGGACATTCCCACCCACTGCTTGTAAAAGCAGTCTAGAGGCTAATTAGCCACTAGGATTGCTTTTACATGAAAGCCAACCGCTGGCTGAAAAGAATGATACCAAGATGATACCTAAACCTGCAGGCATCATTCTGGTATAACCACTCAAAGTCCAGCAACATACCAGTACGTTGCTGGTCCTTGTTGGGCATATATTGTAATCTTTTTTTTTCATGCAGCCTGTGGGCTGAACGAAAAAAAGAGATTGATCGGTGGGTACCATTAGAATACCTCCCTTCATCCACCCACTTCTAATTATGGGCATACATGCACCATTTATATATGCCAAAGCATGGGGGCATCCGCCCCAAAAGTTAGGAGCAAATCGCTCCTCCACCCCTGCTGCCCCCATGCTTCGGCATGTCACAGCTTTATATATCGTGGGAGCAAACGCTGTTGCTGTCAAGATAAATAAATCCGCGCTGCAGCTGAATGGCGTACCTGAAACAAAAAAATGGTTAACAATAAAACACAGTAAACAGTAAAGTATAAAAAATTGCATACCTGAAAAGCAAACATGATAAAACATACTAACAACAAAACATTGCAGAATAGAATACAGTAAAAAAAATCAGAACAATAGAGAGAGAATAGAGAGAGAGAGAGAGAACAATAAAACGACAACTATCTTTTTTTTTATTCTATATATTTTTTTGTGTGTTTTTTTTTTTTTACACTTTTTTTTGTAACTGTAACTTTTATAACTGTAACCGATTCCATGTTCGGGTCTCTTAAAATGCGATGGCATCTTGGGAGACCCTGTGAAAGTGTGCCTAGTCTGTGCAATGCTGTACCCTATGCTAATACTCAACTAGTGTATGGTAGCATTCAAAACATTCACCAATGCAAAGACCAGGATTGTCAGGACAGGAGGGACAATAATAGCGGGTGTCACGCCTATATCCATGCTTGCTGCAGACACAACATCTTTTTTGGGGGGGTTCGTTGGGTAGGGGTACTTGGGAGGACATAAAGAAAATGCCTCTCATGCAGCCGACTGCATTTGGTTGGGGATGTGAATGGGGGAAGTACGGGTGCTGCAGAAGTGGTGGGTTCCCAATTAGGATTGGCAAATGCAGCAGGAAGGGCATTATGGGCACGACGGGCCTGTGTTTGTCTTCTTCTTGGTGGCAGCGGGACACTACTTGTGCTTGCCACCTCACCAGCTTGAACTGCACTTATGGGACTCGCCACGTCGCCAAGTGTTACTGCAGTGCTGGTTTGACTACAACCGGGGTGTACTAGGCCGCTGGTGGTGCTTGGCAGTTCACCAAAACGCTACCAAAAAAACTGTTAGTGATCGCAGGGATCAGGCCTGACTCTGCGAACGCTGCAGTTATGTGTTTAGTGTTTTGTAAGTGACAGTGATCGATCGATACTGCACTTGGGTGGGCTGGGCTGGGCGGAGGGGCAAAACGCAGGTGCTAGCAGGTATCTGGGCTGATCCTGCTAACACTGGGTTTTTGGGAACCCTAAACTGCTGGGGACACTAGTATAAATCTGATCGGATCAGATATTGATCCGTTCAGATACTATACCAGCAAGGGAGGTGTATGGTGCGTGCGTGGGTGTTAGCGCTACTGGCACTAACCTGACGCTGCCTGGGGCGATGCAGACCCTATCTGACACTAAAACCTAAGTTATATCACTGCCGGGCAATCAGGGGGCTAAACCTTTATTAGGTAATAAACGGCGGGTGCCTTGACACTATAAAAAATAAACGAACTAATCAGCGACCCGTAACACTTATACGGTGATCACTGGTGAAAGGGTTAACTAGGGGGCAATCAAGGGGTTAAAACCTTTATTAGGTAGTATATGGGGGTCCCTGACGCTATAAAAAGCTGACGGCGAACCTATATATTTACCTCCCTAACTAGCGTCACCAGTGACACTAATAGAGCGATAAGAAAAACGATCGCTTAGTGACACTGGCGACGGGAGGTGATCAAGGGGTTAAAACTTTATTAGGGGGGTTAGGGGGGTACCCTAGACCTAAAGGGGGCTAACACTAACTGCCCTACCACACTAATGCCCCGTACACACGGTCGGACTTTGTTCGGACATTCCGACAACAAAATCCTAGGATTTTTTCCGACGGATGTTGGCTCAAACTTGTCTTGCATACACACGGTCACACAAAGTTGTCGGAAAATCCGAACGTTCTGAAAGCGGTGACGTAAAATACGTACGTCGGGACTATAAACGGGGCAGTGGCCAATAGTTACAAAGTGTAACAAATGGACTTTCAATTGGTAAAACGACTCCACATTGATTTTTCTTTTTTTTTTTCTAACATTTCCAGTTTTTTCAGTAAAAACATTTTTTCCCGTGGCATCAAAATTTCTGGAAATTGTGCACCTCTAATTTAATTATGTAGACCTGTAATTTAGGTCTACGTAATTCTGTGTTAGGACTACATAATGCCTCCCTCTCTTCTCCACAATAGGGGTAGAGGTTTTGTAGTACAGAGATAGCAGGGAACAATGCCAACTCTGTTCGGAGTCAGATAGTACAGCTTACAAAATGTCTAGCTTGATGAGCAGCTATTTTATTTGTGCTTAACGAACAGATATACTGTACAACGTAATAAAACTCTTTCAATTGTTCATTTAGCAAACCAAAAGGGAGGAAAAAAGAGAAATGTTTTGCTAGAGTTTACATACACTTTAAATCTCATGTCTCTGGTGAGCAGCCATGGAAGGCTGATAAACCTCCACTAGAAGGGTCTGGAAAAGGCTTCATATTTTTATTAATGGCCTAGTCATAAATAGAATTATGGATTATGTATCTGTTTATAGCTATCTGTGGTTTAGGTACCTAAATGTCTAAGAAAATACCAATGAGACAGGCACCAAACACCCCTATATTACTGTTATGCCCCGTACACATGGTCGGACTTTGTTCGGACATTCCAACAACAAAATCCTAGGATTTTTTCCGACGAATGTTGGCTCAAACTTGTCTTGCATACACACGGTCACACAAAGTTGTCGGAAAATCCGATCATTCTGAATGCGGTGACGTAAAACACGTACGTCGGTACTATAAACGGGGCAGTGGCCAATAGCTTTCATCTCTTTATTTATTCTGAGCATGCATGGCACTTTGTCCGTCGGATTTGTGTACACACGATCAGAATTTCCGACAACGGATTTTGTTGTCGGAAAATTTTATCTCCTGCTCTCCAACTTTGTGTGTCGGAAAATCTGATGGAAAATGTCCGATGGAGCCCACACACGGTCGGAATTTCTGACAACACGCTCCGATCGGACATTTTCCATCGGAAAATCCGACCGTGTGTACGGGGCATCACTGTCACAAACTGACACTAATGCAGTAATCAGAAAAAAAAAAACTGCTTGGTGTCACTGTGAAGGAGGGGGTGATCGAGGGGTGATCAGGGGGTGATTGGGGGGTGTAATGTGTGCCTGGTGCGTTTTACTGTATGTGTGTGTGTTGTGCACTCACATCGATGTCTTCTCTCCTCAGCGCCGGATTGATTGTAGCATAAAAATACTTCATGAGACCAGGGTGAGTAGGGATGTCCTCGGATTGAGTGTGCACATGCATGTCAATATTTATACTCTTTGAAAATTGATCTTTAAGGTTTAAATAAATGTATGTGTATATATGTCTTCCTTATATGATTTTTGACATGATGGTTTTATATATATATATATATATATATATATATATATATATATATATATATATATATATAAAACCATATATATATATCTTCTTTCAATAGAAGGCTTGTACCTCAAATGTACAGCATCCCCTGAGGAAGACCAGGATGTGGGCGAAGCATGTTGGGAACTCCATCTAAAGTGCTGTATCCATATTAAAATTGTGCTCTATGTACTTGCCATAATTGCAATCATTGTTTTTAAACATTTTTTTATGTGTCTAAATAAATTATTTTTTATATTACTCTTTGATATCACTGTACCTTAAAAATCCCATAAAACCTCCTTGTATCTACTTAATCATGGATGTGGTGCTAATAATAGTGGTTTGTCCATGGTTACAAAATCCATTTTTAGTACATACTTTTATCACATAATCACCTGATCATTCAGCAATTTGAATGGCTTTCATTTACTGTAACTTTATAAACATTTTAGTGTTAGGTGGAACTGTCCTCAAGACACCGCAATTATATAACTAGTTACTCTTTTCTTGCTTAAACTATATGCAGATTCCACAAAAAGTAAAACAAGAATAGAAAGAAGAAGAAACAATTGTAATGTACATGGATGGCAGGAAGCTGTAATAAAGGCACAACAATTTTTTATATTGTGACCTCAAGAAAGAAATACTTCCTGCAACATCTTATGGGATTGCTTTTGGTAGCTGTAGCCTTGTCCTTTATATGTATAATCTTGCAATTACCTTGAAGCTAGTTGTTATTGAAGCAAATTTGTTATCTGCAGTTTCTGGGTTGCCAATAAGATAATCCCAACTAGTAAACATCTTCCAACTGAAGGTAAAATTGTCATCATCTCCATCAACTGCACTTTCATTCATATTTTTTGCCATTCTGTGCACAAGTGAAGAAAAAATGTATTAGATATGTAATCAAAAGGCTATAGGGACAAGGGAAATTGTGCTCATAAGTATACATAAGGTGATATTGATTGTGAGGTATAAGAACCACGCTACAAGTCAGGGAACAATAATTACACCTTGGCACCTCTGTAGATCTGTGGATGAAGAAATTCAGTTGCAGGAGGGATAAGTGTACAGGAGCTGCTTATAAGAGTCCCAAGACTCCCAACATTGAAGCATTACGAAGTTAGCTTCATTTTCTATGCAGATTATTTTTATTGGTGATTTGTATCAATTAGTTTTAGCTCTATATGAAAGGCAGGCAGCATGCAAGAGTCAAAAAGGGGTAGACCCTATGGAAGTGGGTGTCATCATCAGCCATATACAGTACACTGAGCTTAGCATAAACCAAGTACAGTATACAGCTATCCCTGTTTTGTTAGGTTCTCTTTAATAATGCATTAGTAGACGTTAACTACATGATGTCAATCGCTTCATCTTTTTTCTACTAATATGTATTGTGATTAGAAGATGCTAATGTATTGCTATGACTGTATCAGTATAATTTCTGAGGATTGCTCATGACTGATGAAGAGTTTAGACTCTTTATCAATACAAATAATTAAAGTGAAAAATGTTATAGGGCTTTTATTTTTTAATCTTGCCATCTTGAAATTAAATTTGCTGGGACTTATTATGTACATCACCAAACTAATAACACAGATATATGAGACCCTACAGTTAATTAAGCAGTATTACTTACGTTCTTATCAAAACTACTAAGCTGTATCCAAACACACCAACACCACATAAAAAATAGCCCAAAGGAAGTCTAAATTGTAGAGGTCCAATAGTTCTTTCACTGTTGTAGTAGCCATAGAAAAGGGGTGAGTACTTTAAAATGCCCTGTAAAATGAAAACACTTAGAAAATATTACATGTAAGATACCGATACATTGTTAATTTTGACATCAAATTTCAATTCAGTTTTAGTCATAGCCTTTTGACTAAAATGCCATTTTAATTTTAGTCGTATTTTAGTCATCTGAATTGTTTTAGTTTTAGTCATATTTTAGTCAGCTAAAAAATCTCCAGTACATTTTAGTCGACTAAAATCTCCAGTACATTTTAGTAGTCTAAAATCAAAATGGGTTTAGTTAAATTGGAATGCATTTTTTAAGCATTTCTCAAGAATTGACAAGCTCATTATATACTCCTGGAGTAAAAATCTAATAACATATTATTATTTATGGTATTAAGGTTTGAACATACACTACAAACACAGATTTAGCCGTTATGATATATAACATCTTTATAAATAAAACCAAGTTTCATAAAAAAAAAATGTGCTCATTGACGAAAATTGGAATTGATTTTTGCCATAGTTTTCATCAATTGACTTAATTCAAATTTTATTTTCGTTTAGTTTTTCACCACTGAAAACTAAGCCAAAGGGTAGTCACACAGGCAAACAGGTACAGGTAGACGCATTTCACACTGCAACGCTGCGCTTATTCATTAATATAATGATAATGTATTGAATAAGTGCAGCATCGCTGTGTGAAACGCGTCTACCTGTACCTGTTTGCCTGTCCTGTGGTGTTATTTATGTATCACTACCTTGGTGTGCAGCCATACATTCAATCCAGGCTAGCACCCCTCGGAGGAGTTCATTCCCCAGCCTACCTAGCTCCATCACTCACCTGGAGCAGCATTTTCTTTTCCTATTGCTTGCTTAAAACCTTTGCATAATACTGTATGTGGTATCACCATAATCGTCAAGAGAGGGGGAGAATTTATGTTGCAGAAAATTTTGGTTGTGGCACATGCTAAAGGCAGACAAATGTAAAGCTAAATTAAAAAAAAAAATAAAAAAAGATTTTTGAGATTTTTTTTACTATTTTGGGCCAGGTTTTCTTTGATAATAAAAAAATTTAGGAGATATGCGTTAACATTGCCACCAAATGAAAGCTTAAACTGTCCTGAAAAAAACAGGGTATAATCCATCTGGATACACTAAGTAGTTTTGATATGTACAGTTTTACTAGCACATGTCAAAGTTGCAAAATTGGGCTTGGCCGTTAAGGTTTGTTTTGACCCTGGTTAGGAAGGGGTTAAAATCTGACACTATAGTATCTGATGTTCTCACTCTTGACACACAGGAAAAGTACAAGTAAAAGATTATTTGTAAACACTAATGCCCCGTACACATGGTCAGATTTTCCGATGGAAAATGTGCGATCGGAGCTTGTTGTCGGAAATTCCGACCGTGTGTGGGCTCCATCGGACTTTTTCCATCGGATTTTCCGACACACAAAGTTTGAGAGCAGGCTATAAAATTTTCCGACAACAAAATCCGATCGCGTCAATTCCGACCGTGTGTGGACAATTCCGACGCACAAAGTGCCACACATGCTCAGAAGAAATTCCGAGACGGAACAGCTCGGTCTGGTAAAATTAGCATTCGGAATGGATATAGCACTTTTGTCAGGCTGTAATGTTTTAAAATTGTTTAATGCAGCGCACTCTCTTCTTCTTTATAATGCTAGAAGAATGAAGTCGTTTTGCTGCTCATATTCACACAGACTTCTCACAAACTTCTTTCTTTATTATTTCTCGTGATTCCCTCAATATATTTTGATTTGTCACATCTGACCAAAAATCTATATATTTTTTTTTTTTGGTTTTTATTTTTTTCAAGCCTGATTTTTTTTTTTTTTTTGGTTTGTATTTTTTTCAAGGCTGATGGTTTTTTTTTTTTTTTTTTTTGCTCCAGAATATTTTTGTGTGTTTTGTGTGTCAAGTTACCACAACACCATTATTATCTTGTATTATTTAATCTCAAGGAGATTGTTTGGTGTTGGTGTCTCTTGTTAATTTCATATTGTATTTTTGAAATGTACCTGTCTCCTCACAAACAAACTGTCCTTTTTGAAGGAGAACACACATAGGCAAGTATAATTGAACCAAAAATTCCTTTATTAAGGGCTCAGAACCAAACAAAGAGGGAGGCAATGCTGGATAAACATCATAAATTGGCGAAGCCTTTGACCCCCAGGGCACACATCAATTATTTTACAGCAAAATTGGTGGCCTGAGGAGTCCATATCTAAGGGAGTGCAGTCTGGTCCAGAAGTTCAAGAGATCATGAAAGCAGCAGATGACAGGTATGTTCCCAGGCTGTGGTACTACAAGAGGCTGCATATTTTGTCAGACCAGACTGAACTCAGGGCCATCACTCTCTGGTCTTCCTTCCACGCTTCCTTCCCAGCTGTGGCTCTGGTGTTGGAGGTGTGGCAGGAGGAGGAGTAGGACCTGGAGGAGGAGGAGGACCTGGAGGAGGAGGACCATGGGTGAGGTGACAAATGTGGGTTGCACATGTGAGTTGGCCCCTCAACCCCTTATTTAGAGCTTCCAAAATTACAAACTCACATAGATGTCGTTGGCCCTCCTCCATTTGCATCATTTTGCATGCAGTTATGCCAGAAGTCCCAAAGTCCTCCTCCACACTGTGGGGTGTTCTGAGGGCCTCAGTAGCCTTCCAAAATAGGCCTATTGCTGCCTCCTCCAGGTTACTCCTCTTCCTGCCACTTTGTCTTTGAAGGTGGAGGGGAGGGACCTGGATATCAGGCAGCCTGCTTGGCCCGGCCACCTCCTGGCTGAGACTTCCCTGTGTATGAAAAAGGGACATGATTTTAGTTTTTACTTCATCAATCACAATCATAAATTAGTACTCCAAACTAACATCTATTTAACATCATTGATTGGACAACCAGAAATATTTTGAAGAATGCTATACCTGGCTCAAGCTGGGCTCCTCCACATGTTGCTGCCTGGAAGGCCCAGGTTGGGCGTCAGAAGCCTCAGCTGAGGGGGAAGGAAGCGTGGAAGGAAGAGTGGAGAGTGCTGGCCTGGGTTCAGTCTGACCTGCCAGAAAATGCAGCCTGTCATGGTACCACAGCCTGGGGACATAAAAGTCATCTGCAGCTCCTGATCTCTGGGAATCCAGGACCTTCTTGCGCTCCCTTAGATAAGTGCTCCTCAGGTCACCAATTAGGATCTTCAAATAGGTGATGTCTGCATGGGGATCACCGGCTTCACAAATTCCAGCAATTTATCCAGCGCTGCCTTCCTCTTTGTTTGGTTCTTATATTCAGGGTGGTTTATCTGCCATAGACAAGGCAGTTCCCTGAACATATCTATGAAGATTGGCAAAAAGTCATGATCCTTCAAGATATCCATTTTAACTGCAAGACACAACACAAGACAAACCCTAATGTCAGCCTAAAGTCTTCTAAACTTGTGCAAATACAGGCCTCAATCTAGAAGCAGTATAGGCCCAATGTTAAATCTTACCTTCGCTATCACGATCGGTGCCTCCGTTACTCCTTCCTCCACTCACAGATCATGCGTACTACGCATGCGTGTTACGCTTTATAGACGCTGCGCATGCGTGAAACTCCGCCCACCCCTGACGTTCTTGCTAGTCTATTCCCTGCCCCTTCTCGTTCGTCGCAGTGGGGGAAGAGCAAATGGCGGAGACAGAGCAGGTGTCTGATAATTACACCAACGAGGAGGAGGAGGAAAGCCCAGAGCCAGAAACGTCCCGATCCCGGAAGAGACGATTTAAGGACTCAAATATGTCCTTTGGGGAGATGTTGGAGATGGTCGACATCCTGAAGAAGGCCGACTATGACGGGAAGTATGGACCTTACCCCAACCCCAATGTCAGAAAGGCCAAGATCATGGCGAAAGTGGTCAAGAGTCTGCACCGGAATTTCGGGGTACGGCGATCCAAGGATCAGCTCAGGAAGCGGTGGTCGGACCTGAAATTAAGGGAGCACGATCAGTATAGAATGATCAGGAGAGTGCTGCAAAAAAGTAAGTAGTTGTGCTGTGTTCCTATTTTTATGTTTATTACGTTCATGCTGCTCCATGTGCTTTTCTTAACCGTTGTACAGTTTAAAATGGCAACATTCATGTTCATGGGCACATTATTCGTTCGTATGAAACATTGTTCATTCGGCCTAGAAAACAGCATTGTTTTGGCCATATGCATTTGAATACATTTTTTATGGCCTACTTCTCTTAAAAAAATTTGGTTGTGTAGATGGGTTTGAAACTAGAATGAAATGCAAACTAGATTCTGTGTAAGGAGAGGACACTCAGCAGTAGTTTTCACATCTGGACGCTGGAGCACTAGTGTGGGACACAAGAACACCCTTTTTATTAAGGGGTCCCACACAGGTGCTCCAGTGTATACTATAGGGGTGTCTCCATCTGTGAAGCTTGTACAAAACAGGTAAGTATTCAAGCTTGACAAAGGAGAAAATATTTCTTCATCTTGGAACTCTGCTATAACAGACAATTGTACCCCACTTCCAAGCAATGTTTCATATTTCTATTTCTGCCATGAAATATCTGTGTGCTAAGTATACCTATTTTTTTTAACATATGGGAGAAAAGACTCGGAGGACACCCCTCATCCGAGGAGACAACAGACCCCCACCTCTGGAAGAAGGGGAAATTCCACAAAGCCAACAGGAGGAGGAGGAGGAAGGAGACGTGGTGGAAATAGTCACCACATCAGGTGAGTGTCTGTGACCACAGGCTCAGGTAAGAGATGGATGCCGGAATATTTATAATACATGGTGTGTTTTTGTTTCTATCTTTTTAGGTGATCGTGATGTTGTGGATCCAGATCATTTCACCTCTGAAAGTGCGCAGATCCTGATCGGGGAGATCATGGGGTGTAATAGGGACTTGGAAAACATCCAGAAAAACATCAATGGTGTTCAAAAAAAAATGAAGAACATCATTGATGTTTTAGAGAGAGTTTAAAACCCCTCCAAATCCCTTCCCTTTTTTGTGGTTTTTGTGATCTACAAATTTCTAAAATTTTTTGACATATTCGCGAAAAGTCAAATTTTGAAGATGCACACAATGTGTCAACATGTGCTATCTGCCATTACGGGAGACCAATGGACGCGTTTTGGGGGTGCAACCCCTTCCTCAATAATAAAGTAGATGGGAGGAAGGGGTTGCACCCCCAAAACACGTCCCTTGATCCCCCTTGATGGCAGCTAGCACATGTTGACATTCGGCAATTTGTGTGCATCTTCAAAATTTGGCTTTTCCAGGGGTGACTTCACCCCATCTGAACGCAATATCAAACACAGTTTGTAAATACTCATGTCTGATATTGCCTTCAATTTCTTTAAAAGTTGAACTTTGTAAGTTCAAGATTTGTGTCTTTCTTGTTGGTTTTAAACATGCCTGTTTTATCTTAAATGGACATTTCTACTTTTTCTAATGTGACCAAAAAATTGTTATACAACAAACATGTTGGTTTGTTCAAAAAACCTTTTACAAATGCACATGTGATTGTGCTGGTATTAAAAAGATTGATAATCAAGAATATGTGGATTTTGTTGTGCTCTAATTGGTGTTTACTGTGACAATGGGGGTTAGTTCCTAAGGGAAAATACACTTTGCACTACAAGTGCAGGTTCAAGTGCACTTGTAGTGCAAAGTGTCTTTGCCTTTAGTAAATAACACCCAACAGTGCTTTTTAATGTTACACAATCACGCCATTTTCAGGACTCACCACATTTCTGTAAATGTCACCAAAGATTTTAGTAGTTAAAATGATTTTTTTATTTGAAAAATGTTTCAGACATTGTCTGGCATATTGATGGCCCCCCTACCCGCAAAGTATTCAAGGTATCTAAGACGGACCTCACGGGCACTCAGGGGGGGCAAGCCAGGACGCCCACTTTCAAGTCAGGGTTGGTTCATTAGGAATTCCGGCCTCAGGCCCAACTGAGCCAGCATAGTTGGCAGAATTTTGCCATAAAAAGTTGTGTAGAACACAGCATGCCAGGATGATATAATTCAGTTTGTACTCCGCCATGTGTATGGGTGTAAGAAATAGGCGGAACTGGCTGGCCATAATTCCAAATGTGTTCTCTGTTCAGCCGGTAATAAAAACCCTCTGGTCCGGGGTGAGGGTTCTCATCAGGAATGGCCACATAAGATGGTCCCCCAGCACAAACGCTTCATCAGCAACGAAGACGAATGGGAGTCCTTCCACATTGTCTTCTGGAGGTGGCAAGTCCAAGCTGCCATTCTGGAGACGCCTGTAGAACTCCGTCTGGGCAATGACTCCACCATCGGACATCTGGCCATTCTTCCCCACGTCCACATACAGAAACTCGTAAGTAGCCGACACCACTGCCAACTTTACAATACTATTGAACCCCTTATAATTATAATAGTATGACCCCGAGTTGGGTGGTGGGATGATGTGGACGTATTTCCCATCAATTGCCCCTCCGCAGTTAGGAAAGTCCCACTGCTGGGCAAAGTGGGAGGCCACAGTCTGCCATTCCTGTGGGTTGGAATAAAACTGTAGAGTCAAACAAGAAAAAAAAAAATGAATTATTTTGCACATAAACAGGGAAAGCAGATTAGACACAAACATTCTTGCCCAACATCAGTATAACATTTATTTTAGGGAGTTTTGAAAGACCAAGGTATAAGGTCCACCTATCAGACCCCCCCCTCTCATGGGCCATTTCTAACATTATGGGGGGGGGAGCTCTTGGACAGGTAACCCTCTCCACTTCATTGAGAGATGAATGCCTAAATAATGGGTATTACTTTGGCCAACCCCTCCTTAGTTACACTATTGACAGCCCACTGGACAGGTAAGAAGTGTCATAATACAAAGCTATAAATACACATTGTACACATTTGAGCACATTTGGAAATTCTGCTATTACCTATCAAGATAATAATAGGATGCAAAAACTTTAAACAGTACCATTTGAAAGTATTCAGGCATGCCCTTGCACTACATGCTTTGGGGAATTCATCCATAAATCTGACCACAAAAGAGATGGGTATAGTGTGTATGGGTTTGGCAAAGTCAGCAGATAGATGATTGAGGATAGATAGAGAATTGGTATCAGCTGACTTAGCAGTTGGGGGAAGGGAGGGTTCCAAATGATTTGGGGACTCCAAAAAAAAAGCTTCTGGCACTCTGCCTGAATTTAAAGCACACATCACATTTGTAAACATTTTAGGGGGTATTTAGGGTAAAGCACTACTATGGAGCTGATAAAATACATTGTTAAGTGACTACATGAGGTGAATATAGGGCCAGGAGAGCATGCTGGGGAGGTAAGTGAAGGCAAATATGTATTAAGGACAAAAAAAATAATTACTTAAAAATCCAGCATGCATGAGGACAAAGGGGACATTCACAGCATATTACAATCATGGTAATTAGGGAATGAGGAAAGAAATACCATATATTATCAAACATTAAAGACAATAAAATGTGATATTAAAGGATAAAAATCTTACCTTAATATACTCCTTCTGCAGGACCTGGATGATGGCAGAACAGGTCTCCGGGATAATGATCCCCAGAGCCTGGGGGGAGATGCCTGTCGAGAACTTGAGGTCCTGCAGGCTTCTCCCCGTCGCCAAGTACCGCAGGGTGGTGACTAGCCTCTGCTCCGGAGTGATGGCTTGCCTCATGCAGGTATCCTGCCTGTTGATATAGGTGGTCAGCAAAGCCAACAAATGGGGAAATACGGGGTCCGTCATCCTGAGAAAGTTCCTGAAATCATCAGGATTATTCTCACAGATCTCACGGAGCAAAGGCATATGACAGAACTGGTCACGCTGAAGCAACCAATTCTTGGTCCATGAACTCCTCCCCACCCTGTTCATGGACTGGGCTTGTGTCAAGGTAAGGACCCCAACATCAAGCCCCCGTACAGCATGAACTCTACGAGGAGTACGTATACGCAACATGGCTACAAAACGGTCGGCTGCTCAGAACGAAATAACAGAACGCACTGAAGAACAGCAAGGCCTGTGAAGAGTGACCTGAAAAACAGCAACGAGCGGACAAGATCGCACAGAAAACTCCAATACAAACTGACTGCACGCACTGAAGAGCAGATACAAACCCACAAGCACAAACTGAACAGCAGAAAACGATCTGAAAACCATGAGTCTATCACTAGGGCACTGTTCCTGGCGCGTAAACTTATACTGATTGGCTGGAAGTCGGTTTCACCACCCTCTGTGACTTCCTGGATAACACATATGGGTAACACCTTAACTATGGAAAAATGTATTTACCAACATAGGGGTAGCTCTATTAGATTCGAGAGAATTTGGGCACCATGGTTGGACACCCCTGGACTAAGTTCCAGGGAATTGGTAATGTCTAGATTGCTACAGTGTCATGGGGGAGGTTTATGAGGTTTCTTAAAGATTAACGATCAGAGGTTGGATAAGCATTGGGTCACTGTAAACATCTTTTGGCATGTAGACAAGACTTTGGTATTAGATGATGACTAGACTGTATTGTTTGCATAAGAATGTATTAATGTATGATGCTTGTACATTGGAAACTATGTGAATTTGTTCAATAAACACCTTTTTGATTTAAAAAAAGAAAACCACGAGTCTGAAAAAGAGCGAATCGTCTCTCACCAAACTTTTACTAACACGAGATTAGCAAAAGGAGCCCAAAGGGTGCAGCGCTTGGTTCGGACCTGGCCTTTTCTTGTCTTGTTGTACGTGGTGTACGTGACTGCGTTCTTGGCGATCGGAAATTCCGACAACTTTGTGCGACCCTGTGTATGCAAAACAAGTTTGAGCCGACATCAGTCGGAAAAAATCCATGGATTTTGTTGTCAGAATGTCCGATCAATGTCCGATCGTGTGTACGGGGCATAAGTCTATTTATTAGGTTCTATAAAAGAGAAAAATAAATCTAAAATGCGGTTCCTTTTTTTAGAAAATTTTGTGTATTTTGCTGTTATTTGAGTTTTTTGCACAATACCAAAAATTGAGTAAAAAGAGCAACTTTTAAAATTGAAAAAAGACACTAATACAAGCATGTACCCAATGTTAAAAGTTGCTATATTTTTTTGTTCGCTACCAGGAATACTACAACAGCATCTGTGAGCCTGTCCTTGATTTGCTGCTGGCCACGGCTGTACACAAACATTCAAACATTCTTCATGATGGTGTACAGCCCTCTATGGCCATGTTAATGAGGCCTAACGAATTACAATAATGATTTAATCATAAACGCGGCTTGAATTGACCAGATTTGTAAACAGTTTACTTTAATAACCTGATTTAGATTCAAACATTAATGTCCAATGTAAATTGTATATTTTGGTTAAAAAAGCAAGTACAGGTACGGTACTTAAAAACTAAAAAGTAAATGTAAGTATAACTCTAGGCAAAACAGTTTTTGGTGGTTGTGGAGTTAACAAAAAACATTTGCTGTCTGTGTCCCAGATAAGATCCCACTTATGGAAACATTTTTCACTGTGAGAAACTCCTATCTTGATGACTACTATCGCTGGGATAGGAAATGATAGTAAATCTCCCAACAGAAAAACAGACAATAAAAACAAAACATGCATTCTACCAACTTCTTACCGTATCCAACTGAACAGAAAAAAAAGGTTTGGATGGACTGTCGCTTTAATTTTTAATAGTGTATATCCAATTTTTAGAGAAAGTAAGGAAGTAAGGTATGTATTTTACCCCAAACTCACTAAGAACATCATAGTTTAGTGATGTTGCCTCCTCAGCTCTTGGTACAATCTTTCTTGGAATGCTTCCATATGGGAGGCCCATTAGCATCTGTGTTGTAAAGAAAAATATACTCAGCATTATGACAATTTAATATTTTTTTAATATTTTTTTTTAGTGCATTAATATAAATTGTTAAAAAGATATATCATCTACAAAAGTAAAAGAATTCTTAGGCATGCAACAATTATCTGATTAAACAAAGTACAATATTCATACAAAGTTATAATGTTATAGTGAACAAAAATGTATTTGGGACAGCAATGTTATTAGAATAGTGAGCAAAGTGCCTTTGCGCTACTATGGATGAGTGCAAAATATTCATAAACAATTTAAAAGTGAAAGTGCATAAATATATGCAACAAAATCTATTAGTGTGACACAAACCACTGATCAAATGAAATAAACAATAAGGGGATTGGCCGGATAGAGCCACGACCGGAAGTGACGTGAGAAGGCGAGGAACAACGCCTAATTTGTTCCCTGTGTTTTTTAACTTTGCTTTGTGTAAGAGTATATGCCTTTTAATAAATACGTTTTTTGCACTATTGGAGCCCCCCCCCCCCCCCCCTTCTCTCTCCCTGTCCCCTATTCACGGAGGTACCGCCCCATCTAACAGGAGAGAGTGACTGAACGTGGCTATGAGAGAGAAAACAGCATTACGATATGCCATCCAGAGGAGAGATGATCACTGCTTAGGAAAATCGAGGGATCCCCCCAGTGGTGACGGCGGTAATTGCATGCTATCACTAACCTCGAGGTAAGAGTTCTGGGAGACCAGATACATAAAGGAGCTGCAGTAGAAACATTTGGAACAATCATCCTTACCTCATCTTATATTCAAAGAACTTTATTATCCTCTACCCACTATAATACTGGTTGGACTTCCTATAGATTGCCCCCTGCCACTGTCATAGAGACATTTAAAGTGAAATTTATCAAGTCCAGACTATACTTATTTCATCTATATAATTCCATTTGCTTGGACATATATTTCTTTGTTTATTATTGACACTACTGTCTGCCAAGCACTGAGAATTCACATACAGACATTATTATTGCTATATATATATTATTGATTGAATATTTCCCATTTGAAATATAATATTTTTGTATATATTTTATATATTTTTTTTAAAATGCCACGTAGTTTTATACAATATGGAAATAATTTAGATGCTCTCCTAAAATATTTAAATTTATTATTTTGGCACTATTTCAATATCTGCGCAGAATCACTTTATTATTTATTTAATGTTATTAGAATGTTTACCATAATGCTTTAAATGATCCCTGTTATGGTGTGCTAGCTTTGTGATTTGAGCCTACAGTGTGCTGTTTTTATATACAATACTATGCATAGAACTTTTAATTTGGTATTAGTTATTTTATTCTGTGTAACATTAAGTCAGTGCTCTTTTTTTTTTAATATTTTATATAGCCTTTGTTCTTTGGAATTACAATTATAAATTATTATGAAGGTTTTTTTATTTATTATTACATTTTGGTTATTAATACAAAGTATTATTTATTTTTCTGTAGTGATTTATTTCCTTTCTAATCACTCCCCTCTCTATTCTCCCCTCCTGCCTTTCGTCCTTCTTGCCAGTGAGTTCACTGTGATCACTCCTTTCCAGGACCTTATGTAAATATGAAATTGCACATTTCAGTGATAGTATTTCACTCTGACTCTATTACACTATGCAACTGTTACTGTATTTTGAAGGCTAAAACCAGATACTGAGGCAGCATACTGTCTGCTGAACACTGCAATAGACTACAATTTACCGATTTAGAACCTTTAAAGTAACAAATAAGCAGATGGCTTCTTTTTCTGCTTCACCATCTTTTTTCAGAAGCTCATTGCACTCTTTACTTTACATACAACTCAGCAGTGGCCAAGCAATCATGAAAAAGGTTTAAAATTTAATTACAATGTTATGCTTTAGTGCTGCCTCCATACTATCCTGCTGCCATATTGTACTGACCTTTGAGTACCTTTTGATAAACAGATACCTGCTCCCTCCACTGTTCATGCTGCATCAAACAACTCACCACCATCATAGTCAAGGGTAGTGTTACTTGAATACGCCTCGATTTGCGAGTAGTTTGGCCAAACAGGTCAAAATGTTTGGAATTTGGAAGGTATTGAATACAAACCCCAATGGGGAAAATTTCTGGTAATTAGTCTCTGGGGGGTATCTATAGCAGCCAAATGCAACAAAATGGCATGGAAAAAAATCATCAAATGTTGGATGGGGCCATTTGATGCAGCTTCAAAGGCAACATTGGAAAGATGAAAAACGTACAGCTTTGTGCAGTCGTTTTTTTTAATTTAAAAGGTTTTTATTGCAAAAGAGAAACAGATCAAATCAAAACATACATCACATTGCACTTCAATTCGTCAGTGATAGAACATTGAGATAACCATCAGTCATTCCCTTCAAGAACCGGGTAGGAGTGAGAATTCAGAGTGTGGCACACATAATGTTTATTTCTGTATGGTGTTACTCTGCGATCCTCTGTCATGGTACTGGCAGCTTCGACATCCCCGCTTTTTTCCCTGCAGTGTTACTTTACGTTTAAAAAAAAGACTAGCATTTCCTCGGGTTTATTAGCATCTAAGCAGCCTCATCTGCACCAGTTCCCTGGGGCTAATCCCGGGCGTCTCAAGCCATGCGGCCCATAATCTGTCAAATTTCTCAGGGTTCCCCCTATGCTGATATACGTATTTTTCCATGTTAAGGGAATTACCCATATGCTGAATCCAGGATTTAACCATCGGCGGAGTGGCAGATTTCCAGCTCATAAGTATTGATTTCCTAGCTTGGAATATGGCTCTGGCAAAAGCCATCCTGGTCATTTCCTCTGGGATTGCTCCCTCCAGTACTCCCAGAAGACAACACAGTGGATCAGAAGGGACATTTGTTTGGAAAACCTGATTAAGCGTGGCCAGGACCCCCTTCCAATATCTATGAAGTTTGGAGCAATGCCAGAGGAGGTGTATCAGGTTACCTGGAACTATCTTACACTTGCCACACATCAAATCAGGTAGTTTGCCCGTTTTATGAAGTTTTATTGGGGTATAATGTGTCCGCAACAAGATGTACAATTGGGATATTTTTTGCGATACATTCAGCGAACAAGTGTTGACGGCTTGAAGGGCCTATTCCCACTGCTCTCCTGTAATAGGCCCTAAGTCTGCCTCCCACTAGGTCGCTGCTTTCATGGGGAATCCCTCTGAGAGTGCGGATAGAAACATAAGATAGTATTGGGATATTATACCCTTTGTGTCTGTTGCATTTTGTAGTATGTGGAAGACAGGAGTGCGTGATTGTACCCATTCCACTGCGGTACCTTGTGCTTAACAGCGTGCTTTAGTTGTAGGTAGTAAAATAACATGCTGGGGGGCAGTGCAAATTTAGATTGCAGGTCAGAAAAAGAGAGTAATCTCCCATTGTGAAAGACATGCCTGAGGTGAGTTATTCCCATGGGGCACCATCTAGGTCCCTGTTGGAGCTTGGCCAGTTCCTCATATGATTTATTCCCCCATAATGGGCTGTAAACTGTGTACCCCGTTACTTACTGTAATTGTTTGACCTTATTCCACACCTTCTGAAGGAGTGTTTATGTGGGCATTTGTTTGTTGGGCCATTGGAACAGCTGTGCCTCCAGGCCCTCCAGTATAGACTCTGCCCCTGTGCCAGTAAGCAGGAGTTTGGCTGATAAGCCAGCAGGCTTGGGAGCCATAGCTTCAATCAAGTGCTGCAGCTGTGCAGCCAAATAGTATATCCAAGGGTCGTGGAGTGCCAAACCACCCCCTTCTTTGGATATTGTAATTGTTCCATTTTGATCCTGGGGGGCTTGTTGTGCCAAAGGAGTAATATGAATAGGGAGTTGACCACTCGAAATATTTTAAGTGGGATAACCACAGGTGTATTGTGAAGCAGGTAGGGGCATAAGGACCATCTTAATAAGGTTTGTTTTCCCCGCCAAGGACATTTTAAGTCGGTTCCATATGTTTATTTTGTCTCTGAAGTGAGTCAGTAAGGGGTATATATTTTGGCTGTAGTAGTCAGTCAGCTTGGGCGTAACGTGGATACCTAAGTATTTAAAGGAGGTTTCTACAGGGACAGGGCAGGGGAGCTCCGCTTCTGACCCAGGTGCTCCATCCAGAAACATTAACGCGGATTTGGACCATTAATGGTTAAGCCTGAGTAGTGGCCGAAATCTATGATGAGAGACATTGCATGTGACGATTCGTCCACGTTCTCCAGAAAGAGGAGCATGTCATCGGCGTAAAGCATTAATTTCTCATGCAAGTCACCATATCGAAATCCCCTAATCTGTGGATGATCCCACATCTGGGCTGCAAGAGGCTCAATGGCTAGTGAAAGAGCAGGGGGGACAAGAGGCAGCCCTGTCTAATCCCCCTGCCCAGTGCAAAGGCATGAGACATCCTGTCCGACAAGCGTATGGCAGCCTGTGGAGAGCTATACAGTAGCTTTGTCCACTTGATAAATCTAGGGCCAAATCCAAATTTGGACAGTACAGCACAGAGATAGTGCAAGCTGACACTGTCTAATGCTTTATTGGCATCGAGAGACAACAGTACCCTTTTGCCTGCATTATCTGTTGGGGTCTGCATGTTCAAAAAAAGTCTTCTAGATTAGTTGCAGTTGATTTTCAGGGCATGAAAACTGCCTGGTTTGGGTGAGTAATGTTTAGAATAATCTTGTTAACTCTTATGGCTAGGATTTTGGCTAGTATTTTAACGTCACTTTGGAGCAATGAGATGAGTCTGTATGAGCTGGGATCTAATGGGTCCTTGCCTGGTTTGAGTAACGGTATGATATTTGCCCTGGAAATATTGGTAGGTAGCTGTCCCGAGTCGAGCGCAGTATTAAATACTTCCAGGAGTTTAGGTAAAATGACCTCCCCGTATTGGGTATAGACTTCCATGGGAAGCCCGTCATCCCCTGGTGCCTTGCAGGTAGGAAAGGAGGCGGCAGCCTGCTTCAGCTCATCTAGCATGAACGGAGCTTCCAGCTCCAGGCTAGCTCGATGGGTCAAAGCCAGTAGGAGTATTTTTTCTAGATAGTCCTGTAGTGCCTCATCTGAGTAACCGTCACTAAGCCTGTACACGTCTGCGAAGAAAAATGCTAGTTCTGTAATTATTAGCTCAAGGTCATTCACCAGCCATCCATTGCTACAGCAAATTGCTCCTATGGCTGGGGAGAACTGTTGGGATCTAACAATCCTAGCCAACAATCGACCCCTTTTCTCACCTTCCTCATAGAAAGCCTGATTAGTGAAAAAGCCTTTCCGCTCTGCAGCGGAGGATCTCACCTGGTCTAGGGAGTCCTGGCCCGAAACTAATGCCACCCTCGCAGAGTCAGATGGGTCAGTGACATAAGAGAGTTCCGACTGCCATACCTGATCTTCCACCCATTCCTGGAGGGCTGACAAGTTTTGTTTTATGGCCACAATTTCTGCTATGATCATGCCTCTAAGGCATGACTTAAAGGTATCCCATTTCATTAACAGTTTCGGGTATGATTGGTTATTCTGGAAAAATCCCTCTATTTGTTTGACCACCCAATCTGGTGAAGAAAAGAGTTTTAGCCAGAAGGCGTTTATTTTCCATGGGGCTCTCGGCATGGAGATAGCTGGACGGGTAGTTAAATGTGCCACCATAGGGGAGTGGTCTGATATCCCCCTAGCAAAGTATTCCACCTTGGTAACCAAATTAAGGATATGTGAGGAGCCAACACAGCGATCAATGCAGGAGAGAGAACCATGAGTTTTTGAGAAGCAGGAGAATTGCTTAGTAGTGGGATATTTCCACCGCCATATGTCCGTCCAACCCACCTCCGACAGCAGACGGCTTAAAATAGTGCCTCTGCCGCCCAAGGGAGGTCAGACCATAGGATTCCTGTCCAGCCTGGGATCCAAGTAACCATTAATGTCTCCCATAATTATGGTGGGGACTTCAGGCTTGTCAACTAGGTATGACAGAAGAAGCTGCAATACTTTTCTAGAAAATGGAGGGGGGGTGTACACAAAGGCAACAATCACATTCAAAGTAAACAGTTTACGGTACAGATGCACATATCTTCCCATGGGGTCCACCACAGAGTCTATTTCCTGGTAAGCCAAGGACTTATGGACCAGTACACTCACTCCGCGAGAGTATGCAGAGTGCGTGGAGTGGTAAGCCTTGCCCACCCAGGAATATTGTAAAGCTGTCACTGTGTCTTTCGTAAGGTGGGTTTCCTGTAGGCCTATTATGGACTGGTGGAATTTCTTGAGACAAGAGCTAATCATGGTGCATTTTAGCGGGTCACGCATGCCCCGAGCGTTCAATGACGCTATTAAAGTGGTAACAATATTAAACACAGCAGGTTAGCACAGAAGTGGTGTGCAAAGTTCCAGATCATGCGCCTGGGCATGGTAGTGTCACAATCTGCTGGGCTCCAGGAGGCAAATGGTTAAATAGTGAAAAATTGTCTGGTGCAAGTCAAAAAAAAATTGAAGTGTTGGTTTCAAAACAAAATGCAACTGCTCAACTAGAGTGCGTATAGGAAATAGCACATAACCTGGCCGCCAAGCAGCCGTCACCCTCTTGGATGGGGTGGTAGCAACCTCTCAGGCCAGGTACTGATTGTAAAACATGTGCACACCGGGCACCAACAAAAGGGTCCCTGCAACTGGGACATGATGGAACCCAGTAAGAGGTTAAGTTAGCATAGCAGTGGTGTGCAAAGTTCCAGATCATGCGCCTGAGCGCGGTAGTGTCACAATCTGCTGGGCTCCAGGAGGCAAATGGTTAAATAGTGAAAAATTGTCTGGTGCAAGTAAAAGAAAAATATTGAAACACAGTAGGTTAGCAAAGCGGTACTGTGCAAAGTTCCAGATCATGCGCCTGAGTGCGGTAGTGTCACAATCTGCTGAGCTCCAGGAGGCAAATGGTTAAATAGTGAAAAATTGTCTGGTGCAAGTAAAAAAAAACATTGAAGTTTTGGTTTCAGTGCAACTGCGCAACTAGAGTGCGTATAGAAAATAGCACGTAACCTGGCCGCCGAGCAGCCGCCGCCCTCTTGGATTGGGTGGTAGCAATTCACTGCCTTCTCCTCTCAGGCCAGGTACTGGTTGTAAAACATGTGCACACTGGGCACCGACAAAAGGGTCCCTGCAACTGGGACACAATGGAACCCAGTAAGAGCGTGCAAGCTCGACTCTCACACTGAGACATAGAACTGAACTTGACGCTTAACGCTGCATCCAAAGCTATTCAAAGCGCTGGTTTAGGCAACCGTAAAGTGTCCCGCTGTGTGTATGATAAACTTGTAGTGTCAGCAGACATCATACCGCCCGTGCCATGTTTGGTCACCACGTGTCAGTCTCCCCTGTCAGTGTCTCGCCATCTCTGGAGGTCCTGCTCCTTGTGGTCCAGCCAGGCGGCTGCATCCGAAGCTGATTCTAAGAAAGTGGCTTGCACTCTAACTGTGACCTGCAGTTTTGCTGAGAACAGCATGGCACAGGTCACCTGGATTTTTTGTAGGAGTTTCTTCACCTCTGCAAATTTAGCTCTCTTTCATTGCACCTAAAAAAATCAGGATAGAAAGAGACCTTAGTCCCATTAAAATGAACAGAGCCTTTCTCCTTTACAAGTCTTTCCCTTTCTCTTTTTCTCCTTTTTTTCCCTTTTTTTCAAATATAACTTTTATTAACACCCACAACGGGCAAAGTCAGGTCGGTACAACAGAAAAAATAAACAATATAACATATGGATTACAACTACAATATAAACCCGTCTGTTTATGTCTACAATAGAGTTCAGTATAGTTGTTTTAGGGCCAGTCCCCAACCGGCACCGCCCTTTGTTGTCTACTGAGAGACATATATAGAAGGGATTCAGGTTAAAAAAAAAAAAACCCAACTACGCTCGTTTCTTTTTTTTTTCCTGTTTCTAATCGATTAACAAAGAAAACAAGACCAGACAAACAGACAAACAAACAAAACAAGACCGAACAAAACAAAACACAACAAAAAAAAAAAAAAAAAAAAAAAATTCAAGCCGAGAGGGATGGCCAAGGTGTGTAAAGAATAGCATTCATACATGAGTCTCCTATCTACGGAGGGCTATTCCCTCCGTAGAATTTATGAACTGTTTCCAACCACTCCAAGTCATGAAGTACTTGTCTTGTTGGTTTCGCTCAGCCGCCAGCAAGTCCTCCATTCTACTAATGTCTATCACTTTACGTAGCCAGTCGGCTGCCGTTGGTGATGATTGTTTTTTCCAGTAAAGTGGAATGCAGGACTTTGCAGCATTAAGAAGATGCCCCAGAATTGATTCTTGATAGCATTTGGCAGGAATATTAGAGACATGTAATAAGAAAAATGCAGGATCACCAGGTATCTTATATTCCGTGAACTTTTGAGACACTTCCCGGACTGTCGTCCAGAAGTTAGTCAGTTTGGGGCATGACCAGAATATGTGGAGTAGTGTACCTCTGTCCCCCAAGCATCTCCAACAGATATCAGTGGTATCAGGGTAGTATTGGTGCAAAAGATAAGGGGTATAATACCATCTCGTCAGTAATTTGTAGTTAGATTCTTGTGTTTTTGTACAGATTGATGTCTTCGACGCTAATCTAAATATATTCTGGGTTTGTGCCGGTGTGAATTTCCGTTGTAGGTCCTGTTCCCATTTTTCCAAGAACGACGGATGTGATAGAGTTGTCGGATAATTCAGCATGGTGTATATTTTAGATAGGACCCGCGTTATATTGCCTTCATCAGAGCAATATTCTTCAAATCTCGTCAGGGAGCGGGTGAAATTACGTGGATTAGGTATTGTATCCAGAAAGTGTCGTAGCTGAAGTGCTGGCCAGAGGGTCAATTTGAAGGGACCCTCCTCCGTCATTAGTTCCTTGATGGAAGGCCATCTGCCATTCACTAAAAAGTGGGATGCTTGAGTTATGCCCGTCCGGCGTAGTTTGCCGAACGTGTGAAGGCAGAGGCCGGGAGAGAATTGTGGATTCCCTAAAATAGGAAATAACGGAGAGTCCGAAGAAGAAAGAGAGTATTGTTTACTAGCTACCGATCCTATACGGAGCGTCGTCCCTATTAGTGGGTGACTTTTCAATGGTGGTTGGAGATGGTCATAGCACCACAGGGCCTTTGAGAGTGGGATACATGTTTGGGCCTGTTCTATCAAAGCCCATAGTTTAGATCGACTATGACGGCACCAATCTACAATTCTACCTATGTGGATTGCCTGATAGTATGCTCGGATATCTGGGAAAGCTAGTCCCCCATGTTGTTTAGGTAGGGTCATTAAATGAAAAGAAAATCGTGGCTTCTTATACGCCCACACAAATTTGATAAAAAGTGCGTTAACTTGTTTAAGATAGGATATGGGGATTCTAATTGGTAGGGCTTGGAGCAGATACAGAAATTTCGGTAGGATACTCATTTTTAATAGGCTAATTCTGCCAAACCACGAATACAGGCCCCTGTTCCAAGTCTCTAAAAGCATACGGGTTTTTGACAACAGTGATGGGAAGTTCATTTCAAATATGCGAGACGTCTCCGTCGGGATATAAGTGCCTAGGTATTGCAAAGCTGTCGCTGTCCATTTGAATTTAAAACTAGACTTGAATGTAGACAGCATAGAGAGGGGTATCCCTATCCCCATAGCTTCTGATTTATGGAAATTAATTTCCAAATTGGATAGACGTCCATAGGTCTCAAACTCACGTAGTAGGTTGGGGAGGGAGATAGCAGGATTTGTCAATGAAAAGAGCATATCATCCGCATAGGCCGAGATTTTGTACTGATCACCTCCGACACTTATGCCCTGGATGTCCGGGTTCCGACGAATTCTATTTAGAAATGGTTCTAAGCACAGAACAAATAGCACGGGGGAAAGCGGACATCCCTGTCTGGTGCCATTTAATATAGGAAAGGGATCCGAAAGGACCCCATTTACCTTAACCTGAGCCGTAGGTTGTGAGTAAATTGTAGTAATCCATTGAATAATCGTATCTCCTAGGCCCACATATCGAAGAACTGTAAACATATATTGCCAATTCACCCGATCGAATGCTTTTTCCGCGTCTGTGCTGAGGAATACACATGGTGTGTGGGAAGTTTTAGCCACATGTAGCAAATTTAAGACTTTAGTCGTATTGTCCCTTGCTTCTCTAGTAGGAACAAAGCCTACTTGATCTAAATGCACCAAATCTGGTAAATGAATTGCTAAACGAGTCGCCAGAATTTTAGTAAACAATTTAATATCCGAGTTTAGAAGGGAGATTGGCCTATAACTGCCACATAGAGTCGGGTCCTTGCCTTCCTTCGGAATAACGGATATATATGCTTTTGACATATCTCTAGGGAGAGTCTCGTCGTTGCCCAAGCCATTAAACAGGTCTACCATAAAGGGTCCTAATATAGGAAGCAGGGTTCTGTAGTATTGCAGGGTAAGACCGTCCGGACCGGGGGCCTTTCCTGGTTTTGTAGAGTTTACTGCTGATGTCAGTTCCTCTAAACTTATTGGTTTGTCTAGTTCCATTTTAATTTCAGGGGTAATAGTAGGTATTTGAGCTGATTGCACATATTCATCTATCAATGTTTGGGGGTTTGTAACAGATGGTATTTTATAAAGAGATGCGTAGAAGTCTCGAAAAGCCTTCGAAATTTCCATTGGCAAAGCTATTCTCTGATCTTTTGAGGACATAATATGTGGTATGTATGATTGGAGTCTTTGTTCCTTAGTTAACTTAGCTAATATTTTCCCACATTTATCCCCATATGCGTAACTGGTTTTCCTGCATTTCTGCAATGCCGCCTTAGCTCTGTATTGTAGAAGGTCGTTGATTTGTGTCCGAATTTCGACTAGTTCTCGTTCTATTACCTGAGAAGGTATGTTTTTGTGTTTAGATTCTGTAGCTTGAAGTTTGGTCAGGAGCAGATTTAATTGTCGTTCCTTGTCTCTTTTAATTCTAGAGCCGTGTTTAATAAAAATGCCTCGTATAACTGTCTTATGAGCCTCCCATACTATGCCTGGGTTACTGTCAGGAGTTTGATTTGTCTGAAAGTATAGAGGCAATTCTTTGGTAATTTCTGATACTACTTCTGGGATTTGCAAGAGGCTTTCATTCAATTTCCACATGCGAGTTGCATGTGAAGCCACCTGTGATAAGGCATATGTCATTGATATAGGGGCATGGTCGGACCACGTGATCGAACCAATAGAGGTTTCACGAACAGCATGCAACTGGGCGTGGGGGATTAAAAAAAAGTCAATTCTCGAATACACCTTGTGGGGTGGAGAATAAAATGAGTAGTCCCTCTCGCCCGAATGCTGAAGGCGCCACACATCGATGAGTTGGGCATTATGTATAGCCTGATTAATCCGTTTATGGGAGCTTATAGAAACTGATGATTTCCCTGATGATGTATCTACTTGGGGGGTCAGGGGGACATTAAAATCCCCTCCCAAGATCAGTGGGCCTTCCATGAAGTCCATTAGTTTGACCAATATTCGACGGATAAAGATATCCTGGTGATCGTTAGGCGCATAAATCGTTGCTAGAGTCACCCGTACTCCGCCCAGAAACCCTTTTATAAACGCAAAACGTCCCCCTTCATCTAACAGAGATTCACTGCATACCCATGAAAACTTACTAGATAGGAGAATAGATACCCCTCTGGCTTTAGCAAATTTATTAGTGGCATGGTATATTTCAGGAAAAAATCTGTTCTTTAGTACAGGTACCTTATTCGCTCTAAAATGAGTCTCCTGTATGAATGCTATATCAGTTTTAGAGGCCTTCAGGTCGTGTAGCAACATTTTCCGTTTCTCTGGGGTATTTAGTCCCTTGGCATTGAGTGAAAGCACCTTAAGGCCATCCATCTCAAAAAAAAAAAAAAAAAAAAATCCAAAGAGAAATGGAGCGGGGGACGGAAACAATCCGTTCCACACGCCACTCTACTTCAAACCACTAAATTGGTAAACACCAAATAATAAGTCACATCTACTCCCCCAACTGAATTGGGGGGCTTGTGTGACGACCTATGTGGGGAAGTGTGTAGGACAAACTCCGTGAGAGCGTCCCATATCCCCCCCCACCCCTATCCTTCCCACCCCACCTCTATCCTTATAGGAATATATATTCAAAGCGTTTGCTAAGCTTAAACCAAAGACATCACCATTTTACCACCCGTATTTCGGGTAGTGGTACTTAATAACAATAATCTCAAAGTAATATTAATATTAACCGGAGTGGTCTGCAGCCCCCCCCAGCCCGACACCCCCCAAAAACAAGGTGGGGCCTGTCTGACCGGGGGGGGAGCAGACCCCCCCCGGATTCCCCCTGTCCTCCATGTCTTCCTGTGCATGAAATGCCCCCGCCCCGTGTTGGGGGCCCCCATATCCCTGATAAGTACCTCTCCCAGTGAATTGGGTTAGCTTTAAGATAATTTACTTGTTCTCTCCAAGAGATGATTTAGACCCGGTTTCTTAATCCATAGCTCACCACCAGAAATCGACTCAACCCGGGGCATCGAATCGTAAGGAACATTTTATCATTCCAGTGTCGCTACCTCAGTATTCCCCGCCTCAACCCCCCCCCACCTCATCTCAACTAAGGGAATAGCGAAAACTCCTCTCTGAGATTTTCGATTCCACGTCTCCAAGCATCTCATCCTCCGCAGTAAGAGAGGGCACTCTGCTCAGCTGGGGCTGATACCCTCTATCACACTGGAGAGCTTATTCAGTAGAGGGGAACCCAGAGCCATTTCCCTCTTAAGCATCTCATACATTCATCATTCATAATCATGGTAGGCTTAGATGCAGCTAGGCGGGGAACACTGAGGCAACTGGTATATCTATCGAGCAATGGCCCTCATCCAACCCCTACATTCCCTGGGAGAGGTTATATACATATTCTCAATATATAATAGTTCCCTTTAGTGTAAATACCCTTAAGTAAATATAACACTTTAATAGGAAATAAGTCAAACAATAATAAACAGCAATTATTCCAGCATTGAAGCACTAAGTCCTATAGGCCTATCCCTTAATCGACCCTAGGTCTCAATCCTGGAAGGAAATTCAAATAAGCCCCCCCCCCCCCCTCCCCCCAGGGAAAGAAAAAGAGGGGAAAAAAAAAGGGGAGAAAGAGGGAGAGAAAGAAAAAAAAAAAAGAAAAAAATACTACTCAGGGTCATTGCAATAAGTTCTCAATAACTAGATAGTCAGAGAGAGGTTACTAACAAGAAAGCACCAGACAAGGTAACAAATATGGTCATCATACATATTTCATAACATATATCATACATATATCCATGTGTCTATTTATCCAATGTGCTTCCCAGGAGTTCCACTAGGGGCATTTACCAGGAGCAATTAGTGGGGATTCCCCACAGAGGAGAGGAGAAAAAAAAAAAAAAAAAAAAAAAGGAGGGGGTAATACAATTGCTAACCACAGGGAGAGAGAAAAAGAAAAAAAAAGGGAAAAGGAACAATGACAATACTAATATTGTTCAACAGCCAATATTGTAAAGTTCACATGAGTCCAAAACAAAAAAAAAAAAAAACAAAAAAAAATGTATAATCGTCTTATCCGGTGTTGTACTATTGCTGTACTGCTACTCGGTTTTCCTTTTTTAGCATGATTAGGGACTCCCTCATTCCCTCACTATATCACAGTGCCGTTGAAAACCGAGCGGCCCAAGCGGTGCATCGGTTGTGGAATGGACTGCAGCCAGTCTGGCATTTGGATCGGCTCGGTGTCCATAAAAACAAAAAAAAAAAAAGCCGGCAGATCGCCTGGTGTATGGAGAATAAAAGTTTTTTTGTCTCTCCTAAATATAACTGAAAGGGGAAAACCCCATCTATATGTAGCTCCCTGGCGGCGGGCTATATCCAGGACTGGTCGTAACAGTCCTCTTCTGTAAAGCGTTGCTCTTGATAAGTCAGGCATAATTTTAATTGATGCACCCTCGTATTCCACTGCACCTACTTCCCAGGCCTTACGGGCGATGGTTTCTTTTTGAGTGAAACGGTGTACTCTACATATGACGTCTCGTGGCCGTTTAGGGTCTAACTGCTTTGGACCCGGTGCTCTATGTATCCGATCTAACTCTAGGTCTACAGGGATAACCTCACCTGTCAACTGTCGGAAGATCGCAATTGCCTTCGCTGTCAGGTCTTCCATGCCTGTGACCTCTGGCAGTCCTCGTAGCCGTAAGTTATTGCGTCGGCTCCTGTCTTCTATTTCTTCCAAACGGAGCTGCATGGATGCTGATGTCTGTATGTGGGTGTCCTGCAGCGTCTCTAAGTTGGTAAGTCGTTGCTGCAGCCCTTCAAGTGATGCCTCACCGGTGTTCATACGGGACGACAGGACTTGCACGTCCCGTCTCACTTCAGCAAAGTCCCTTCGGTGTTGCTCCTCCAGACGACCGATAAGGGCTTCAATGTCCGCTTTAGTCGGCAATGCTTGCAGCAATGCTCGCAGGTCTGAGTCAATCTGGACTGTAAGAGGTTGGGGGGGAGGTTGGGGGGGTGGTTGGGAGGGAAGTCCCGGCAGTGACCCAGTGAGTGAACCAGTGAGTGTCCCAGAAGCCGTCACAGAGCTGGAGCGTGAATCAGAGGAGGCGCGGACGGCAGTAGTAGCAGCAGCAGCGGCATGAATGGTAACAGCCGTCAGTGGAGCTCTGAGATCAGGGGAAGCCAGCGGGGAAGCCAGCGGAGAGTCTTGTTGCTCCACCGTCCTCGGAGCGGGGGAGGGAACGAGAGAGACAGGAGAGGTGGGAGAGGCGCTGAGTGCAGCCAGAGGATCCGTCAGGTAATGATCCATCTTTTGGCAGTTTACTGCTGCCTTTGCTTTTTCCGTTGCTGTCTTCCCTCTCCCTCTCTGAACGCTCTGAATGCTCTGCAAGCTCCCCCGTGCCTTCCTCCTTCTGGTAACGGGCATACCGCAGTGGCTAGCAAGGATAGTGATTAGCAGCTGGTGTAGCTCGGTGGGGGGTCGGGAGCTCTGATCTAGCACGTCTTCACTCAGCCATGATTTACTTTACAAGTCTAAGCATGATTTCACGATCTTTGTAATTCAAGAGTCGTGCCAACAAGGATCTTGGTGGATTGCCGGGGGGGAGGGGCCACGGTGGCATGCGGTGGGCCAGCTAAACTGCAAACAGTGAGGAGAAGGCCTCCCTGACAAATATATCTTGCAGCCATTGCTCTTTAAATGCTGTGGGGTCTCGGCCCTCAACTTTTTTGGGGAGCCCCACGATGTGGACATTGCTCTGCCTTATCTGTTTGGGCTTGGCCTGTGGCGCTTGCTGTAGTGCTGTCCTGGTCTCGCTAATTCTGCCCTCCACCGCCGTTGGTTCTCTCCCTAATTTTTTGGAGGTCCTGTCTCATAAGGGACACTGTTTCGGTGAGACCCCCAAAGTGCTCTCTCAGGCCATCCACGGAAGCTGTGCAGCACTGAACGCCACACAGGATTTCATTCAGTGTGGGTTGCTGTGTGTCTTCCTGTAGTGTGTCATATAGGTCTGTGTAGGAACAGGGGACCAATCTAGAGGCAGTGTATCATCTAATGCTGAATGGCTGTGCTGTCTGTCTGGCTCATGTGCTGGAGTCTGTGCATGTGGGGGGATTGAGCAGCCTGTCTCTTGCAGCTTTTGTGTATAATATAGCATGTCCCTGGGCTGCGCCTTCCCCTGCTCCTTATGAGCCTTAAGGGACTTACCGCCTGTCTCTTGTTGTTTATCTGCTCCTCAAGCCATTCTCTGGGGCAGGGGAGAGCCAGCACCATCTTGGGCCTCCATGGCTGCCGAGGCCGCGGCATCTTTGGGCTCCATGCAGTGCTGGCAGCTCTCCTGGGGTTCTGCAGGTACCATAGCTGGCGGATTGGGTCGGTGTTGGTCCGGATCGGTAGCAGAAAAAGGAACAGAGGAGGATCTACAGTGGGAGCTCCGTGCAGTGCGACCTCTCACATGCCCGTTCCGGTCACGCCCCTCTTTGTGCAGTCTGTTAATGCTCTACCAGATTCATCATGTGGATTAGGCAAGGTATGCGTCTCTGAGCTTTCTCAGGCAAAGGGGTGACAGCAGGTTCAACCACTTTATCATATACAAACTTGCCTGGCTGGAGCTTGTGTGAGGTCACCCCAGTATCAGTCTGGCTGGCAGAGGTTCCAGAAGCTCTGTGCCTCTGTGGCAGTTTTGCTTGTGCATGGCACCATTTCACTTGTGCAGCACTATAAGACCTTTGATGTTCAGGAGGTCCAAATGATTTTGTTGACAATGTAGTAGAGACTGAGCATGCAGTGCCTTGCTGGAGGAGACCCCCTGGCAAAGTACCTTGTCTCCATGTTAAAGTAGACAAGGGCCACTCCCCACAACCCTTGTCTTGTTGTGAAGGTCTGCAGGTGGGGGCTTATTGGAATCTGGAAGCCGCCCTTAACAATAAGAGGGCAGTCAGATATGCCCCTCCCCATGTGAATGAGTAATATCCATATTCATTCACAAGAAAAAGTTTTAACATAGAAGAGACTTAAACATGTCCTTATTAAAAAATAAAAATCCCCAAAAAAGTCCCTCATTGTATAGCCATCATTAACTACATTGTCCAATGATGCAGATCCACATAAATCATGATGCCCATTGGCAAATGATGCTCCAAAAGGAAAAAACATTGCCGCAGAGGCACATCCGCTCATTCACTTGTCACCTGCAGAATGGAAATTCTGGAGGCCGCCCTTAACAATAAGAGGGCAGTAAGATACGCCCCTCCCCATGTGAATGAGTAATATCCATATTCATTCACAAAAAAAAGTTTTAACATAGAAGAGACTTAAACATGTCCTTATTAGAAAATAAAAATCCCCAAAAAAGTCTCTCATTGTATAGCCATCATTAACTACGTTGTCCAATGATGCAGATCCACATCAATCATGATGCCCATTGGCAAATGACCCTCCAAAAGGAAAAGACATTGCCACCGAGGCACATCCCGCTCATTCACTTGTCACCTGCAGAATGGAAATTCTGGTGGATGACAGCTGTTATAAAAGGGGCAGGGTCTCCAGTGATGTCATTGACCATATATGGACATCACTATATGGTCAGTGACATCACTGGCATTAATCTCTTTTGCTTACATGGGATTCATGGGATCCATGTAAGTGAATGAGGCCGGTGATATCACTGGTTGTTAGAGACTTGGATGAGCAGCGTCCTTAACCATTGACAGTGGAAAGCTGCCATGTATAATAGCAGCAATAATACTGCTATATTACAAGACAGTCAGCTCCCGCCAAATAGGTACATTTTAAGGCATTCATCCAAACACCCTAACAGACAAAGTTTGGTCCGCACTTGTGTTCGGACTGAAACGTAAGTTCTTTGCTGGTGACCACTTTTCCTGGTAACAACTAGGAGACAGTTCAAGAGAGACAGTTCAGAACACAAGTCCTCCCAGGAGCTCTTCCTAACATTCAGCTCCTTGTAGACTATACCTGAAGGTAAAGGCCAGGAAGGGGACCACTCCTTTACACATACAAGGCCTTGCAACTCCATGGCTGCAGACCAAAACCCTAATTTCAGCACCATGCGTGGCTGAGGACTATATAATGGTAGCCCAGACACCCAGGGGTTGTGTCTCAACCACATGACTATGCTCCGTGGGTGGGGCAAAACATGTTGGGGGGTGTGGCTTGGATGGAGTGAAGGCCGTGGCTGCTTCCACTCTTTACATGAGGGTTTTGTGTGATGTGTGGCTCCTGGGAATTCTTTTTTTTCCTCATTGATTTCTATGGAGCTGAGACAGGCTCTTTCCCTGCTTGCACTCCCAACAGTTGTCAGCATTTATGACCTACTTGAGCCTGAAGCTTCAAACATAATTTCTTTGTATTGGGTCTCAAGCACATTGACCAGCCCACTCTTGGAGCTCTCTGTACCCCAGGACACTGCTCTCATCCCAAGATGGTTGCTCCTCCTTCCCTTTTTCCAAATCTTATTAGTAAACATAATAATGATCAGACCACACAGTGCATTTTTCCAATGCATTTTTATGCTGATATCCTCATTTCCACTCCATCCCCAACTACTCCTTCCCTTATATTTATACTGCAGCTCTCTACCAAAAAAGGGAACAGGAAGCCACACGCACAAGAGAAAGTGCACCACAGCAGAAAAATGTTTACCTTTTTTTGCCCCAGCCTACAACATCATACTACAATGTCATGAGACATTCATAACACTTTATCTCAATAAGAAGGTATAGGTGAGTGAAATATTGGGAGAATAATATGAAAACACTAAAAAGGAAAAATATAGATGCTAAAGCTTGTTTAGCAAAGCAAATATTTTTCTAGTAGCGTTTTACATTTTTTTCAAATTGTTTATAAAAGCAATCATTTTTATTTATTTCTTTAGTAAGTCTGCTTGCTTTCACTTGCCTCAGGTATGATAATTAGTCCAAGCACCATGCACAAAAGAACTATGTTAACTCCATACATCCATCTGAGAAATATAAAGTATGATGCCACAGATGATCCAAAGTGACCTTGAAATACAAAATTTTTTTTTAACAATTTGATGTTTAAAATAGAACAAAATGATTTTAATTCATCAGATACATTTCTCCTGAAACTTACCTGAAACCTGATCTGCCCTGTAACTATGGGGTCTGTTTAAAAAATAATGTGACCAAAACAAAATAGATAGATAGATAGATAGATAGATAGATAGATAGATAGATAGATAGATAGATAGATAGATAGATAGATAGATAGATAGATAGATAATTTTACAGTATCACCTAAAATATTTAGAAGGTATCATTTGTCTGGGATGCACTTAGTAATCAAAAACTTAAAATGTTAAGAGTGAATTGATATTCAGAATTTTAAAGACAGAAACTAAGATTGTTAACTAGAATGTTCTCTTTTGAAGCTAGTTTCACTAGGATGAAGGCAGACAGAACGGATAACTATTGCTAAATAATAGTTCTTTTTTTATTTAAAGAGACTCTGTCACCAAGTTAAAAAATTATTTTCATGTAAAAGAAAAATCAAATATTTCATATGGTTACTGACAGCATAGCCCTCTCCTCTTCTAGGAGTATTTATTTACTCTCTATTAGGTATAATCTTAAAGTTCAGTCCGAACACAAGTTCAGACTGAACCTTGGCTGTTTGAGTGATCGATCCCTCCAGCTATTCGTTTGTGTTACCAGAGCTACCATGTACTTGACTGTGAGGGATGCTGTTTGTTTATGAGGATAATCACAGGTAACTTTGTTCTTTACCGTTTTCTTGAAGTAATTATTCTCTTCATGACTCTCTGATATTATAAAGTATTTTTTTAACAGTAGCATTTTATCGAATATGGTATGTAGCCATGCCCCCGTAGGTGTTGCTGATTATTGTGGTTCACCTGTCACTCTGCCCAGTCCGGCATCCATCTCTCAGGCATTCAGAGATATAGAACAGTCCATAAGCTTTGTTTTTTTTTTGTTTTTAATTGAGGGGATTGAACTTGGATGGGGATGGGAAATTATGGGATGCCCAGGAAAGATTCAGTGTAACTTGTCTGTCTTGTCTTAATGTATATGCACTCCAATCTTTTCTCCAGCACAACTCTTGCTCAAGACCTCTTTCCCTTCACCCCTCCAGCACTTCACTTGCTGCAGACCGTTACTCCTCTAGCACTTCACTTGCTGCAGATTCCCAGACCAGCTAGCACCACATGGTTAGCCTGATGCTAACTCAACCAGGCCTCAGTGAACTGCCTTTTGCAAGCAGGGGCCCTGGGCCCCTATAGTGTTGAAATAATTACGGTGCTAACTGTCATCAACTCTGCTACTGATCCCAGCAAACCCTCTTCAGGCCCTGCAAGCCAGCTTGGCTGCAGCAATCTCTTTCCACTGCCCTTCCCACAGTACACTCTTTTGGATCTGCACCCATCTCAAACTGCAAACTCCCAGTTCTCTCAGGTGTGCCTCTCCAGTTCTTTGGACTGTGCTTCACTTACCAGCCCTCCTGGCTGCGACTAGTTGTCCTCTCTGGAGTCCCTTAGCAGTGCTCTCTGCCACTGTCCTCTCTCTGTGTCAGGGCTGGGCTCAGCCCTTCCTTCTCTGAGCTGGCCGCTCAGCTGTCGGCTAATTGCCAGCTTCCATCTCTCTCCACAGTTACTCAGCTGTTGATGATCCTGCTCATCAGTCCTGCCTACTTAAGCCGTCCAGTCCAGAGGAGCTCTGCCTTCGCCTTGGTCACATTACAGGAAACTATCTCCTGCATTCCTGTTTAAAGACTGGTTTTGCTGACATCCCTTCTGGCTCCAGATCCTACTTGCTGTTCCACTACATTGAACCCTGACTTCTGGCTTGATGACTGTCCGTTCCGGTTACTGAACTTTGGCTATGTTTTGACTACGTTTGTTTTTATTACTTTTATTATTAAACAAGTGTGATTTAACTGTACTTCTGTCTCGGCCTGATTTCATGGTTTCTGACACTCTGCTCTCTCATGTACCTCTCCTCCAGGATCTCTTCTCCTCCAGGTTGCACCCGAGCCCAGGCCCAAAGTCACCCCCCTCTCCCCAGACTGGGGAGCTCCCTGTGGGCCCCGACAGCCTCCACACTCTCTCACTCCAGCTCTTCCACCTGGCAACTCCTCCCCAGCTGGGCTGACCCTGGGTATTTAAGGAGGCCTACCCCCTTCCAGTCGAAGTTGGGGATTGGTCTAGGCTCCTCAGAATACCACAGTCATACCCAAGAATACCTCTCCTCCTATCTTTCTAGCACCTTCTAGAAATAAGAGGGAGGTGGCAGTGACGCTACATGTGCGTCACCCAGCAATACCCTGAGCAACTACCAGCCCAGAATGAAAACAAACAGGACTAGCCACCAGCTAGGCCTGCCTAAATTTTGCTACTCTATAGAAAAATCTTCACTCTAGCACCTACCTAACTAGTGGGTGCTACAGGTACAAAAAGCAAAGGTACACCACAAGCCAAATAGCAACAGATTTTGTCCAGTACAGTAAATGCCAACATGAGAGACAGGAAAGCCATAGCTTTATAAACTTGACAGTCAGCGTGAAAAAATGTACACAAAATAGAAAAAAGTTAACCATATTCGTTAACACAATTCCCAAAATGTGACACAGAACAGTGGCATAAATTGTAAATATAAAAAATACATAAATTAAAAAAGGTGGGATTTCAAAGGAAAAAGGGGGGACAGATTAATATATTAACACACTACACTACCATTTGATAGAGACTAAACTTTATACTAATCAGCTGTATGGAGTTCTTATGACATTTAATGTCCTTTAATTAGCTTCTATACAGTATAACCTAATCATGTTTGTTCTCAAATTGTTTAGTAGGGATGAGCTTCGAGTTCGAGTCGAACTCATGTATGACTCGAACATCGGCTGTTCGCAAGTTCGCCGAACAGCGAACAATTTGGGGTGTTCGTGGCAAATTTGAAAGCCGCGGAACACCCTTTAAAAGTCTATGGGAGAAATTAAAAGTGCTAATTTTAAAGGCTTATATGCATGTTATCGTCATAAAAAGTGTTTTAAACATTGATTGCATTGATCCATGTCCCCTGGGGCAGGACCCAGGTCCCCAAACACTTTTTATGACAATAACTTGCATATAAGCCTTTAAAATTAGCACTTTTGATTATTCATGTTCCAGTCCCATAGACTTTAACGGTGTTCGCGTGCTCAAACAAATTTTTTGCCTGTTCGCATGTTCTGGTGCGAACTGAACTGGGGGGTGTTCGGCTCATCTCTGTTGTTTAGTATTTTACGCTGCATTCAGATAAATTATTGTTATTAATGTAGCACTACCATGTCAGGATTTATGAACTTTTTGAGGAAATGCATTCTTTACAAGTATAATCATGGTAATTCCACTTACTTTCAATTTCTTTTATTTTCATTTCCCAGGGTATGCAAGCAGTTTTAAAATTTTCAAAATCTCTCTTGAATTTCATCCATTTCTACAAAAAAACACAGATTTTATGCTATAATAAGGTACAATTTAAGTGCATTGAAGTTTACATTTCTAAAAATGCACATAGCACTGAAATGAATGTAATGTTTGGAGAAGCATTAACAATCACTGCTGACACTGGTGAAAAAGCTACATGAATTCTTGTGCACATGGGGACCTACTCCATGTCCTCCCATTGGTTTTGTAGGGGGTAGCTCTGGTTATAGTGGGTGGAGTGCCATCATCCCTAATAAATACAAAAGAGAAAACCCTCTAGGAGTGGGACTGTGTAGGCACTAAACAGACATCAATTATATAAAAATATTATTTATTGGTACAGAAAAAATATGTATATACAGTATCTCACAAAAGTGAGTACACCCCTCACATTTTTGTAAATATTTTATTATATCTTTTCCTGTGACAACACTGAAGAAATTACACTTTGCTACAATGTAAAGTAGTGAGTGTACAGCTTGTATAATAGTGTAAATTTGCTGTCCCCTCAAAATAACTCAACCCACAGCCATTAATGTCTAAACCGCTGGCAACAAAAGTGAGTACACCCCTAAGTGAAAATGTCTAAATTGGGCCCAATTAGCCATTTTCCCTTCCTGGTGTCATGTGAATCGTTAGTGTTACAAGGTCTCAGGTGTGAATGGGGAGCAGGTGTGTCAAATTTGGTGTTATCACTCTCACTCTCTCATACTGGTCACTGGAAGTTCAACATGGCACCTCATGGCAAAAAAATCTCTGAGGATCTGAAAAAAAGAATTGTTGCTCTACATAAAGATGTCCTAGGCTATAAGAAGATTGCCAAGACCCTAAAACTGAGCTGCAGAATGGTGGCCATACAGCGGTTTAACAGGACAGGTTCCACTCAGAAAGTACCCCTACCATTTCACTAAAAAACTGTCAAAAATGTTAAAAATGACAAGAGACAGTTTTTGACAATTCCTTTATTTAAATGCTTCTTCTTTCTTCTATCTTCCTTCATCTTCTTCTTCTGGTTCTTCTGGCTCTTCTGGTTCTTCCTCCGGCGTTCTCGTCCAGCATCTCCTCCACGGCGTCTTCTATCTTCTTCTCCTCGGGCCGCTCCGCACCCATGGCATGGGGGGAGGCTCCCGCTCTTCTCTTCATCTTCTTCTCTTCTTCTTCTTCTTTTCTTCTCTTCTTCTCTTCTCCTCTTCTTCATCTTCTTCTCCGGGCTGCTCCGCATCCATGCTGGCATGGAGGGAGGCTCCCGCTGTGTGACACGTCTCCTCTTCTGACGGTTCTAAAATAACGGGGGGCGGGGCCACCCAGTGACCCCGCCCCCCTCTGACGCACGGTGACTTGACGGGACTTCCCTGTGACGTCACGGGGAATGCCACAGGGAAGTCCCGTCATGTCCCGTGCGTCAGAGGGGGGCGAGGTCACCGGGTGGCCCCGCTCCCCGTTATTTAAGAACCGTCAGAAGAGGAGACGCGTCACACAGCGGGAGCCTCCCTCCATGCCAGCATGGATGCGGAGCGGCCCGGAGAAGAAGATGAAGAGAAGAAGAGAAGAAAAGAAGAAGATGAAGAAGAGAAGAAGAGAAGAAGATGAAGAGAAGAGCGGGAGCCTCCCCCCATGCCATGGGTGCGGAGCGACCCGAGGAGAAGAAGATAGAAGACGCCGCGGAGGAGATGCTGGACGAGAACGCCGTAGGAAGAACCAGAAGAGCCAGAAGAACCAGAAGAAGAAGATGAAGGAAGATAGAAGAAAGAAAGAAGAAGCATTTAAATAAAGGAATTGTCAAAAACTGTCTCTTGTCATTTTTAACATTTTTGACAGTTTTTTAGTGAAATGGTAGGGGTACTTTTGTACCCCCTCACCATTTCACACAGGGGGGGGGCCGGGATCTGGGGGTCCCCTTGTTAAAGGGGGCTTCCAGATTCCGATAAGTGCCCCGCCCGCAGACCCCCACAACCACCGGCCAGGGTTGTGGGGATGAGGTCCTTGTCCTCCTCAACATGGGGACAAGGTGTTTTGGGGGGCTACCCCAAAGCACCCTCCCAATGTTGAGGGCATGTGGCCTGGTACGGTTCAGGAGGGGGGGCGCTCTCTCATCCCCCCCTCTTTTTCTGTGGCCTGCCAGGTTGCGTGCTCGGATAAAGGTCTGGTATGGATTTTTGGGGGGACCCCATGCCGTATTTTTTTTTTATTTTGGCACGGGGTTCCCCTTAAAATCCATACCAGACCTGAAGGGTCTGGTATGGAATTTAGGGGGACCCCCACGTCATTTTTTTTTTTAAATTTCGGCTGGGGTTCCCCTTAATATCCATACCAGACCTGAAGGGCCTGGTATGGAATTTAGGGGGACCCCCACGTCATTTTTTTTTTTTAATTTTGGTTCAGGGTTCCCCTGTGGGGAACTCCCATGCCGTTTTTATCAATGAACTTCTATGTGTATTGTCGGACCAGCAATGCAATAGCTGCGAGTAGTTTTAAATTACTTTTGTTCCTTTGAAATGTCATTTTGCTGTCAGACTGTTCCAAACACGGGAAACATGCGCCCCTTTACAGGCATACTATAGACACCCCCCAGCTACGAAATTTAAAGGGATATTACACTTTTATTGTTTGACTTTAAGTATTATTAAAATCACTGCTCCTGAAAAAACAGCTGTTTTTAAAACTTTTTTTTGCATTGATCCATGTCCCCTGGGGCAGGACCCAGGTCCCCAAACACTTTTTATGACAATACCATGCATATAAGCCTTTAAAATTAGCACTTTTGATTTCTCCCATAGACTTTTAAAGGGTGTTCTGCAGCATTCGAATTTGCCGCGAACACCCCAAATTGTTCGCTGTTCGGCGAACTTGCGAACAGCCAATGTTCGAGTCAAACATGAGTTCGACTCAAACTCGAAGCTCATCCCTAAGTGCCAACAGTTTGCGCAGCACTTTCAAATGTTAGTGCGATGAGTACAGGTACAATATATATCAACGCAGGTGGAATCAGAGGGCCCTGCTCGTTAGAGCTTACATTCTAGAAGGATTGTATATATATATATATATATATATATATATATATATATATATATATATACACACACTCCTTCTAGATTGTAAGCTCTAACGAGCAGGGCCCTCTGATTTCCCCCTGCGTTGATATATATTGTACCTGTACTCATCGCCATAACATTTGAAAGTGCTGCGCAAACTGTTGGCGCTATATAAATCCTGTATAATAATAATAATAGAATAATGTATATTACTTACTATATTCTTTTACCAGGTGGTATAAGATTATTGTATAAATCAAAATATACAGTTGCATCTGTTTAACTTACCTTCATGTTTACATAAAAACTGTTGCAGTAATGAAATATCAGTAAGGTCCCTTTCACACTTGTGCGACTTGTCCTGTGACTTGGGATTGCAAAGTCACATGACAAGTCATACTCAATGATTTCCAATGAGTAGCGTTCATATCAGTGCGACTTCAAGTCGCAGCAACTTCATAGTAGTCCCTGCTTTACTTTAGTCCGACTTTGATGCGCCTTGAGGTCCATAGACCTCAAAATTACACAGGCATTGCTTCAAGTCGCGTCAAAGTCGCACAACTTTCAAGTCGTACAAGTGTGAAAGGGGCCTAAGCGATACTATTTTAAAACCATTATATAATAATACATACTGTTCATATTTTCAGCACAAATTACTGTTTGTAAAAATACCTTAGCCATCATGATTTTATATGCATAGAGCTTTCTTCCTTTTCCTCTTCCTAGAGCTCCTTCAAATCTCTCAATAAAATCATGTGCCTCCCTAATCAAAGCAAAGGTGCAATTAACACAAAATGTCCACATAAAAAAATAATAGACAGCTTTTATTTGGAGGCCAAATGTGGCTCCATTACCTTTAAAATGGTAGGTTACAAGAAGTATACTAAGTGGTTTATTTATAAAGCAGCAGTAGGACCATTTTGCACAAAAAATACCACGCATTTATTAAGCACAGCAGTATTCTTCACAAATATGTATTGTGGTCTGCTAAATTCGGGACTCTGAAGCAAGCAGAACACATTTAAAATGGATATTATTATTATTTAAGGTACTTATATAGCGCTGTCAATTTACGTAGCACTTTACATATACATTGTACATTCACATCAGTCCCTACCCTCAAGGAGCTTACAATCTAAGGTCCCTAACTCACATTCATATACTAGGGCCACTTTAGACAGAAGCCAATTAACCTACCAGCATGTCTTTGGAGTGTGGGAGGAAACCCACACAGGCACAGGGAGAACATGCAAACTCCAGGAAGGACAACCTGACACATTACACATTACAACCTGAATTTTGTGGGATGTAAAATGCAGGTCGTAGTGTGGCCTAAGTTTGCAGTGTATAGTAGAGTGCTAATAGGGGTATCCACTCTCCACTATAAATACCCCTGTAAGTGATTAGTTTAATAGACAAGCACAAACTGACCACAGGTATTTAAGAATGGTAAGGTTTTAAAAAATAATCTAACTGCCAGAACTCTAGCCACATATACAGTATATAGCTCCTATACCCTATGAGTGTGTCCATGCACGCAAGAGGCACACACTTTGGCACCATTTTGGGACTAGAGAAACCAATCTGTAAACTGTACCAATCAGGCAATTTGACAGTTCTCTTCTATTTCAGCAAACTGCAAGTTGGATTGATGAAAGATTGGCAGTGTGCAAGGAAGAAGCCAGAGGGGTGCATGTGTGCACTGAAAAAGACAAAGACTCAAGCCTGGGAACCAGAGCAGCAACTAGCTGTATGTACAAAGTGTGTATCTGTGAGAGAACAGTCTGTAGGTAACAGACAAGGGCCTGAGGAGTAAGGCCAGAACCACAGGGCTATAGGTGTAAGCCAGGAGACTGAAATAACAAATTCTGGTGTGGACTGTACTCGCTGGTGAGGGCTACACTTGAGCTAGATAACCCTGACCTTCATACCATCTAAAAGACCTTTTTTATAAATTATATTTATGCAATATTACAAAGGTGCAAAAGGTTTTTCTCGTGATTGTTAGTGCTCCACAGGCAGAGCAATGTTTTACTGAATTGCATTGGTTGAAGTTAAGTCAACAATTTTCCACAGGTACCACTAGTTAGCAAATAAAGGGCATAGTCTTTTTATGAAACACTTCTTTGGCTGCAGACACCAATAAAAGTGGGCTGATTCCCTATCATTTTCAAATATGAACAATAAATACCCCTCTCTATTCTTCTGGCAAAACATTGCCTTATAGAAAATTATGATTCAATATACAGGCATTGTACTTTTATTAGTACCTTACTTTAGCACATGAAGCTTCTTTGACATGCGCCAAGGTTTGCTTCTCATGTTTGAAACTACTTTTTTTTTCTCTTCGACTTCTTTCATTAGCTTTTCTCTTTCTCCTTCTGACAAACTTTCTTCATCAGAGCTTGAGGAGCTTGAGGAGCTTGAGGAGCTACAAAAAAAATATTAATATATAAATGCACCTTGTCGTATGGCAGTTTCAATGTAGCAAACAAATCAAGAAACTTGATGCTAGCCACCAACATACTTGTCATTTGTCACAAATCAAGAACCCTGATGCTAGCCACGAACATATTTGTCTACTGTCACCAGGAATGAAAATGAGGAAAATCTCAAAATTGTGAGTTGTCACTAGGGATGAGCTTAGGGTTCAGGTTGACAGAGGCTTCAATCTGAACTCTAGAAGTTTGAGGTTTATTGAATAGGCTAACAAAATGGCCATGTTTAGCTTTCTTCTCTGTGCCAAACATCTGACTGCTGCTGCAGCCAGAAATAATTCATTTGGTGGCAGTTTTACTACTGCTGCCGGTCCACTGGCTTGTTTCACATAGTAAATAAGCCAGCAGGTATTCTGGATGACATGATTGACCTAATGTGGTCATGACTATATTTTTTTACATTAATCAACTAGCCTGGGAGTCATTATACAGTATATATGGGGGGGGGGGCTACACTGAAGGGGGGTCTGCACTGAGCGAGGGGCTACACTGAAGGAGGCGTCTGCACTGAACGGGGGGGCTACACTGAACGGGGGCGTCTGCACTGAACGGGGGGCTGCACTGAAGGGGGGTCTGTACTGAAGTGGGGGTCTGTGTAACATGCAGGGGGTCCAGAGCTGCAGGGTGCTGTGTAATATAAAGGGGTCCAGAGATGCAGGGTGTTGTGTAATGTAAAGGGATCCAGAGGCGCAGGGGGCTGTGTAATGTAAAGGGGAACAGAGGCGCAGGGGGCTGTGTAATTTAAAGGGATCCAGAAATGCAGGGTGCTGTGTAATGTAAAGTGGTGCAGGAGGCTGTGTAATATAAAGGGGTCCAGAGATGCAGGGTGTTGTTTAATGTAAAGTGGTGCAAGAGGCTGTGTAATATAAAGGGGTCCATAGATGCAGGGTGTTGTGTAATGTAAAGGGGCCCAGAGGCGCCGGGGGCTGTGTAATGTAAAGGGGACCAGAGATGCAGGCTGCTGTGTAATGTAAAGTGGTGCAGGGGGCTGTGTAATGTAAAGGGGTCAAGAGGTGCAGGGGGCTGTGTAATGTAAAGGGGCCCAGAGGTGCAGGGTGTTGTGTAATGTAAAGGGATCCAGAGGCGCAGGGGGCTGTGTAATGTAAAGGGGCCCAGAGGTGCAGGGTGTTGTGTAAAGTAAAGGGGCCCAGAGATGCAGGGTGTTGTGTAATGTAAAGGGGCCCAGAGGCGCAAGGGGCTGTGTAATGTAAAGGGGACCAGAGATGCAGGCTGCTGTGTAATGTAAAGTGGTGCAGGGGGCTGTGTAATGTAAAGGGGTCAAGAGGTGCAGGGGGCTGTGTAATGTAAAGGGGTCCAGAGGTGCAGGGGGATGTGTAATGTAAAGGGGTCCAGAGGTGCAGGGGGCTGTGTAATGTAAAGGGGTCAGTGCGGGGGATCACTGGACTCCAGGTTAGCAGGACTAGGGGGATGGGGAGGGGGTCCAATGTAAGTTCACCTTACAGATTTTCTGTAAAGTGAACTTACAATTTAACCATTTGCCGATCCACTGCAGTACATATACTGCAACGAGGCTGCAGCTACAGTATTGTATTGTTGTATTGTTTTAAGTGGTTTCTGGTTTTGAAAGGACACTGACTCTTTATACCTGGGGGGGGGGGGCGCAGTTTGCCATCTTCGCCCTGGGCACCAGATGGCCTTGTCCCAGCACTGGGTATGTGTGCCAATTTTTTTCCATAAATTCTGAGTTTTACTGAACAACCAAACTGTGAGATCCGCCTTGAACCCAACGTGGTTCCAAACCCAAACCTCATTCCTAATAATAATTAGTGATGAGCCAAACATACCTGTACCTGGGTTCAGTTCAAGCAAGGTTTGGCTAACATGGTTAAAGTTTGTAGAAGAGAACAAGAAGACCTGGACAGCCACAGACCGGAATGGATAAATCTGTCTTTTTATTCAAAAATGGTTAAAGTTTGGTTGCCAAATCCAAGCCCTGATAAAATCAATGGGAGTTAAATAAAAAAAAAGAAATTGCCCATTTTCTAGGCTATTAGCAAGGGATTGTCAAACAAATGGCATGGGGTGATGGGTGCTACAATGAGGAACATTTACCAAAGCAAAAAACTATTTTCCCAAGCTTAGTTTGAGTGGTTACAGCAATTTTACTAATGCTTAAAGTGAAACATTAAAAATGCAAAACACTTTAAATAACATGCCTTGGAGTTGCCCTGACCCTGTCTGTAAAGTAGTGCATCTGTGCAATATATACAACCTACTAGAGTAAAACTGAGATTTATAAAGAAAAAAGTGTGCTTAAATTGCCAGCAAAATGACAGCTCTCAGTTGCTTTGTTCTGCTATTTACTTCATCTATACCAGACCTTTATCCTACATGAAGGTCTGATATAATGTTACTGAGGGACCTCCACACAAACAAAACAGCACGGAGTTCCCCTTCTAATTCATATCTGCCCTTTAGATCTTGTATAGATTTTACTGGGGACCCCACGTGGGAAAAAAAAGTGAGGTCCCCAAATTCTAGTATGAATTTTAAGGAGGAACTCCACACAAAAGAACAAGAAAAAAAAATGCTCCAATAAGGGCCTGGTATGGATTTTTGGGGTGGATTTCACACCTTTTTTTCTTACATTTTGCAGTCATGTTCAAGTGTTCATGTAAGCAGGTAGAGTTCTTTGCTTCCCCAGATGGGTGGGTGAGTGCTAATATGTTCCCTGGTTCTTTCTTTGCAGGCTTTCTTGGGTCAGACCCACTTCTCCTGTACTGTATAAAAATGGGACAGGGGTCCAATTCAGAGGGCGATGACTAAGTAGGTGCTCAGATTGCTCGATATGCCGTGGTTAACCCGGGTTCATCCATGCAGCCTTCTGCTGAAACTTGAGCACCTATGGATAAAGAGCCTCTACAGAGTATGGGACCACTGAGAAGCTACAAAGACAACAATGCTGGAATTCTGCCATAATGGACTTTGTCCTGTGCATGAATACCTGAATTAGGGACTATGAATGTAAGAAAAAGACTGTTACTAATGTTAACTGGAATAATCAAGGTTTTCAGTAAAACTTTTTAATATCTGTCCCTCCCTGGTCCAAAGTTACTCAAGGGATGTAATGCAAATACACATGTGTACACGTGACAGATGGCATAGCATCTTGCAGAAGGAGTTGTCGGCACTTTCTCTGTGAGTGGCCTGTCTCCTATGGCAGTGGAAGCAGAGCAGCACCACAGAGGTCCTCAGTCTGGGCACAGGTATGGAAGAGGAAAAGTTAAGTGTAGTGCATACATGGAGTCTGCGCTAGGTGTATGGCGGGACCCCATTTCATTACTGGGAATGAGTTAGCTGAGATTTGCTGGACAGGGTTAGAAGGTTAGGTGGGGTGCAGCGCAGTGCAGCGGAAAAACACTCTCAGTCCCAGTTCAGTGAAAAAAAACTTGAAATAATGAAGAAACACTTCACAAATAACCCGATGGGAAGGCAGCCTGACTAGAAACATGCACAGTTCCAACAGCATGTAAAGAGCCGACTGTAGCCAACTGTCAGCATCTGTAGAGAGGGGAAGAATGCTTCCTGACTGTCTTGTGCCCAATAGGCAGGTGTCCAGAGAGGTTGCGGGCCCTAAGCTTTCCCCCCCTCGTCAGGAGCCTTTTGCTGCTGCTAGTGCTGTCCTTAACAGGTGGGATATCTGTCCCTACTCCACCAACTTACAAATGCACATCAAACCTGGGAGCCAGGGCCTTAAAAAAGCTCTGCCTGACTCAAGATGGCTGCCAGAGTCACATGGGGTGGCGGCATCCAATTGGATGCTTCCCCAGTGACCCAGAAAACCATAGAGGAACTATGTTTCTATTGACTTCCTCTCCAACTGCAGAGATCACCACCTACAGTGGAGAGAGTAGACCTGCGTAAACTGGCATTGGCTCTGCGTGTCCCTCCTAAATGCAACAGTGACCATGGTGGTCTATATTAGCATCAAGAGAGTTAACTATAGTTCAAGTTGGCCACACAAGTAAAGGTACCCCATGTTTAGGACAAGTGACCCTCTTCTAGATGCCTAGTGTAGCCCAGAAGAACCCACCCCAGGATAGGCCTCCTATGTGACCCACATTTGGTGCCCAATGACGAGGGAAATATGGAGAATGTGACAACCACCCACCAACCTACCCTTACAAATGCACAAAGAGCCAAAATTCAGTCCAAACTTGGTCCAAAATGTGCTATACTTTTACTGCACATCACGGCTTACTAAAATAGAGTGCTTTGGTCTAGTTGACTGTGACATGCAGTAGTGATAATACCTGTCATCATTATTGCTGATGGGAGTAGCTTCTCTTCCTATAATAGACATGGGACTACAATATTATTTTTACAATATTTATTTTGCTCCTTTAATGTCATGTTAGCAGGCTGCAGTGTGTGTCTATGACCAATTTGCATTGCTGCTGCAGTGACATCAGTGACCTGATTATGCTTTCTTGCAGAGGTATAAAAATGACAAAAATGACTGAAGAGAATTACAAATATTTTGGCAGGTTAAACCTTTGCTCTGTATATATTTCAGTTGTGTACTTAGCTATTTTTCTGAATTTCATCCCTAAAAGGAATGTATAGTGTTTTTTTTATTTACAGAAATCAATAACCCATGGTTCGGTCTATGCACAGAACTGAATTCATACAATGAGCAACTATAAATGAATTTCCTTACCTGCTATCTTTCCTATTCTTTTTGTGACCATCTTTTTTATCATTTTTGTTAGTCCTTTTAGCGTTGCTGTCGTTTTTGTTATTGCTTACTTTCTCATTCTTAGTCATGTTTTTTACTACATATGACTTTCTTTTGTTAGTTTGCTCTTCTTCAGACTCAGTTTCTGTTTCAGTCTCCTGTTCTTCAACTTTCCTCCTCCTTGTAGATTTTCTTACAATTCGTTTTCTTTTTGGCAATTCAAATTCTTCATCATCTTCACTGTCACTGGAGTCTTCTTGAATGTTAGATTTTTTCTTCGTATATTTTAATTGTGTTTTGTCTAATGAATATGTTGATTCAATATCTATATAAAAGATTGAATATATTAGGCATTGATTGACTAGTTTGCTGAAGTTGAAGATATGGTCTGCAAAGACAAATGAATAAATTCCCCCTAATAAATTAATTCTATGCATTGTTAAGTCGCCCCTATTTCTCCTTTGAACCCAGGTTGGACCTATGGGTGTATGGATAGAACTCTGTGATCGATCGGGTAATCAAGACACACACATGGGATGGTGAATCAATATTACGATGGTTTATTGGGTTCTCATATATCTTATACACTTACAGAGAGAGAAAAACCTCCCTCTTTATTATCAACCAATGAGATTGAAGCAAAAACTTTATAAAAAAATAAGCATAAACGTCACAAACTGCATATTCTGCCATCTCTCAGGCTATGTTTAAATATAAATATATATCAAGCTACGTATATTAGGCAATTTGCCAATGTTCCAGACACCCAATTTCTAACTTGTTATAACTTTGTTATTCATTGTCTATATTAAGTGTCAGACTGACCACATGTACATCCTGTATCAGCACATAGCATCCTTGCTAACTTTTGCAGCCTGCATTTCTAACTTTCTATATATCAAAGCAAAATACATTTCTTCTTGCATAACATATTATAATGACTTAAAGCAGTACTCTAACTCCTTACATGCATGAAGCAAACACCCCCTTATACTTACCTGAGCCCAAGCTCGATCCAGCGATGTGCATAAGAGCAGAGGTTCTCTCGGCTCTCTCTCTCTCTCTTCATTGGCTCAGACACAGCAGCAAGAGCCATCAGCCCCTGCTACTGTCAATCACAGCCAGTTAAAAGGGAGTGGGGCGCAGGGCTGAGCCGCACTCTGTGTGTCTTATGGACTCACAGAGCCAACTCAGGAGCTAGTACGCATAATTGCTCCCAAAGCAAGCCCCTTGCTATTGGGGAACTTAGAAGGGGGGGGGTCGGGCAGGAGCACCAGCAGGGGACCACAGAAGAGGAGGATCGGTGCTGCTCTGTGCAAAACCATTGGTTTTTGCAATGGTTTTGCACAGAGAAGCCCCAATCCTCCTTTTCTCTGCCCTCCCACTTGTGCTCCAGGCCCATTCCTCCTGCCTAGTGCCCCCATAGCAAGCAGTTGGCTATGGGGGCAACCGAGCAGGCTAGCTTCAGAGCCACTGCTCCGTGTGTCCATTCACAAATGGAGCACGGCTCGACTCAGTCCTCGCTTTCTCATTATTAGGTCACTTGTTGTGATTGACAGTAGCGGCAGCCAATGGCTACCGCTGCTGTCTCAGCCAATCAGGAAGGAGAGACCTGGGAGAGCTGAGGCTCTCGTGTACATTGCTGGATCGAGATGGGGCTCAGGTAAGTTTTAGAGCTTGGGAAGCTGTTGCACCTTGAGCCTTTAAAACCACTTTAACATAGCAAGGCATAACTATCAACAATAATACTGCATTCTTGTGTGTGACAGAGAATTGAAAAACCCAAAAATAATAAGGAACGTAGGATAAAACTGAGCTGTGCACGAGCATTAACAAAGCTAACAACTAGTGTCTATTTAAATTAAGACATGTGGTTCACTTGTCTCTCCTCCTGAGACTTAGAACAATTTGTGCACCACACATATAGTGTGGTGCACAATAGTACAGTGTCACAAGGTAGACCAGTATGGTAGGCAGCAAAAGAAAGCTTAACAACTTCCCCCCACTCTCCCTGCTGCTGCAGGTTAGAGATTAGCAAATCTGGCCAGGTTTGGTTTGGGGGTGTTTAGTTGAATGCCACTTGAAATCCCTAAAACATGAGTTTAGCTGCACACCCCAGTAAAGTCTATGTTGGGGAGGGGTACATGGGGTAAATCCTAATACTAAATTCCAGCCATTTTTAAGCCTAATAGGCAAAATATTGTCAAAGAGGGCATAGGCAATGCTTTGGGGGACATTTAATAAACTAAAAAGAAACTTCTGAAAACACCATATAACAGGGAGAAGGTGCTTTTAAAGCGACGTTGAAGGGGACATGGGAAAAAAACAACAATTCTTTAAACGACATACATGGGAGATGCCATATTCTGGTATCACACATTTTGGATGTGTAATTGATTTTTTATATTTACATTTAGATTGACCTACATACGACAGCACCCCAATATGATTAACTTTAAAAAAAAGGCTTTTAGGCTGTGATTTTTTTCATCGGTAATAGGCCTAAACTGACCAGTAGAAGTAGTAACCACAATAGGTCCAAAAGCTATAGGAAAGTTTTATTTTACAGCGGAGTTCCACCCAAAAGTGGAACTTCTGCTCATTTGTCTCCTCCCCTTTCCGGTGCCACATTTGGCACCTTTCGGGGGAGGAGGGGGGAGAGGATACCTGTCTTTGACAGGTACCCTATCCCCACTTTTGGGAGTCTGGGCCACGGCGCATTACGTCAGCAGTGAGGCACCGCTGTGCTCTCCTACTGGCCCAACTCCCTCCTCCTTCCCCCGCCGCCGGGCCAGTAGGAGAGCACAGCGGTGCCTCACGCATGTGCAGTAGGGACCCGGCGTGAAGCCGTAATGTTTCACTACTGGGTTCTCTTACTGGCAATGCGGTGCCGACATCAGCTGTGGTGCCGACATCGCTGGACTCCAGGACAGGTAAGTGTCCTATTATTAAAAGTCAGCAGCTTCAGTATGCGTAGCTGATGGCTTTTAATTTTTGCAGGGGTGAGCGGACCTCCTATTTAAAAAATAAAGCTAAAGTCCTCATTGTGGGGGCATGGCCTGGACGGAGACCAAAATGCTTAAGTCGATGCCTCCTGTGACCTAGGGATTGAAAACTGTCTTTTGGGGAGCCCTAAACAACATACCACCATGAGCAGATCCACCCGGAGCGCTTCAACATCCCGAGCAGCGAAGGATACCGGAACACAGCTCAGCTGAAATATCCGGGAGCTGTTCCGGATCCAGTGCTCGTCCACACACGTGGCTACACAGGCCCTGATGCCATGCTCGCCTAATAGATCCTACAGACGCAGGGCAGATCCGGCCACACCTAACTCCCGCTCGTCCCATCAAGACCTATGCTAGCGTAGCCCTGGCTCTCCGTCACCTCAATCTCCCAGAAGGGACCGCCTGGAGGCCTAAAGCAAAGCACACCTGTTCGGCCATATACGTGTGAGTGTCCTTGACATCAGTCTTCCTGTTTGTGTTTTCTATTTTTTCTTTGATTCCAACATGAAGTTACACTTTTTTCAAGAATTGAACTACCTAGCAAAAATGTATCTTGAGACAATTATTTCTACTTTGCAGTACATAGTCCCTCCGAGATTTAATGTTACTGCTAGACGAGAGTGACCCAACAAACCATGAAGAGACCTCTGTGACTTCCAACTCTACATTCACAGAGATCCCTCCAGTCAATCGATTCAGGCCTAAATCCCAACGTTTCCCTGACCTGATGACCAATCCCAGTATTTGGGCCTTCCTGATGGGCACGGTCAATGACGTCAAGAATATGATTGTAACATCTAAACACAAAAATTTAACTAAAGCTCAAACATTAGCAATCAAGCAATTACAAAATCACCCTGATTTGGTGATAAAACCCGCCGACAAAGGCGGTAACATTGTTCTCATGACCAAAGCTGATTACAAACAGATGGCCATGAACATTTTATGTAATAAGACCTGGTACAAACAAATTGAGTCGAGAGTAATCGATCAATATAAAGCAGAATTTCTGGACGTCATCGCCTCTGCCCATCAGGAGGGCCTCATTGACCAGGACCTCTATAATTTCCTGAATGTGCGCCATCCTAGGATGGCCACATTCTATGCACTCCCCAAAGTACACAAAAATCAGACTACACCTCCGGGTAGACCAATAGTGTCAGGTATAGGGTCTCTAACAGAAAACGCCAGCCGATTAGTGGACTCAATTCTTTTACCACATGTACTGGCCCTACCCTCATATATTAGAGACACAATGGACCTATTAAAACAAATTGAGGGGATGGTCGTGCCTCCTGATGCCCTGCTCGTGACCCTAGATGTCGAGGCCCTTTACTCGAGCATCCCTCACGAGCAGGGCGTCGGGATAGCACGTACCTTCCTTCGTGAGCAAACGCATCACCGTTGGGAGTATTGCGAATTCATCCTGAAGTTGTTACATTTCATTTTGACGCACAATTGTTTTACTTTGACGGATCCCACTTCCTCCAGGTACAGGGTGTGGCTATGGGCACTTGTTGTGCGCCCACCTATGCCAACCTGTACCTGGGGGGGTGGGAACGCTCAATTTTTTCAGATGACAGCATATCACACTTGACTAGTCAGGTGATGTGTTGGATGCGCTTTATTGATGACATCTTTATTGTTTGGTCAGGGTCTATGGAAAATCTGAACATTCTGGTAAATAAACTTAACTGCAACTCGTTCAATTTGAAATTTACAGTATGCAGTCACCATTCAACCATTACCTTCCTTGACCTCACAATTTGTAAAGATAATGATGGTAAATTGGCCACCTCTCTGTTCCGCAAAGAGACAGCAGGGAATACTCTGCTACATGCGGAAAGCGCCCATCCATATACTCTTATACGCAGCATACCATATGCCCAGTACCTCAGACTCCGGAGAAATTGCACCTTTACAGAGGACTTTAAACTACAAGCTAAAGCACTTCGTGAGCGTCTAAAAGCAAGGGGATATAGCAAATCATTACTCCGTCGTGCATACAACAGGGTACTGCGTCAGTCTCGTAACACTTTACTGTATCAACAAAAAGTTCCAAAAGCAAACACGATGGTTAGATACATCACAAAATACTCCCAACAACATGCGGAAATACGGAATATTTTATTTAAACATTGGTCGCTATTACGCGAAGACCCGATCCTGGCTAAATACACAACCCCCACCCCTACCATTACTTTTCGAAGAAGCAGATCCCTTAGGGACAAACTCACATCCAGTCATTTCAGTAATGACTCTACAACACAGTCCCACCTGACAGGAATGACCATATGTGGCAGATGTTCATTCTGCCCCTGGATCCACACAGGGACCAGATTCCAACTCCCCAATGGAGAAACATTTATTCCTCATTTTCATGCCAATTGCGAAACTCAGGGCCTAGTTTATCTCATGACATGTGAGTGCCAAGCCTTCTACGTCGGAAAAACTATCCGACATTTCCGTTCACGCATCAAAGATCATGTGTATTACTCTGGAGGAGGAAAAATGATCACATCTGTTAGTAGACACTTGGACCTCTACCATAAATTTGACACCTCGGTGGTCTCCTTTTTTGCCCTTGCGGTTATTCCCAGAAGCCCTCGTGGTGGCGACTGGGACAAACAAATTTTAAGGCAGGAAACCTTGTGGATAGAGCGTTTAAATGCGACTCGGGCCCCTGGCATTAATGAATCACAGTCTTATAAACCCTTTTTGTAACTTCCATTGGGTTGCTTTTTTTTTTTTTTTTTGAAGCATATGCCCCCTTTGGCTAATCCGAATAGACCTACACGGGCCCAAAATCCATCTTAGAGACATAGAGGTCATTGTGAAGGTACATATATAGTTCTTTACAGAGCAGATATATCAAATATAAATATGGAGGTACTCATATGCAATAATAGAAATTTCTGTATTGCTCCATTGTAACTCAATATATGTTTTGAATAATCCCCCCCTTTTTTTTTGGGTACATGTGTACAATCTTTCTTTGTGTGCTTAGCTCTACGGATGGGGGTGTGCGTTGGCGCCACCTGGTGGTGCATTCTTGACTGCTATGCGGCCGCCCAGCGCCGCATTGGTCCCCTCCGATGTGGCGCGCGCATCGGCTGGCTATTCTAGCCGGCGGATGCAGCTCGCGGTGGGCGTGCGCCGCCCTCTTGCTGGAGGCGCCGTTCGGATTGACGGCCCTTCCGGCTGGTGGGGGCGCATGCGCACGGAGAGCCCTTGGCCGGTCCGGATGACGTCACGTCGGCGGCCGCCGATTGGACGTCGACGGACGGGACGGGCACAAAAATAGGACAGCGTCCTGACTCAGTGTGCATTCCGCTCCAGGATCAGGAGGACTATACATACTACAGGCTTCCCCGTCTCTATATTCAGGTACTTTGTTTGACCACGGCATCAACTGGATTATGGCATATATTGCTGGATGGTGGCTCTATATTATTAACTGAGGCTCCACTCTCCCCCTTTCTCTTCCCTCTCTGTATCTTTTTCTTCCTTATGCTCCTGGCTCCATTTATACTTTTAGGGTTTATACCTAAGCTTATACTGGGTATTACAACAGTGACACTGCGTTCTATGCCTGCTTGTACTCCATGGTGAACCTCAGAGGCACATAGACTACAATCCCCGATTTGTAAGACTAATAGTGGTGAGTGTTTCAGACCACAGTAAGGAAATAGGTTACTTTTAGTACATATATAGATATATAAATACTTATGTCTGACATATAATATATATATATAAAAAAATCTTTCTTTTCTTTTTTAAAAGTGCATTACCTTCTCTACTTCAGAAACAGGCCCATATATATATATATACGAAAATAGTAAACATACTGACTCGGAGACGTAAAGCTCTATTATATGGTCAAGTCACCTGGTCTTTCTTTGCTAGCGGACTAATACCCCCCTTTAATGTTTCATATTGGTTTTAAATGTAAGTATCTTTTTCATAATTTACCTTTATTACTTGTCTGTGCTACCAGGGGGCTACCAATGTATATACCCCCTCATTCCTTTCCTCTTCCTTCCTCTTTTTCCCCTTCCCCCGCCTCCCATTCCCCCTCCCCTCTCCCATTCCCCCTCCCCTCTCCCCCCCCCTTTCCTCTTCCTTCCTCTTTTTCCCCTTCCCCCGCCTCCCATTCCCCCTCCCCTCTCCCTCCCCCCCCCTCCCCTATTTTCCCCTCCTCCTACCTTTCCTCCTTTTTTCCCCCCTTCTTCCCCCTCCCCTCCCCCCCTTCTCCCCTTCCCCCCACCCCTCACCTCCCCCCTCCTCTCCCTCCTCTCCCCCTCCCCCCTTCTTCTTCCTCCTCTATCCCCCTTTTCCCTCCCCCGCCCCCTCTTCCCCCCCCCCTTTTTCTCTTTCTTTTTTTCTTCCTTTTCCCCCCCCTCCCCTTCCCCCTTCGTCCTTCTCCTTTTCTTAAATACCTGACCGGGGTTACAAATTTTAACACACTGTATATACCACCTATAATTATGTTGTGCACGCCCCCATAGCAGTCCTTCAGTATCGCTGGGACGTTGGCGCCCACCACCACTCCGTTATGAGCAAGCACACAATTGTTCTTTTTGGTACTAGATATGTGGCGCCCCTGTAGACGCCTGCTTTTTATGTATATGTACTAATAATTAACTGTAATGTTATATACCTTGATAGCTACATCATATACTGCTACTGCTCTTGAGGAAGCGTAGTCCATACGCGAAACATGTCGAGCATCGATTAATCTCAACATATGAACTGACTATGGAACTGCTATATAGCCACTTCTCCGGACTGACCTACATGGGAAGCTATTTCTCCTAATGCCCGAAGATTTTCATACTGTAGACGGTGTTGTATAGCAATGATTCAAGTACAGACACATGTTGTGTTTTAAACTATACTATTTTTGTTTTGTTATGTGTGTTTTTTGATATCAAATAAAATAAGGAATTTTTATCTATTATTTTGTGGTGCCTAAAAAGTCCATAAGTCCCTTCTCCCCCCGTTTTTAGTCCCTATAGTTACCTCATTTCTTATGTGATTTTTGCTAACACAGCATAGGCTTTATAATGGGGGGGGCGGAGTCTAGCTTGGAGAGAACGTGGGCCACCAGGAAAGAACCTATATGTTCCCAACATTTAGCATTTAGCTGCTACAGGGCTTTATGCTCTATTCACCTTGTGCTTCCTTGCCCCAAACTACATAGGGGCGTCCTGTTCTCTCCAGCCTGGAACCTGAGCTGCCCTTACCTAGGAATTGATCACTGGTATACCTCTGTTGGGGATCCAACAACCCAAGGGCTAGTGGTAGGGTCCCTGGATTCCCCACAAGGTGCTATCCTACAAGAGGAGCTTCTTAATTACTTTGCCGCTCAAGCCTGTTTTCTCACTGATATATAATTGTGCATTTTTGTGTGCATTCCCCACCAAGGGAAGCATTGATGGGGTGTAATTAGAGATCCACGGGCGTCTCCCTTGGTGCACTGTTACCCAAACCGATAAGTTTCTATCTCTTTGGGAGCTATACTGTTACCCGCCTGTGGCTCCATCTAAGCATAAGGTTCCAGGCTTAGCCTATACAGCCTACCAAATGTTTTATAGCTTTTAAACGAACATTCTACAACTAATATTTTAGAAGCGTAAAACACCTACTGTTATATGTCATGACACGGTGCACCAAGTGAGACAGCACACTAGCGTTTATTAGTATGCATCCTTACCATAATCCTACGCACTTATAGTGGGATAGATTGTTGCATAATCATCATTAGTAAGCAGGTTGAGCTGAGAGTCCGGAGACATCCTTTACATGGATTTATAGCTATATTGAGTATGGCATTATTCCTAATGCCTCCACACACATTGTGTGTATAACCTTAACTGCCTTATACTCTACTTAAACAACGATTGAACATCCACACAAAATAAATATTCTCGTTGTTCTTGACTCTCGGGCCACCCATGCACTCTGTGCAATGATGGCAATGGAGATACCAGGGTATAAAAGTAAGATGTTATTTATGTTAGACTTTGCTGGAGGTTGTCTAATTGTTTTTTCTAAACAAGCCCCCCAAAAATAAACCTCAAAAAATCACGCTGCATTTGTTCATAGAGGTTGTTTCCCTTTCTATTTATGTGGTTGAACCAAATGTTTTTGTTCGATATTCAAATCTTTATGGTTTTATGTTTTTCTGCACTACTATGGCTCCCGAATACAATACAACATAACATACTATCACCTTCGATCCTCTCTTTACAGAAGCTTTGTGCTTTCTGTCCTCTCTTACGTCTCACAACAGCAGTCCTTTTTGGACATTTGCTGACCACTCAGCACACTCTACTCTTGGTGGAATAGCTTGTCTATCCCCACCTCTGGTGTTCCTCCATACCCCTCGTTTTCTTCCTTCTTTTGAGCTCTGTTCTTTCCCACCTTTTTCTCTTTTCTTGCTTCCTTGACCTACACTCTCGCCCCTTAATCCCTCACATCCCCCCCCTTTTTTTTATCCCTCTTTTTCTTCCCTTCTTCCCTTCCCCTCCCCCTCCCCTTTACCGTGGGTCCACTCCCTCTTTGGTACTTCTTTCCATCTGTTGGTTTTCCCATTTACCACACGTAACTTTTATAATTTTCACTCACGTCAATCTTCGCAAAGTACTGGATATACCGGTGCAACATTCCCACTTCACCAATGCGGAAAGAGTCAATCTCTGCAACTTCTTTGTCGTTGAAATGTGTATCACTTAATGCAAAGGGTTCGAAATCTCCCAGAAAAAAGATCTGTCTACCCTTACTAGACACAAAGCTCAGTTCATCTTCCTCCAGGAAACACACTTCCAATCTGATTTGCTTCCTAAACTCACCAATTGTATTTATCACACAGCGCTACATGCTACTAACCCCACTTCTAAGTAGAAAGGAGTCTCCATATTGATCTCCGAACATGCAAATTTCCACATGTCAGACTCCCTCATAGACCCAGATGGTAGATTTATTTTCACAGAGGGCACCTATGTCTCCAAACAAATAGCACTCGCAAACTTATATTGTCCTAACAAACGTCATGTATCCTTTTTTAGAAAAGTCTGCGATCTCCTGTCCTCATTCCAAAAAGGCATTGTGCTGCTAGGTGGTGACTTCAACATACCATTGAACCCTGTACTGGACACCTCCTTGGGCACTTCTACCTTAACATATCGCGCACTCCTTCAAAAATTTAATTGCAACTTCAAGGCCTAACACTACACGACACCTAGCGTACCATGTTTCCCTCCGATAAAGATTACACTTTCTACTCAGCCCCTCATCGTAAATACTGTAGAATAGATTACTTCTTCCTTACCCAATCGGATCTATCTCTTCTCACGCAGACAACCATAGAGCCAAAGTTCTTATCTGACCACCACCCTATCACGGTTACCCTCTCTTTTCCAGAAACATGCACTAGAACCAAAACATGGCGCTTAAATCCCTCAATGCTTAAAGACCCAGAAACAGTGGCCTACGTACGATCTCGATTTCAATTGTATTTTGCGGAAAACACCACGCCAGAGGTGTCCCCCATTTCCTTATGGTAGGCACATAAATGTGTGATCCGAGGCAAACTCATAGCACTAGCAACAAAAGCTAAAAAGCAACACCAAGAGACAATTAACACACTGATAGTGAAAATCAAACATCTAGAAATATCTCACAAACAATCTCATGCACAGTCCACCCTACAGTATTTATTATCCACACGATCCCTCCTCTTACAGGAGTTAGGAAAATTGCACCAGGACACGCTATATCCTTGGTCAAAGTGTCTTCTATGAGCATGGCAACAAAAGTGGGTGACTTCTAGCCCATATGGTACAGGCTTCTAAGACTACCTCTACAATTCACCATTTATGTAATGCTCAAGGAACACTCACCTCTAAAAATGAGGATATTGCAATCTCAATTCTTATCTCAATATGGCCTGAAAATGATCACATGTCAACAAGCTAAAGAAATGGAAAGTCCCTTCACTGTAAAAGAATTAGAAACCGCCATTAAACAGATGAAACCAGACAAAAGCCCAGGGCCCGACGGATTCACCCTTCAGTACTATAAGTCCTTTTTAGAAGCCCTATCATCTAAGCCAGGGGTGTCAAACTCAATTTCATCGTGGGCCACATCAGCATTATGATTGTCCTCAAAAGGGCCGGTTGTCCCCTTACATTAGATGTCAAGAGCCACCCCACCATCAGAAGTTGAGTCCCCTACTCTCCCTAACATCACAGTGGACCCCCTTTCCTTATGCTGCTGCTGGGAAGAAGCTGGATGCTTTGCTTGAGAGCAGAAAGTAGGGGTCTGGTAGAGGACCAAAGGAGGGCTGGAGCTCTCTTGCAGCTGCAGGAGAGGTAAAAAATGAGTGGAGTTAGCCCGGATCAACCACCAATCTTAATAAATATAAAGACAGGCTTATGTCAGGCAATCAACCGCATAAAGGATGTGGGATACCAGTCAGGGATGTCCTAAAGCATACGAGAAAAAACAAAGAGAATTGATATCTCTCAAGAGGACAGAAGACCCCCAGGCACTGTCTGAAAAAGCAAGCCAGGATTTTATTAAACAAATAAGTAAAACACCACACAAAAATGTTTACAGCAATTCATAGAAAAAGGGGCTATGATGAGTGACTAACACAGGCCCTAACAATAAAAATGACAACATTGTCCTTAAAAACAAAGGGAGCCATGGCTATGCATACCACAAGCACACTCCATTCACCACTCATACACCGATGATGATGATGATAAAAAGCAGTAGGCTGAAGTGACAGGGTCAGTGAATCACTCTTCAGGGACCTGGTATAGCGGGTGTGGGGGTAGTTGTGGATGGAAAGAACAGTAGAAGTCCATAGGCCAATAGAACCTGATGAGAGGGAACAGGAGCTGGCCAGGATATATTCCAAAGGGACACAGCAAAAATGACCGGCAGTAACTGACAGTTCATTTGGTTAAGCAGATAAACATAATGGCATAGCAGCATCAAGCACGGCAAATTGAGCCCGCAGCATCTGGCAGTTCATGCATATAGATGAGAAGATAAATAGCAATGAATAGCAGCAACAAGCAGGAGAAGGGGGAGGCTGACTTAGGAACAGTATGGGAGACATATGGTCATACAGAGGGGGATATTTCTCTCACCACCCGAACAGTGACCAACATCTGTATATCGTCATGCTTATCCCCACCAGGTGGCTTGGAGTATGAATCCGTGTGAAGCTGATTTGCTGCTTGAACAGGTGTGTCCACCGAGCGCTGCGCTCACTGTGCGAAGTAGGCTGGTCAGGTACAGGAGACACCGGTTGATCGTCCATCCGCAGCGTTGCAGGTGGCTCCGGGGTAGTGTGCTGATGTCCCGTGCTGACGCGTTTCACCAGCCAATTAGCGCTGGTTTCCTCAGAGCAGCAGGAGAGGTACAAGGGCCACATGAAATGGCCTGGAGGGCCAGATTTAGCCCGCGGGCCTTGTGTTTGACACCTGTGATCTAAGCTATTATCCACTTATAACGCCTTTTCCAATCCTCAGACATCGCCAGGCAGAATGCTAGAAGCACATATACAGTGGGGACGGAAAGTATTCAGACCCCCTTAAATTTTTCACTCTTTGTTATATTGCAGCCATTTGCTAAAATCATTTAAGTTCATTTTTTTCCACATTAATGTACACACAGCACCCCATATTGACAGAAAAACATAGAATTGTTGACATTTTTGCAGATTTATTAAAAAAGAAAAACTGAAATATCACATGGTTCTAATTATTCAGACCCTTTGCTCAGTATTTAGTAGAACCCTTTTGATCTAATAGAGCCATGAGTCTTTTTGGGAAAGATGCAACAAGTTTTTCACACCTGGATTTGGGGATCCTCTGCCATTCCTCCTTGCAGATCCTCTCCAGTTCTGTCAGGTTGGATGGTAAACGTTGGTGGACAGCCATTTTTAGGTCTCTCCAGAGATGCTCAATTGGGTTTAAGTCAGGGGACTGGCTGGGCATTCAAGAACAGTCACAGAGTTGTTGTGAAGCCACTCCTTTGTTATTTTAGCTGTGTGCTTAGGGTCATTGTCTTGTTGGAAGGTAAACCTTCGGCCCAGTCTGAGGTCCTAAGCACTCTGGAGAAGGTTTTTGTCCAGGATATCCCTGTACTTGGCTGCATTCATCTTTCCCTTGATTGCAACCAGTCGTCCTGTCCCTGCAGCTGAAAAACACCCCCACAGCATGATGCTGCCACCACCATGCTTCACTGTCGGGACTGTATTGGCAGGTGATGAGCAGTGCCTACTTTTCTCCACACATACCACTTAGAATTAAGGCCAAAAAGTTCTATCTTGGTCTCATCAGACCAAAGAATCTTATTTCTCACCATCTTGGAGTCCTTCAGGTGTTTTTTTTAGCAAACTCCATGCGGGCTTTCATGTGTCTTGTACTGAGAAGAGGATTCCGTCAGGCCAGTCTGCCATAAGGCCCTGACTGGTGGAGGGCTGCAGTGATGGTTGACTTTCTAGAACTTTCTCCCATCTTCCAACTGCATCTCTGGAGCTCAGCCACAGTGATCTTTGGGTTCTTCTTTACCTTTCTCACCAAGGCTCTTCTCCCTCGATAGCTCAGTTTGGCCGGACGGCCAGCTCTAGGAAGGGTTCTGGTCATCCCAAACGCCTTACATTTAAGGATTATGGAGGCCACTGTGCTCTTAGAAACCTTAAGTGCAGCAGAATTTTTTTGTAACCTTGGCCAGATCTGTGCCTTGTCACAATTCTGTCTCTGAGCTCTTCAGGCGGTTCCTTTAACCTCATGATTCTCATTTGCTTTGACATGCACTGTGAGCTGTAAGGTCTTATATAGACAGGTGTGTGGCTTTCCTAATCAAGTCCAATCAGTATAATTAAACACAGCTGGACTCAAATGAAGGTGTAGAAGCATCTCAAGGATGATCAGAAAAAATGGACAGCACCTGAGTTAAATATATGAGTGTCACAGCAAAGGGTCTGAATACTTAGGACCATCTATTATTTCAGTTTTTCTTTTTTAATAAATCTGCAAAAATGTCAACAATTCTGTGTTTTTCTGTCAATATGGGGTGCTGTGTGTACATTAATGAGGAAATAAATGAACTTAAATGATTTTAGCAAATGGCTGCAATATAACGAAGAGTGAAAAATTTAAGGGGGTCTGAATACTTTCCGTCCCCACTGTAACTGTTCTACCAAAAGAGGGCAAGGACCCCACACACAAGTATCAAGCTACAGACCTATATCCCACTTAAATGTGGACATTAAGGTATATGCAAAGATTCTCGCTAACAGAATGCTCCCCCTTATCCCTAACCTCATCTCTTTAGATCAAGTTGGATTTGTTCCTGGCAGGGAAGCCAGGGATAATACTATTCCCACATTGAATCTCCATCAATGGCTTACTAAATCTCACACTCAGGGATTTTTCCTCTTCCTTGATGTGGAGAAGGCGTTCGACAGAGTGGCCTGAGACTACATGCAAAAAGGTACTCAAAGCCACTGGACTTAAACCTTGCATGCTTGCTCATATAATGGCATTATATTCCACTCCCTCGGCGAGTGTGAGAGTCAACAGCCACCTGTCGAACGCCTTTACCATAAGCAATGGAACCCGCCAAGGCTGCCCCTTATCTCACCTGATCTATATTCTGACCTTAGAACCCCTTTTGAATAGATTGAGAGCCAACATTGATTTTCAGGAACTGACTATTGGGTATAGAGGTTTTAAGGTCGCACATTCTTCTATCTTTGAGGTCGCCTCGGATCACCCTGCCCAATCTACTGAAAGATATAGAACATTTTGGAAGCTTGTCAAGCCTCAAAATGAATTACTCAAAATCCCATGCCCTGAATGTCACTCTTTCTCTACAGGAATTAAACCACTGCCAGGAATCCTTTCCATTCCTGTGGAAAAAAGATGCTATTATGTATCTAGGCATCCAAATCACAAGCCGACTAGCAGACCTTTACACTCAGAACTTCTTTATGGCCCTAACTAAGACCCAAAGGAACTTTAAGGAATGGATGGGCCTAAACGTCTTGTGGTTTGGTCATTCAGCCTTGGTCAAAATGATTATTCTCCCATGGCTACTCTATCTATTGCAGACCATCCCGATACACCTCCCCCATCATTCTTTACAATATATAGGAAGGCATGCTCTGCATTAATTTGGAGAAACTCCCCTCCACGTATAAAATATACTCGTCTTACACTCTCCAAAGCTAAGGGGGAATTGGTTTAACGGACCTACATAAACATTATTTAGCTTGTCACCTTACGAGAATCGTAGACTGGAATATCCACAAAACAAGGAAGATATGGATGACCCTAGAACACTTCCTTATATCTTCTCCCCTACGCTTATTTCCTTGGCTACCCCATAAGCATTGGCTGAAAGATCTCACGACACATCTGCTCATTAATCCTTCATTGCAGGCTTTTAGAAGGGTGTCAAGGTCCAAAACGTTTGCTTCAGTTCCGGGGCCTTTGGCCATTTTAAGGGGAAATCCAGACTTTTATCCAGGTGAATCTAGTTCCTTTTTACAGCACAAATTGCCTTATGAAGACGTGCTAGCTCATCAATTATTCTCAAAAGGAACCCCTCTCTCCCTTGAAAACATGATAGCCATATCAAAGAATGCCTCCTTTTCTTTTTGGATGTATAGGCAGATCTGACATTTTCTCTCCACCCAAGCTGATAAACCAAATGAACAAGACACCTCACACCTTTTGAATCCCTATGCACTCGCAAACCACCGCAAAGGCATCTGATATGTTAAATATACACCCTCCTTTCAGATGATGCCCCCCCACCCAGGTTTCTTTTACAGGCCACCTGGAGCAGAAATATACAGAAGCCACTCTCTGAAGAAGCCTGGGATACCATTCAGAAATATGCACAAGGGCTCCCTGAACGTTGCAATCCAAGAGAATTGTTACAAGGTTATAACCAGATGGTACAGAACACCCTCACGCCTTCATACATTTTCCCCCAGCATCCCCAACACTTGCTGGAAATGCGGGAAAACTGATGGCACCATGCTCCACATATAGTGGGAGTGTGGACCACTCCAACCTTTCTGGAAGGATGTACATGCTTTCATAGCACATGTCACCACATTCACCCTGGACTATACCCCCCCCCCCCACAATTCCTCCTACACCACACGACCATATCTAAAAGGAATTATTATAAATCACTGGCCATGCACATGGTGAACGCGGCTAGACTTTGCATTGCCTCACATTGGCGTTTTACGCACATTCCAGCGATTAAAGAATGGTTTGCCAGGCTCTCTAAAATAGAGGAGATGGAAGAATTGATCCTTATCTCTCAAGAACGGATACAAAAATTTGTAACCATCTGGTCATGCGGGTCTCACTTCAAAACTACTGAATGCTATCTTCATTATTTTCCCTAAATGGAGTTGGTAGCAATTGACTTGGTCTACCCTTGGGAGACAGATGGCGGTGGGGAGCAGGTCCACTTTTATTGTCTATTACCTTGTACTAGCTCTAGCCTCCCCTCCTTCCTACTACCCCTCCCCCCCCTTTTTTTAATCTTGATCTTTCCCTCTCTCTCCTCTTTCTCCCCCTCTCTTCTTCCGTCCTTGTCACTTGAATATTCTTTGAGCCACACTACTTGTAATGCACAATTACCCCACAAACTATACACAATGGTATATTGTTATCATTGTCCTGACCTGAAACAAATCTTTAGGCCACCTCTTCCCATTGGTCAAATAAGGGTAACCTGCATGGGGGGAGGGAAGGGGGAGGGGGAAAAAGAATAAGTGATCCTCCACCTTACCTATGCTACATTTGTTTTAATATGCAGTTCCTGGTTGCAACACTTCATGTCTTAATTATAAGATGTTTTTCTCACATTTATGCAAGCTTCTTAATCGTTTACTGATTTCTTGTGATCTCTGTTACAATTTGTATGCACCATTCTTATTGCGCTCAATAAAATATTTGTGGGGAAAAAAAAAAGCCCTCATTGTCTGTGTGCTTCTTTTTTGCAGTACCACACTGGATTGTCTTAAACATTTAAAAATGTGTCAAAATTTACAAAAATACGTCAAAACCACAACTCATATTCCCCAGATCCTTTCCCATCTACTTTTATCCATGTATACCCAAAATATTCAAAATATAGAGTTCAGGTATGTGTTTGCTAAACATGGGTCACAGCATAATAGGGAGAAGCATGATACATTGTATCTTGAAATAAGAAGATCTAAGTAACAAATTGATTTTTAGCAGATCACCCTGTGAGGAGTGACGGGTCAATAGCTCTAGTAGCCCCCAGGCTACTTTGCTGGTAGCTCTCACCAACCATGAGATTGAAAGAATGGAAAGGGATGAGGAGACAAGACAGAGTAATTCAGGAGGTTGGAGCCCAGGCAGAGGGCAAGGCAGGTGGCATGAGAATAGTTATTGTCCAGGCTGTGGTCAAAGCAGAAACAAGGCAAGTTCAGTCAGAGTCTAAGCAGATGTCTAGACAGACAGCAGTCAAGGCAAGAAACAGAAATGGTCAGAGTTGGTAACAGGAACTGGAAATGAGAGCAGAAGACACAGCACCAGCCAACAGAAAGGAGGGTGTTTAACCACTCTCCAAAGCAATGATCACACCTCAGTGTAAGGGCCGCACACCAATACATGCTATCACATGCACACCAATGTACGCTATCCTATGCATGCTCATGGCATGTGCATGATCAGTGATAGCCAAAATACCACAAGCCAGCACGTGTGTGCATGTGACACGCTGCAGATGGACAGGACAGGCCATGCCCCTGGCTTTGCATATGCAGATCCTAGAGGTATTGCAACAGTAATATTTCAGGGATAGCTTCAAATATTGTCCAGTGGCTGGACTGTATGTAAGTAGCATAGTTAGACTGCAATATAAAAAAGGAGGTACGAGGCAGGACTTATCTTGCAATAAGCATTAGAATGTATTATCTAAGACAATGGTCACAAATATTTTCTGAGAGACAGAATAGGCTGCAAACATCAAGGAGCAATGCAGGATTTACTCTGCAGCAAATATTAGACATTTAGAAGCTGAAGTTCAACCCTGCACACATTGTGTATTATTTTTACAGTGCCTGGGCACCAGAAAAGAGCTCCACATTTTTAGACACAAAGCGGGATTTCATGTTTTTGCAGAAAACATTAGAAATTTGGCAGCTGAGGTCAAGCTGCGGAAACATTGCGTGGCATCTTTACAATACTGGAGCACCAGAATAGGCCAGAAGAGGTGCTATAATGTGGTAATGGTGGCAGGTATCACTATTATATTTTGGTTCAGGTGACACCTAAAAAGTTTGATTTGTAGCATCATCAGCAGGGATATAAGAGAAAAGGATCTGCTCCAGGTGTTTGGGCCACAAAAATCCAGCTATGAGTAAGCACCAGTAGTTACGTGTGAAACATGTTAGCTGTTGATTCCATCTCTTGCTGTATGGTTTTTAACCAATAAAGAAATTATAGTTGGAGTGTGGCCATCCAAACTGAATTTCTTTTTACATGCTATATCAGCAGGGGTATAGTGGTCATTTGTGATGAAATGGTTCATTTTAAAGTATGTGAGCTGTCTACACTGTGGGGGTGTAGGTAGGGTCGGCCCGACCATGGATCCCAGGTAGCCCTTTAAGGGGGGCGGCAGCTGGCTACACGGGCGCCGCCTACTGCCTTAGCGTGCAGTGACAAGTTGTCTTGTCAGGAGTACCCGCTGGCTGCCGCCACTTAGTCAGCAGGAGCAGGGCCAATCCTGGTCGGCTGCGTACTGCACTGGTTGCTAGAATCGCCTGCCGCCCGGCGTCTATCAACCAGTGACATCAGAGGCCGCGGCCACCCCAGCATTCAGAGCGATCAGCCTTTGCGCCTAGTCAATTAGCTCCACCCACCTCTTCCATCTTTTTCAGCGTGGTTCAGAGCCTGAGGGAAGGGAGCACGTCTGTCCACAGTCCACCTGCACAGCACCTGCCACTGCCTGAGGTGTTGCAGCCTGTCACTGTGTCCATGTTCTATAGGCTCGGCATTGACCCTCACCCTGTCCATTCTGCCACCAATGAGTTCCCCATAGCAGCATTGTCTGCAGGAGTCCGAATCCGAGTACTGTAAGCACTACATACATCACAAGTTGTATGAGACATGAGAGCCTGCGAGGGACTTGCCTTGCCCAGCTCTGATTAACCACTTCAGCCCTAAAAGATTTGCCCCCTTAATGACCAGGCCATTTTTTGCAAAACGGCACTGCCTCGTTTTAACTGACAATTGCGTAGTACCCAAACAAAATTTATGTCCTTTTTTTCCCACAAATAGAGCTTTCTTTTGGTGGTATTTGATCACCTCTGCGGTTTTTATTTTTTACTTTCTGCTATAATAAATATCCAAAAAAATAAAAGAAAACTATTTTTTTCATCAGTTTAGGATGATATGTATTTTTCTACATGTTTTTGGTAAAAAAAAAAAAAAAAATCGCAATAAGCATATATTGATTGGTTTGTGCAAAAGTTATAGCGTCTAAAAAATAGAGGATAGATTTATGGTATTTTTATTATTTTTATTTTTTTTTACTAGTAATGGTGGCGATCTGCAATTTTTAGCGGACTGCAACATTGCAGCGGACAGATCGGACACTTTTGACACTTTTTGGGACCATTGACATTTATACAGCGATCAGTGCTATAAAAATGCACTGATTACTGTGTAAATGTCAGTGGCAGGGAAGAGGTTATAACTAGGGGCAATCAAGGGGTTAAATGTGTGTTCCCTCATGTGTGTTTTTAACTGTGGGGGATGGGACCGACTAGATGATGAGACCGATTGCTGAACAGACAATCACTCTCTACTCCCCTGACAGAACGGAGATCTGTCTGTTTACATTGACAGATCTCTGTTCTATCTCTGTCAGAAACAATCGGACATCGCGGCCACTGGCCACACACATTGGCTCAGACGTCGCGCGCGTGCCCCCTAGAGCTCTTAAAGCAGCTGATGTAAAATGATGGCGATTCACTCAGGAGAGCCAACCTGCCGCAGTACATCTGCCGTGGCTGGTCCTCAAGCGGTTAAAGTGTGGCATTGTGGGGAGACAGTGGGCTGATTTTTACTCAGAGATCATGGCCCAGTGTATTAATATATGTACAGTATATTGTGGCTGTGTGGTACCCCACCAGTGTATGTACCCAGAATTCTCAACCAGACGGGTTGAGGGGCTCCAGGGAGCTTGTAACGTGAAGAGGAAACTGACTTTTCAGTTTTCTCAATATTTACTAAAGTCCACTTTGGGGCCTGGAGCCTGGGGATTTCTTAGAGATCCGGGTGGGATAAAATCCCCAGTCCTGGGTCCAGGTTTTGGGACTCACCGGCACACTGATTGTTCAGGTGTGTGTGGGCTTGATAGCAGAGTCAGGACCATGATTCTGGGCTCCACCCTCCCGAGGAGTCCAGGCTTGCAAGGGAGAACCCAGAGAGTGCAGGTGTGCATTGTGCAGGGGTCTCAAACTGGCGGCCCTCCAGCTGTTGCGAAACTACAAGTCCCATGAGGCATTGCAAAGCTGACAGTCACAAGCATGACTCCCTCCGGCAGAGGCATGGTGGGACTTGTAGTTCCGCAACAGCTGGAGGGCCACCAGTTTGAGACCCCAGCGCTAGAGAGTGCAGGCTGCACAGTGAAAGCCAGGGACCCAAGTCTGAGGGTCAGAGCAGTGAGGGGCTGCTATCTATATGGACGGTGTTGGCAAGGTAATAGTCTGAAGGAGACAGACGAGAGCCTGAAGTGGAAGACCTGAGCAGCACTGCTGTATGTATAAGCCAGGAGGCTGAATTTATCATTATTTTGTATGGACGGTGAAAACCCCCTGTGAGGGAAAACCTTTGATTTTGTTTTTGAACTTTTTCCTAATAAAAGTGGGCCACCAAGCCCTGAAATCGAATTTCTGATGTGGATTGTTCTCGCTAGCGGGTGCTACACTTGAGCTAAACAACCCCCAACTTTACAATATCTACATGTGATTATCTTTTACCTATAGAGAAATTGGTGTAATACCATTTCACTTAGTTTATTTGTGAAGTACACAATACCACCTGAACACATTTAGCATATATATTTTTTCCTTAGGATTTAGCACCAACCTATTTCTATATCTATATTGTGCCCAGGGCTGGACCTACCGTGGGTCCCAGTGGGTCCATTGGCACTCTGGGAGGGGCGGCAGCAGCAACAGGGGCAGACTATCGCTTTGTCCTGGATAGTGCAGTGTAAGGTATCTAAGATCACTACACTGCCGCTGTTCTGATAAAATGACCAACCTTGCAGAATGTGCAACTGGCGTCACTTCCTGTGATGTGGAATCTCCAAACCATGTGCACTGCGCAGGCGCACCGCATCATACATCCCTTCAGTGGAGGACGGTGCACAGAGGAATTTGCCTGACAAAATGCTCGACTGACTACTGCACATGCGCATGGCAGAAATCATCTAACACTTATGATTAGTTGGTAAGAATCTGGTCATCTACTCTGCCAAGTAAAGAAAGTAACTGAGCATGCATGCACGCTACTGAATGATTGTCTGCATATCACATTCACAAACAACAATGATTTTATATATATTTGACAAAATGAAGCAGTAGTCGGTCAAGCATTTTGTCACGCAAATTCCTCTGTGCATCAATGTCAGCCACTGAAGGGATGTATGACGCATTGTGCATGTGCTCAGTCTGGAGATGCAGCTGATTCCACGTCATAGGAAGTGACGCGGGTTGCATTTTCTGCCAGGTTGGTCATTTTGTCACAACATCGCAATGTTAGGGGGTGTGCACATTATTATTGGACAACAACTCCCTCCCTCTAGTGCAGTGTCATCCTGCTGGGGAGCGGACAGTAGGGTATTGTGGGAAGAAGGCGCAGTTTGCTGGGTACAACCATGCCCATCACAGCATATGCTGCCGAACGCAGCACAGTAGGCAGAGAGCGGCTTTGTCCTTGCATGTAGATCGTAGCACTACACCCGCCCCCTGCCTGCAAAGTTCACTGTACTATTCCCTCAGCAAGAGTAGAGTGGAATAGGCAGAGCACATAAGGTTGGGAAGGCATCAGCTATTAGTGCTTTCTTGAGTGATTGTAGATGCATACTACTTTCCTGGTGCCTCCATGGCAGCATAGCAATGGTTGGTTGCTCCGCCCCCGACCAACCCACAGGACCACTTAAAACTCTATAAAAAAAAAGAGCTGTCCCCCCCTCAGGCATTCTTTTTTCTGTCTTTATTCCTGCAGGATCACCACTGACCACTTAACTGCCACCACTGACTTGTGCAAGATCTCGGAAGAACGTGATCGCTCTAATTATATTATAATAATAGAAACCGTTCCATTCCAACTTTGATGCTTATAGATAAAGTTTGTTCATTCTTTAGCGATGGAGAAATACTTAATCAAGTCTGGAACTCTGAAAGAGAAACTGTTAAATGAAAAGCAAGCGAAAGTACAAATAAGATTACAATCTCTTCAATCTGGTTTGCTCTCCAAAGCGGGCACATCCTTCACATTAAATTTAAAAATAAATATGTGTGTAAAAATGAATACGTTTTTCACCACAAAAATGGTTAAATTTCTTCAGGTGTGCCGTGAAAAATTTCAGATTTTTTTGGTGCACCGCAAGACAAAAAAGTTTGAGAAACACTGGTATATGCAGTAAAAATAACACAGAATGTATCTCAAAAATGTTCTGGGGGGTGAATCCCTTTAGGTTTATCTCTAGTGTGAGTGCTGCAGTGGGTAGCAAGTTTGCTTCAGGCATGGGCTAGGGACCTAGAAACTGTGAAAGATAAAGGCAAGAAAGGGGAGAGAAGCACCAGTTTATTCCTAGGGCAGCATTATTTTTTTGGGATAAGCAATTTTTGACTCACCATAAGGGTCAAACTGGCGGTTTCTGTTCCCATGCTGGACGTGGCAAGCCCTCACCTGCTGAGCACTATGTGAGTGCAATCCATTTTTGTCAATAATTGCTTATCCCAATAAAATAATGCTGCACTAGGAATTGCCTGGTGCTTCTCTCCCCTTTCTTGCTTTTATATTGACTAAAATCATTGAATTTCCATGTTCTGTGCATTGTGGGGGACCAGATATAGTGAATGCAGGGTCTTGGGTTTAGTAACTCTTTAAGTTAAGATGCGACTAATTCTATTTACCATTTGGTCAAAAATTAAGGGTATTTCTTCAAATGTTCATCTAAATTTGTGGGATAAAAAATTTAAGATGGCCATACACAGCTCAAATTTTGGCCAAATCATGCTGAATCTGCCAAACGTCAAGTCATTGGTGGCCCTGTTGGCATTAACTGGCTCTACAAAAGGGCCAAAGCAGAAAATTGACACCTAAACAGTAACTGCATACTATCGCAATGATAGCTGATAATTGGGAAAAGAATTGTTTTAGTATCTAGAGTATCTAGTCAGTTGCTGTTTGAGAGAGTGAAGTTCCACTTTAAAAACTGACCACACTAGGGATGAGAGCACAGCATTGTCAGTTTTTTAGCTGTGCTGGTAGCTAATACAATGATCAGACTTGTGCTGACATGCCCCCCTCTACACAGCCACTCACTGGGAAGATCAGTGTGATGTGGTTTCTCTTATACAGCTGAGAACGGAAGGAATAGGATCACTTATATAAAAAGGGTATCTATAATGTTTTTTTATACGTATACATAAATGTTTTGCCTTCCATTTCTATCTGAAAGGTGAGGGCTTGCATATTCTTTAAGAGCTGAACAAAGCTGTTTTAAATGTGCATGTCACCATATATAGTTCAAATAGTAAATTAAAGATATATACCTACAGCCCATCTTTTAACATTAATAATGTTTAGTAAAAGTAATTTACAGTACATAACTGCTTTGCTTGTAATCTGTGCTAACTAGGCGTAACATGTCCGGTTATGTGACTTACCCTCACTTTCTTCCGCAGAGCTGTCCGCATTTCCATCAACATCCATCCCAGCTGCAAAGAAATCAGTCAATTAATGTGAATTAGAATTTTTGTATTTATTTGAAGTTATTCCTAATTTTAACATTTACGATAATGGATTACCTTACCATTGATTCTTTAGTTTAATGACAGCATCTTTATTATATTTATCAGTATTATTCTAAATAGCATCCACCCCCCAAAAAAAAGTATCATGTAAGAGTATTTGTTTGTTTTTTCCTACATAATGGTATTAAGACCAGTCATAATCATTTATGTTCATCAATCTTCCAAAAATGTTAGCAAATGTCAATGTCTGCAAATGAGTATTTATCCATATACTTTTCTTTAAGAGGTCAAATGAGCTTTTATGTAGATGTAGCTAGGTGGATTCACCTTCAAGGTCACTGTATCACTAGGGGACTTTAGCAGTAAGCTCTGTTATAGCTCTTATGCCCTGTACACACGATCGGACATTGATCGGACATTCCGACAACAAAATCTATCTGATTTTTTCCGATGGATTTTGGGCCAAACTTGTCTTGCATACACACGGCCGCACAAAGTTGTCGGAAAATCCGATCGTTCTGAACATGGTGACGTAAAACACGTACGTCTGGACTATAAACAGGGCAGTAGCCAATAGCTTTCGTCTCTCAACCAGTTCAGCCACGGAAGGATTTACCCCCTTCCTGACCAGAGCACTTTTTACAATTTGGCACTTCGTCGCTTTAACTGCTAACTGCGCGGTCATGCAATGCTGTACCCAAACGAAATTTGTGTCCTCTTCTTCCCACAAATAGAGCTTTCTTTTGATGGTATTTGATCACCTCTGCGGTTTTTATTTTTTGCGCTATAAACGGAAAAAGACCGAAAATTTTGAAAAAAAATGATATTTTCTACTTTTTGTCATTAAAAAAATCCAACAAACTAAATTTTAGTCATACATTTAGGCCAAAATGTATTCGGCCACATGTCTTTGGTAAAAAAAATGTCAATAAGCGTATATTTATTGGTTTGCGCAAAAGTTATAGCTTCTACAAACTAGGGTACATTTTCTGGAATTTACACAGCTTTTAGTTTGACTGCCTATGTCATTTCTTGAGGTGCTAAAATGGCAGGGCAGTACAACCCCACCCCCCCAAATGACCCCATTTTGGAAAGTAGACACCCCAGGGAAATTGCTGAGAGGCATGTTGAGCCCATTGAATATTCATTTTTTTGTCCCAAGTGATTGAATAATGACAAAAAAAAAAAAAATTACAAAAAGTTGTCACTAAATGATATATTGCTCACACAGGCCATGGGCATATATGGAATTGCACCCCAAAATACATTCAGCTGCTTCTCCTGAGTATGGGGATACCACAGGTGTGTGGGACTTTTTGGGAGCCTAGCCGCGTACGGGGCCCCCGAAAATCAATCACCGCCTTCAGGATTTTTAAGGGTGTAAATTTTTGATTTCACTCCTCACTACCTATTACAGTTTTGAAGGTCATAAAATGCCAAGATAGCACAACCCCCCCCCACCCCCCCAAATGACCCAATTTTAGAAAGTAGACACCCCAAGCTATTTGTGTCACAATATAAAATATTCCATGGACTCGACATGCCTCTCAGCAAATAGCTTGGGGTGTCTACTTTCCAAAATGGGGTCATTTGGGGGGGTTTTGAACTGTTCTGGCATTTTATGCACAACATTTAGAAGCTTATGTCACACATCACCCCCTCTTCTAACCACTTGAAGACAAAGCCCTTTCTGACACTTTTTGTTTAGATGAAAAAATTATTTTTTTTTGCAAGAAAATTACTTTGAACCCCCAAACATTATATATTTTTTTAAAGCAAATGCCCTACAGATTAAAATGGTGGGTGTTTCATTTTTTTTCACACAGTATTTGCGCAGAGATTTTTCAAATGCATTTTTTTGGGAAAAAAACACACTTTTTTAAATTTTAATGCACTAAAACACACTATATTTCCCAAATGCTTGATGAAATAAAAAAGATGATCTTAGGCAGAGTACATGGATACCAAACATGACATGCTTTAAAATTGCGCACAAACGTGCAGTGGCGAAAAACTAAATATATTTTTAAAAGGCTTTAAAAGCCTTTACAGGTTACCACTTTAGATTTACAGAGGAGGTCTACTGCTAAAATTACTGCCCTCGATCTGACCTTCGTGGTGACACCTCACATGCATGGTGCAATTGCTGTTTACATTTGACACCAGACCAACACTTGCGTTCGCCTTTGTGCAAAAGCAGGGGGGGACAGCAGTGCTTTTTTTTTTTTTTTTCTTATTTTTTTGCTTTTTTATCTTATTTTTAAACTGTTCCTTTCATTTTTTTTAATCATTTTTATTATCTCAGGGGATGTAAATATCCCCTATGATAGCAACAGGTAGTGACAGGTACTCTTTTTTTGAAAAAATTGGGGTCTATTAGACCCTAGATCTTTCCTCTGCCCTCAAAGCATCTGACCACTCTAAGATCGGTGTGATAAAATGCTTTCCCAATTTCCCAATGGCGCTGTTTACATCCGGCGAAATCTAAGTCATGAAATGCTCGTAGCTTACGGTTTCTTAGGCCATAGAGATGTTTGGAGCCACTCTGGTCTCCGGTCAGCTCTATGGTCAGCTGGCTGAATCACTGGCTGCATTCTCAGGTTCCCTGTTGGGACAGGAGAGCCAGAGAAAAACATGGAAGACGGTGGGGGGGCATTCCCTCCCACTGCTTGTAAAAGCAGTCTAGAGGCTAATTAGCCGCTAGGATTGCTTTTACATGAAAGCCGACCGCTGGCTGAAAAGAATGATACCAAGATAATACCTAAACCTGCAGGCATCATTCTGGTATAACCACTCAAAGTCCAGCAACATACCAGTACGTTGCTGGTCCTTGTTGGGCATATACTGTAATCGAACGAAAAAAAAGATTGATTGGTGGGTGTGCCCACCATTAGAATATCTCCCTTCATCCACCCACTTCTAATGATAGGCATACATGCACCATTTATATATGCCGAAGCGTGGGGGCATCCGCCCCAAAAGTTAGGAGCAAATCGCTCCTCCGCCCCTGCTGCCCCCATGCTTCGGCATATATCACCTCTGCTGGAGTCACGGCTTTATATATCGTGGGAGCAAACGCTGTTGCTGTCAAGATAAATAAATCCGCGCTGCAGCTGAATGGCGTACCTGAAGACAAAAAAATGGTTAACAATAAAACACAGTAAACAGTAAAGTATAAAAAATTGCATACCTGAAAAGCAAACATGATAAAACATAATAACAATAAAACATTGCAGAATAGAATACAGTAAAAAAGAGCAGAACAATAGAGAGGGAATAGAGAGAGAGAACAATAAAACGACAACTATTGTGTTTTTTTTTTTGTTTTTTTTTTACACTTTTTTTGTAACTGTAACTTTTATAACTGTAACCGGTTCCAGGTTCGGGTCTCTCAAAATGCGATGGCATCTTGGGAGACCTTGTGAAAGTGTGCCTAGTCTGTGCAATGCTGTACCCTACGCTAATACTCAACTAGTGTATGGTAGCGTTCAAAACATTCACCAATGCAAAGACCAGGATTGTCAGGACAGGAGGGACAATAATAGCGGGTGTCACGCCTATATCCGCGCTTGCTGCAGACATGACATCTTTTTTGGGGGGTTCGTTGGGTAGGGGTACTCGGGAGGACATAAAGAAAATGCCTCTCATGCAGCTGACTGCATTTGGTTGGGGATGTGAATGGGGGAAGTACAGGTGCTGCAGAAGCGGTGGGTTCCCAATTAGGATTGGTGAATGCAGCAGGAAGGGCATTATGGGCACGACGGGCCTGTGTTTGTCTTCTTCTTGGTGGCAGCGGTACACTACTTGTGCTTGCCACCTCACCAACTTGAACTGCACTTATGGGACTCCCCTACGTCACCAAGTGTTACTGCAGTGCTGGTTTGACTATGACCGGGGTGTATTAGGCCGCTGATGCTTGGCAGTTCACCAAAACGCTACCAAAAAACTGTTAGCGATCGCAGGGATCAGGCCTTACTCTGCGAACGCTGCAGTTATGCATTTAGTGTTTTGTAAGTGACAGTGATCGATCGATACTGCACTTGGGTGGGTTGGGCTGGGCCGGGCGGAGGGGCAAAACACAGGTGCTAGCAGGTATCTGGGCTGATCCCGCTAACACTGCATTTTTGGGACCCCTAAACTGCTGGGGACACTAGTATAGATCTGATCGGATCAGATCAGTGGCGTTGTTAGGTGGGTGCGGGGGGTGCGGGCCACACCGGGTGACACCCGCCAGAGGGGTGACACCCGTAGGTAGCGGCATGCACCGCTTACACTGCCCGCTGCCCTGATCTGCTCCTCCGGACTTGCGCTGTGTCCCTCAGCGCAGCGGACTGAAGCCGCCTCCCCCTCCTCTCTGTTTACATTTCCACAAGAGGAGGGGGAGCCCGAGGGACACACACGGCTGTGTGTATCATCCGCGCTGTTCTGAGGTCTGTAAACTTTATGTATGTGTGGGTGCAGGGGGTGTCTATGCTAATAGGGGCTCTGCACTGAGGGGGGGTGTCTATGCTAATGGGAGGCTCTGCACTGAGGGGGGGTGTCTATGCTAATGGAGGCTCTGCACTGAGGGGGGGGTGTCTATGCTAATGGGGGGGCTCTGCACTGAGGGGGGGTGTCTATGCTAATGGGGGCTCTGCACTGAGGGGGATGTCTATACTAATGGGGGCTCTGCACTGAAGGGGGATTCTATACTAATGGGGGGCTCTGCACTGAGGGGGGGTGTCTATGCTAATGGGGGCTCTGCACTGAGGGGGATGTCTATACTAATGGGGGCTCTGCACTGAGGGGGGATGTCTATACTAATGGGGGCTCTGCACTGAGGGGGGGTGTCTATACTAATGGGGGCTCTGCACTGAGGGGGGGTGTCTATACTAATGGGGGCTCTGCACAGAGGGGGGATTCTATACTAATGGGGGGCTCTGCACTGAGGGGGTGTCTATACTAATGGGGGTCTGCACTGAGGGTGTGTCTATACTAGTGGGGGCTCTGCATTGAGGGGGGTGTCTATACTAATGGGGGCTCTGCATTGAGGGGGGTGTCTATACTAATGGGGGCTCTGCACTGAGGGGGGGTGTCTATACTAATGGGGGCTCTGCACTGGGGGGGTGTCTATACTAATGGGGGCTCTGCACTGAGGGGGGGGTGTCTATAATAATGGGGGCTCTGCACTGAGTGGGGTGTCTATACTAATGGGGGCTCTGCCCTGAGGGGGGATTCTATACTAATGGGGGGCTCTGCACTGAGGGGGGATTCTATACTAATGGGGGCTCTGCACTGAGGGGGGATTCTATACTAATGGGGGCTCTGCACTGAGGGGGGATTCTATACTAATGGGCAGGGGTCTACACTGAGAGGGGGATTCCATACTGATGGGGGTCAGCACTGAGGGGGGAGTATGTACTGATAGGGGGGTCTGCACTGAGGTGGGAGGTTGATACTGATGGAGGGGGGTCTGCAGACTCTGCACTGAGGGAGGGTGTCTGAACTGATGGGGGGTCTGCAATAAGGGAGGGGGTCAGTACTTAGTGGGGGGTCTATACTGAGGAAAGGGGGTCTGCACTGAGCGGGGGTCTATATTAATGGAAGGGGGTCTGTACTGAGGGAGGGGGGCTATATTGATGGAGTGGGGTCTGTAGTTAGTGGGGGGGGGTCTGTACTGAGGTAGTTGGTGGAGGAGGGGGTGACACCAATTTTTTCGGCACCGGGTGACACCAACCCTAGTGACGCCACTGGATCAGATATTGATCCGTTCAGATACTATACCACTAAGGGAGGTGTATGCTGCGTGCATGGGTGTTAGCGGTACTGGCGCTATCCTGACGCTGCCTGGGGCGACGCAGACCCTATCTGACCTTAAAACCTAACTTATATCACCGTCGGGCAATTAGGGGGCTAAACCTTTATTAGGTAATAAACGGCGGGTGCCCTGACACTATAAAAAAATAAACTAACTAACCAGCGTCACTCGTAACAGTTATACGGTGATCACTGGTGAAAGGGTTAACTGGGGGCAATCAAGGGGTTAAAACCTTTATTAGGTAGTATATGAGGGTCCCTGTTGCTAAAAAACGCTGACGGCGAACCTATATATTTACCTTCCTAACTAGCATCACCAGTGACACTAATACAGCGATCAGAAAAAGGATCGCTTAGTGACACTGGCAATGGGGAGTGATCAAGGGGTTAAAACTTTATTAGGGGGGGTTAGGGGGGTATCCTAGACCTAATGGGGGCTAACCCTAACTGCCCTACCACACTAACTGTCACAAACTGACACCAATACAGTAATCAGAAAAAAAAACTGCTTGGTGTCACTGTGACAGGGGGGGTGATTAGGGGGTGATTAGGGGGTGATTAGGGGGTGATCAGGGGGGTGATAGGGGATGTAAAGTGTGCCTGGTGTGTTTTACTGTGTGTGTAGTATTGTGCACTCACATCGATGTCTTCTCTCCTCGGTGCCGGAACGGAAAATACCGAGCCGAGGAGAGATGGCATCACTTCCTCTGCCGCTGTTTACTATACAGCAGCAGAGGAAGATTGCCATTGGCTGGGAGCGATCGCGAGGGGGTGGCCACGAATGGATGGCCTCCCCCCTCAGCACGGATTGCTTGGGGACCGAAGCCGATCGCCTCGGGCATACGTTACTTTGCCTGCCCGTGCCATTCTGCCTCAGTATATCTGCGTGAGGCGGTCGGCAAGTGGTTAATTTATTCTGAGCATGCGTGGCACTTTTTGCGTCAGATTTGTGTACACACGATCGGATTGGATTTTGTTGTCGGAAAATTTTATATCCTGCTCTCAAACTTTGTGTCGGAAAATCCAACGGAAAAAGTCCGATGGAGCCCACACACGATCGGAATTTCCGACACTTGTAAGAAGAGGGAAATGTCTCCTGCAAGCAAGAGAGGCAAAACCCTATGGCTTGGAGATGCAGGGGAGTACAGCTCATGGCAGGAGAGCAAAGATACAAAGCAAGCCATTGCTTAACCACTTCAGCCCCGGAAGGATTTGCCCCCTTAATGACCAGGACATTTTTTGCCATACAGAACTGCATCACTTTAACTGACAATTGCGCTGTCATGCGACGCTGTACCCAAACAAAATTGACGTCTTTTACCCACAAATAGAGCTTTCTTTTGGTGGTATTTGATCACCTCTGTGTTATTATTTTTTTGCGCTATAAACATAAAAATGACCAACACTTTTTTTTAAAAAACATTATTTTTTTACTTTCTGCTATACTACATATCCAAAAAATATATATAAAAAAAGAATTTATTCATCAGTTTAGGCCAATATATATATTCTTCTACATATTCTTGGTAAAAAAATAAAACTGCAATAGGCGTATATTGATTGGTTTGCGCAAAAGTTATCGCGTCCACAAACTACAGGTGGGATTTAGGAACTTTTATTTTTTTAATTTTTTTATTGGTAATGGCGGTGATCTGCGATTTTTAGTGGAATTGCATACAAATCTGACCCCAAATGACACTTTTTGGGGACCAGTGACCTTATTACATTGATCAGTGCTATAAAAATGCAATGATCAATGTAAAAATGTCACTGGCAGGGAAGGGGTTAACAATAGGGGGTGATCAAGTGATCAAGTGTGTCCCCTGGGTGTGTTCTAACTGTAGGGGGGATGGGCTTACTGGAACATGACAAAGATCACTGTTCCCGATCACAGGGAACAGTAGATCTCTGTCATGTCATCTGGCAGAACGGGAATCGCCTTGTTTACATAGGAAGTTCCCCGTTCTGCCTCTCCTCACACTCCCCCAGTGGGCGCGCCCACTATCCTCCTTGCACAGAGCGACGTACAGGTACGTCAAGGACGCTATGCTGACAGCCACCTTACACACCCATTTAAAGTGTTGTTAATGGGGAACACCCCAGAAAGCTGTATTACCAGGACTGTGCTGAACTGGATGCTGCCGGCAGTTACAGAAAGTGATCATCTGAGCCATGTTGGCCAAAAAACTAAAGTTGTTGGGGTGTTTCACCCTGAAGAGCAATCTGTGGACTTTGTTGAAGTTCTATAGTTAGGAAAGGGGGTGGCATTCTCAGCGAGAATGGGGCCTGCTTTTTCATGATGTAAATAATGTAGACATGTATAGGATGTCTTTACACTTTCATGCTGCCCTTGGCTGAGGATCAGTTCAAATCACTGTGTACATATTGCACTATGTTCCTATAGGGTAGGATGCATTTGCATTGTTTTGATTTTTCTCTTTCAGGTGTTGCTGTGTTGGTGCGTCTTCCTTGGCTAAGGAGAGACAGGGATCTAGCTGGATAACAACACTAACCCTCTTTATATTTGTTACCACTGTATATATTAGATGGATCGTTAGGTGGCAATACTGTTGCTTTACTTGACTTCAAAAATGCACATAACTATTTTTAATACTTGAATGTCATACATGACTAACTATTTGAATGTGGTACGCCACACACATTATTTCATATTGTAATATTGTTAACTCTTTCCTTGTTTCCCCACCCATCCCAGTTTTTACCAGGACATTCGCTCTCAGGCTTTGGAGCTCAAATTATTTTTATGCAAACTCTGAAACGTAGTTTCTTGGGCAGGGGGAGGATGTAGCACCCTGTAGTTTAGGCAGGGAGCTCCTCACAAATTTACTTGCCAGGAGTAGTTATCCTGGTTGATTGATAGAGATCTATTGATTTCTCGCTGTTTAACCTTGTTGCACTTTTCTCTTCTACCATTAGGTAGCCGGGTACTTGGTGGTACTAGACATGAGAAGGGCAACCCGAGGTGAAGTTATGGGTATTTCAGCCAATGGGTAGGGGTTTTCTTGAATCCCTTGGCCTGCTGGGAGAACCTATATATTCGTGTGGCGTCAGGTGATCTATGTTCTGTGCCACCTGGACAGCTGTCTGGGTAGACGTGTGTCCTGTGCCCCAGGCTGCTAGTCTGGAGATTGGGCCTATCCTTTGGGCATCAGGCTGCTAGGCTGTGTGTGGGCCTATCCAGAAGTAAGAGAGCAGTACAGGGTTGGAATTGCGGCTTGCAGTGCAACCAGAAGGGACGGTTCTGCAGGCCGGAGAACCTGTCAGTGGTTGGAAGTAGAAAGGAATCTGTCACCACAAAGGGACCACCCATCTTACTACCAGGGACCACAGTGAGTAACTGAAGCAAGTACCGGAGCAGCATTCTCCCCGAACGGGCACGGTGGGGAATCGGGAAACTTCAGGCAGTGATCAAGTCAGGAACCCAACCAGCAGAGGGGACGCTTGCAGAGCAGCCTTATGTGTCAAGCTAGGGATGAGCCGGTCAGCAGGGATGAAGCTTGAGAAGTATCTGGAGTGCTAAGCTAGGGACCAAGCACGGGAGCGTGGGTGACGCTTCAGGGAGATACCACCGCAAAGATTGGAGGAGCTCAAAGGATTCAGAGTTAGTGAATCAGAGGGTCTAGTGAGAGACCGGGAGCTCAAGTGTTGAAGAACTACAATAGGCAGTTGTAGTGAAGCTGGAACTGTTACGTTTGAGTTAGGAACTTTTAAAGACTGTTGCCATAGGAGACAGTATTCCTGCATGTGCAGATGTGGTGCCTTGCTGGGGCCTTTCCCTGCACGGCTGTTCTCCTATTGAAGTCTTGGAGTCTGCCAATTGAATTTACAGCTACTTAAGGGTGTCCTGGCCCTAACCCTCTTTTCCCCAAAAACACAAAAAGGACTCTTTTACATCCAAGAAGTGTCTGGCGCCCAATAACTTTGTCCACCTTGCACCCACTATGCCTCACAACCCACCACATACAGAAGGATGTCAGCTATCTTTGGCCTGGAAAGTTCTCATTAGACTGGACAAGGCCAGAGACCTTGCTACAACCACAATACTGGCGGTGCAGCTGTATGATCAAGTAACACTGAAGTTTCCTTTTGAATGTGTGATCATTTTTAAAAGATTGATATGGCTGCATAATTTGCAACCTATATAGTTGCAAGGCTTTGTTTCCTTGTCTGTGTCCCTGTTAGAATAAAGTTACCTGTTAATTAAAGTGACTGTAAAGTCTATTATTTTATTAAAATATTATATAAACATATAAATATAAACAGGTTTATCCTTATTTGCTCTGTGCAATGGTATTGCACAGAGCCACCCCTTACCTCCTCTTCTGGGTTCCTCGCTGGCCATCTTGGCTCCTCCTCTTCTGTGTCTACCCCCATAGCAAGCCACTTGCTATGGGGGCAGACATGCAGCCTCCCGACCCAGGCTATGTGTGTCAATAGACACACACAGCGCAGCTCTCAACCCTGCCTGCCTTCTCTGCTTACTGGATTTGACTGACAGCAGCAGGAGACAATGGCTCCTGCTGTTCTCAGAAAAGCCTGTAAGACCAGGAAGAGATGGAGAAAAGACCTGCAGTGGGGCACAGCGCTGGATCGATACAGGAGTCAGGTAAGTGTTATGGAGGGGAAGGGGGAGCAGACAGTGGAAGGTTTTTTTCTTAGCTTTAATGTGGTGAATGCATTAAGGTAAAAAAAAAAAAGAAAAACACTTTCAACTTTAGAAGCACCTAAATGTATGTTCTCAGGTGGAGTCGTTGCCTGAAGGCTAGCATTGGGGGTTGTTGAAAGATTTTCTTGATTATGATGGGTTGCAGCTTTTTGATTACCTTTTGTCTTATCCCTTCTATTGCTGGATTGTATGTGGTTACTAGAGGTACACAGCTATTTGTTTTTTCTCCTTTGCGTTGTTTTATAGATTTTCTCTTTAGGTTTTCATGGCACCATTTATGCTTAAACTCATTGTTTTGTTGCTGTAACATTTCTTCTGGAAGGAATCTGCTAGTACTCCAAGAAGTTTATAGGTGGGGCCTGTTTTAGGTACCTTGTATTGGGAGAAAATACTCAAACACAGTATATATAGCACTTAAATCATATAAACATGCAAATATGAAATATGTATATACAGGGCTTTTTTCTCAAACAATAGGTGCTGGAACTCAACCATGACCCCCTAAATTCCCTCCCACACACACATGGGCGTCCGCAGGTAGGGGCAAGGGGGGTCAAGTGCCCCCCCTGGATCGGATCTTAAATTCAGTAAAGTTGTGTCACTATCGAGGTGCGGCCAGCCCGCACCCGGGTGCCACCTGCCAGTGGGGTGACACCATAAAGGTGCTGTCAAGCCCACCCATCAGTGTAATCTGACTTCGGGCTCTTTTCCCTGCTCAGGCTACCAGAGAACTCTGCGGTGCTGTGACAGGAGAAAGGCGAGCTGCGGGCTGTCCGAGGTTTCCCCTTCTTGCCCCCCCTTTCTCCTGTCAGGGAGAAGAGACGAGGTTCCCCGCCCAGCTTCCTGCCTGCTCCGTTCCTTCCCTATTGGCCATAACTGAGGGCCAATCAAAGGATACTAGGAGAGCATCATGGGACATGTAGTCCCAAAGATTGGCGGCCCCATTTTCCACAGGGAGGAGGCTACAGCTTGATCAAGAGAGAGATTGAGAGACTGCAGCCTGGAAAAAAGCTACAGGAGAGAGTGTTACAGGACAAAGAATGAGTAGTGTGTTGGGCGGAAGCCAGAGAGACCCACCAGAGAGAGCCACGCTGCCCAGCGCCACCAGAGAGAGCCACACTGCTCAGTGCCACCAGAGAGAGCCACGCTTTCGAGCGCCACCAGAGAGCCACGCTGCCCAGTGCCACCAGAGAGACCCACGCTGCCCAGCGCCACCAGAGAGAGCCACGCTGCCCAGCGCCACCAGAGAGAGCCACTAACAGGGCACAGACATGCTACACTACTGACCAGAGTCGCCTCTGGGGAACCCAGAGTGAGTGAGTGATCGTCCAGCCAGAGGAATCACTGCTGTCGTTTCGCTGGGTCTAGTAAAAGAGCCTGTTGGCCATTATCCATTACCTATCCTAGGGACTGTACTACGTCTGCAGTCTCTGACCATGATAATGTGATAATGACATTGTCGAAAAGGGGCAGTGCATGGGTGACCCTAAAATTATGCCCCCCCCGAAAAAAGTTCTGCGGACGCCCATGCACACACACCCTCCAAATCACATCAAATAGTGGGTGTGATCAGTCAAATTTCACGAACAGTAGGAGGGTCTTAAAGGGGCATTAAATACCAGGATTGCATTACATACAGAGTGCAGATTTCAGGGGGGTTACACACAGAGTGTAGAGCTGTCACTTGTAAACACAGAAACTGGACTTCTGTGTTTACAAGTGATTGTGGTGAGCAGGCCCCCCCAAGGGTCTGAGCCAGAGGTGGTAGAACTGAGTTCCACCAATTTCCCCCTGAAAAAAAGCCCTGTGTATGTAAATCATACACAGTCTGTTGGCAGCACAGATAAACTGATCTTCAGCACTGCTATAAGGAATTTAGAGTATTTAGCAGGAGATATTACCAGAGGACAGCATCCATTACCAGGAGTAGGGATGAGCTTCGAGTTCGAGTCGAACTCATGTTCGACTCGAACATTGGCTGTTCACAAGTTCGCCGAACAGCGAACAATTTGGGGTGTTCGCGGCAAATTCGAATGCCGCAGAACACCCTTTAAAAGTCTATGGGAGAAATCAAAAGTGCTAATTTTAAAGGCTTATATGCAAGTTATTGTCATAAAAAGTGTTTGGGGACCCGGGTCCTGCCCCAGGGGACATGGATGAATGCAAAAAAAAGTTTTAAAAACGGCCGTTTTTTCAGGAGCAGTGATTTTAATAATGCTTAAAGTCAAACAATAAAAGTGTAATATCCCTTTAAATTTCGTAGTGGGGGTGTCTATAGTATGCCTGTAAAGGGGCGCATGTTTCCCGTGTTTAGAACAGTCTGACAGCAAAATGACATTTCGAAGGAAAAATTCCATTTAAAACTACCCGCGGCTATTGCATTGCCGACAATACACATAGAAGTTCATTGATAAAAACGGCATGGGAATTCAAAACAGGGAAACCCCGAACCAAAATTAAAAAAAAAAAATGACGTGGGAATCCCCCTAAATTCCATACCAGGCCCTTCAGGTCTGGTATGGATATTAAGGGGAACCCCGGCCAAAATAAAAAAAAAAAATGACGTGGGGTTCCCCCTAAATTCCATAACAGACCCTTCAGGTCTGGTATGGATTTTAAGGGGAACCCCGCGCCAAAAAAAAACGGCGTGGGGTCCCCCCAAAAATCCATACCAGACCCTTATCCGAGCACGCAACCTAGCAGGCCGCAGGAAAAGAGGGGGGGACGAGAGTGTGGCCCCCTCCCTCCTGAACCGTACCAGGCCATATGCCCTCAACATTGGGAGGGTGCTTTGGGGTAGCCCCCCAAAACACCTTGTCCCCATGTTGATGAGGACAAGGGCCTCATCCCCACAACCCTGGCCGGTGGTTGTGGGGGTCTGCGGACGGGGGGCTTATCGGAATCTGGAAGCCCCCTTTAACAAGGGAACCCCCAGATCCCGGCCCCCCCCTGTGTGAAATGGTAAGGGGGTACTTACCCCTACCATTTCACTAAAAAACTGTCAAAAATGTTAAAAATGACAAAAGACAGTTTTTGACAATTCCTTTATTTAAATGCTTCTTCTTTCTTCTATCTTCCTTCATCTTCTTCTGGTTCTTCTGGCTCTTCTGGTTCTTCCTCCGGCATTCTCGTCCAGCATCTCCTCCTCGGCGTCTTCTATCTTCTTCTCCTCGGGCCGCTCCGCACCCATGGCATGGGGGGAGGCTCCCGCTCTTCTCTTCATCTTCTTCTTCATCCTCTTCTCTTCTTCCTTCTTCTCTTCTTCTCTTCTTCATTTTCTTCTCCGGGCCACTCCGCATCCATGCTGGCATGGAGGGAGGCTCCCGCTGTGTGAAGACGTCTCCTCATCTGACGGTTCTTAAATAACGGGGGGCGGGATCACCCGGTGACCCCACCCCCTCTGACGCACGGGACATGACGGGACTTCCCTGTGGCATTCCCCGTGACATCACAGGGAAGTCCCTTCAAGTCACCGTGCGTCAGAGGGGGGCGGGGTCACCGGGTGGCCCCGCCCCCCATTATTTAAGAACCGTCAGAAGAGGAGACTCCGTCACACAGCGGGAGCCTCCCCCCATGTCAGCATGGGTGCGGAGCGGCCCGGAGAAGAAAATGAAGAAGAGAAGAAGGAAGAAGAGAAGAAGGAAGAAGAGAAGAGGATGAAGAAGAAGATGAAGAGAAGAGCGGGAGCCTCCCCCCATGCCATGGGTGCGGAGCGGCCCGAGGAGAAGAAGATAGAAGATGCCGCGGAGGAGATGCTGGACGAGAATGCCGGAGGAAGAACCAGAAGAGCCAGAAGAACCAGAAGAAGAAGAAGATGAAGGAAGATAGAAGAAAGAAGAAGCATTTAAATAAAGGAATTGTCAAAAACTGTCTCTTGTCATTTTTAACATTTTTGACAGTTTTTTAGTGAAATGGTAGGGGTAAGTACCCCCTTACCATTTCACACGGGGGGGCCGGGATCTGGGGGTCCCCTTGTTAAAGGGGGCTTCCAGATTCTGATAAGCCCCCCGCCCGCAGACCCCCACAACCACCGGCCAGGGTTGTGGGGATGAGGCCCTTGTCCTCATCAACATGGGGACAAGGTGTTTTGGGGGGCTACCCCAAAGCACCCTCCCAATGTTGAGGGCATGTGGCCTGGTACGGTTCAGGAGGGGGGGCGCACTCTCGTCCCCCCCTCTTTTCATGCGGCCTGCTAGGTTGCGTGCTCAGATAAGGGTCTGGTATGGATTTTTGGGGGGACCCCACGCCGTTTTTTTTTTTTTTGGCGCAGGGTTCCCCTTAAAATCCATACCAGACCTGAAGGGCCTGGTATGGAATTTAGGGGGACTCCCACGTCATTTTTTTTTTTTAATTTTGGTTCAGGGTTTCCCTGTGTTGAATTCCCATGCCATTTTTATCAATGAACTTCTATGTGTATTGTCGGCAATGCAATAGCCGCGGGTAGTTCTAAATGAAATTTTTCCTTCAAAATGTCATTTTTCTGTCAGACTGTTCTAAACATGGGAAACATGCGCCCCTTTACAGGCATACTGTAGACACCCCCCCAGGTACGAAATTTAAAGGGATATTACACTTTTATTGTTTGACTTTAAGCATTATTAAAATCACTGCTCCTTAAAAAACGGCCGTTTTTAAAACTTTTTTTTTGCATTGATCCATGTCCCCTGGGGCAGGACCCGGGTCCCCAAACAGACAATAGACAATAACTTGCATGTAAGCCTTTAAAATTAGCACTTTTGATTATTGTTGTTCGTGTCCCATAGACTTTAATGGTGTTCGCGTGTTCGAGCGAACTTTTTTCCTGTTCGCATGTTCTGGTGCGAACCGAACAGGGGGGTGTTCGGCTCATCCCTAACCAGGAGTAGTGTCTCTTTTTAACATAGGCCAAAGATTTTTCTGCAGTCTGTACTGGCTCCATGTCATTGTACTGCTTTCTGAAATGTACAAAGTGAAGGAGGCCTCCCTGAGTTGACCCTCTTCATCTGGAACCCGACCTTGTGCTAAGCACTGTCCCTCATAAGTCAGTTCCTTTACCTACCACACACTCACCAGAAACGCATGAAAATGACACAGGGTTCCTTATCTAAAAGGTTCCCTTGCTTAAGATAGTCGCCAAGGTTTCATTAGAGTTCAGTGTCCAATCAGGCTACTTTCCTCTTTTAAGGCAGTGTACCGAATCACTAAGGGATCAATTTCCTTACAAGACTCCCCCTCTCATGCAATAATGGAATGAAGCAGGTTACAGGTAGGCTAAGGCTAACTGAATCTGTCCAATGCCACTGTTAGAAATCACAGGGCCCAATACAGCCTACCACCCCTCCGAACACATCAAAACAATATTTTCACTAAAAATACACTAAAATCATTATTAGCGGACATAAACATAACATAACGTACAACATTCCTGATAACTTAAAAAGATTAACTGTATTAAGTTAATAAAGCATTCTGTGTGTAAATGAGGTATTGGGGCTCATTCACATAGGTGTTTTGGCCTATACAGTTTGAATCAGTGTTTTTTTTTTTTAAATGTGGCTATTGCTGTGTGCAGGCAGCCTATGTTACGCCTTGGGGATACAGAAGCTGTATGAACACAGCCTCAGCTCCTCATCTGACAGCCGTGTGAATACAGGTGTATGGCCCCCAAACATTAACAATGTGCATTTGGGGCCACTCACCCACACCTGCACACCTATTAAATTAGGACCTGCAGCTATTTTTGTACAGCCGCTGCATTCTCATAGAGTAACAGACGACTCCCACTGCACAAAAAAACTGCTCATTTACACTGTATGGGCCAGAGAACCCATGTAAATGAGCCCTTAACTTTTTTAAATTATCTGTTTTTAAAAAAAAAAATTTACAATTTTTTAATTTTATCATAATTTATTTTAAAAAAATCATAATTTTTTTAAATTATTTTTTACAATTTAAAAAATTAATACATTTTTATTTTTTTAAACACTTTTTTACAATGTATTATCTTTTAAATTAAAAAAAAGTTTACATTTGTTTTTGCAACGCTGGCTGGGGTTTGGTGCAGGGGAAGCAATTACAGGAAAGATGCCCTGTGTCTGTGTCTCTCCCTGCAGCAGCTAAAAGCCAGCGGGAGGGAGAGAAACCAGCTTTCAGCTGTTGCAGAGAGCCACATAGGGCATCATTCCTGTAATTCCCCCTCCGCCCCACCACATTGATTCCTCCTGCTGTTTGGGCCCCTAACATAAGGACCAGTGGTGCCCCCCTATTGACGGCCCTGCACCTGCCTACATGCTTATTTCTGTGTTCTGAATCAAAACGTAATCATTAATACAACTCAAAGTATCATAGACAGTACCTAACTGTGTTGTTGCAAGTGCAGTATTATGGGCATTCACTTTAAAGAACTAACTACCCTGTTGAAATGCAAAGGAAATACTGTATGTGTTGTGCACACCATTTTATGGCAAGAGCTGGTGCTCTTTTTATAGAAACCTTTATGCAATAATATTTTATTTCTATATAATATTAGCAAAAAGTGTTAAATCATTGCGGAACGTCTTATTAAATGTACACTGTACTGTACAGAAAGCTATATTTCTTACTATGCCTTTTAATAGACTAGAGTATGTTTAATGTAAGCTAAATTTGTGGGTAAACCAAAATATATATAAGACACTAAGATGTGTAAATTGAAGCCCAGCTTACAGTATGTTTACAGGTATGTTTACAGTTTATTTTAGTTATACATAACTGTCATACAAAGTGTAATTAAAAAAAAAATTACAGTTACAGAAATCAAGAAAACACACTGCCATTTAAACAATTAAACACATGAAGTTACAGCATCATTACTAAAACCCAAGTTTGCAATAAAAAGAAAAAATGATCACATTTTCCACATACCATTTTCCATAAGGTTCTCCATCTTGCTTTTAAATTTCCGTACCATTGTGAGAGGTGTGTGAGGCAGTTACTTTATTGCAATCCTTGACCTGTTAGATTTATGGTTTGAGCGTCTCTGAATGTGTTTAAACTAATGGCACTCTGCATTGTGCTGGTGTCACATAATCTGACATAATGTTAAATAATAAACTACAAGTCACACCTATCTATTGTACAAGACACAGTAATATGAGCAGTGGTACTAGTCTAAAACATATATGGTCTGTGAGGTCATCCAAAACATTTGTATATTTAAACTCTTCATACTATGAATTGCAGTAATGTGCAGTGAATTTTTTTTTTTTGTCCATTATGGTGAATTCAGAAAATTTAAAATGTACAAGTATTTCTAAAAAAACTAGAATTGTGTGAAAGGGCACTAAAAACTAATTTCTCATGGATTTTGATAAATTGCCATATTTAATTTTAGAAGTTTGTTCTCCTGTTGTTACCTAACTGGTATAACACTATTATTATTATTATTATTATTATCATCATTTAAAACTGTGTCTTTTATCTCTCTGATCAAAACAAACAATTATTAGTCAGATTACAGAGAGCTACAAAAAGTGATTTCAGAATAAAATGGTAAAATTTACAATAGGATTTTTAAAAAATCTATGAAAATTTTATTTAACAGCAAAGACTTCTTAATGGTGCTTGGTATTCTTGATACTGACGGCAAATTGCACCTTACAAACATGCTTAACAAAACCTGTTATTAAAAAATCAATATTAAAAGGCTTGTTTTAATCAAGGCTTATGTCTGTAATAAATGACTCATAAAATACAATGTTGAATATCTCTTTACCCCAGATAGAACTCATATAGAATATGAAGGGTAACACAAGATAACACCAGAAGCTTAAATAGAATATGAAGGGTAACACAAGATAACACCAGAAGCTTAATTTTAATTTCATGTCCTAAAAATATATAAAGTCTCATCAAACACTATGGTATTGTGTAAAGGTAACAAGTGAATTCCTGGAATGCTTCAGAAAGTATAGGATATGATTTCAGATCAGTGGTAAAAACAACATGACGATCACATTTTTAAGAAATGGTGTGTGTACAGGACAAAATATTCTAATAATAACATAACATAATATATCTTTGAAAATGTACCAAAAAAAAGAAGCAAACAAGATAAAGAAATAACCACAAGCACAGACATCTTTATTGTTTTAATTCCACACAGTTTTGTCCAGATGCTCAGTATGGGTTTCTATCCTGTGAACAAGTCTGGCTCAGTGTAATGTGTTAAAATATTAATGTGGCATATTACATTTCATCACCTTCTGTTCAGAATTACAACTGGTTTGTGACAATAACAAATGCAGAAGCCAACATTTACCATGAAGTATCTTACATGTAATACATTTTCAGTCAGTATCTCTTTTAGACCACTGGCCACTGACTTGTTAGGAAAGTCATAAATAACACAGTGCCACTCTCATTTCCCCAAAATGTGCAAGTTAGTAACAAAATGGTTATATTTAAAGCATAACTAAACTCAAAGATAAAAACAGAGTATTACAGATTACCTGTTCATAGATGTGGCGACTGTTTGTTTTCTCTTTTCACACTTTGTTCTTTATTTTAACCTAGTAATTCTGCCATTAACTCACTTCCTGTCCTAAGGTGACAACTGCACTAGGCAGCCTTGTCACAACAGGACTGGGAGTGTGTCAGGACTAGAGATGGGAAGGCTCAGAAAAAAAATTGAAACTGCTTTTTTTTTCTCCACTTTTTATCAAAGCCATTTGTTTTTTCCAGAAAAAATGAAGAAAGAAATGTGCACTATGTTCTTTTACAATATACTATAGCTATGTTATGGTATTCAATCTATATAACATGAAGACCTAATGTAAGATTTCTGAGACTTTACATAAAGTCTTCAATTATTGCAAGTTCTCTCAGCAGAAGACTTTGACAAATCCTTGAATACAGTTCAAAGTAACACTGTACTTCTCAATGCAGCTCTCAAACAAGAGAAATAGCATTTCCGCCACTAGGGGACACTGCATGGGAAAGGCTTCAGTTTAGTTTGTTTGTGGGCTCCATCCTGTTCCTATTACAGCTGGGTGATTGTTGAGATACAGTAAATGATAGTTTCTGACCTCTCAAGTCTTAATTGACAGGTAACATTTTTAGTTACAAAGTGTAACAAATGGACTTTCAATTGGTAAAACGACTCCACATTGATTTTTCTTTTTTTTTTCTAACATTTCCAGTTTTTTCAGTAAAAACATTTTTTCCCGTGGCATCAAAATTTCTGGAAATTGTGCACCTCTAATTTAATTATGTAGACCTGTAATTTAGGTCTACGTAATTCTGTGTTAGGACTACATAATGCCTCCCTCTCTTCTCCACAATAGGGGTAGAGGTTTTGTAGTACAGAGATAGCAGGGAACAATGCCAACTCTGTTCGGAGTCAGATAGTACAGCTTACAAAATGTCTAGCTTGATGAGCAGCTATTTTATTTGTGCTTAACGAACAGATATACTGTACAACGTAATAAAACTCTTTCAATTGTTCATTTAGCAAACCAAAAGGGAGGAAAAAAGAGAAATGTTTTGCTAGAGTTTACATACACTTTAAATCTCATGTCTCTGGTGAGCAGCCATGGAAGGCTGATAAACCTCCACTAGAAGGGTCTGGAAAAGGCTTCATATTTTTATAAATGGCCTAGTCATAAATAGAATTATGGATTATGTATCTGTTTATAGCTATCTGTGGTTTAGGTACCTAAATGTCTAAGAAAATACCAATGAGACAGGCACCAAACACCCCTATATTACTGTTATGCCCCGTACACATGGTCGGACTTTGTTCGGACATTCCAACAACAAAATCCTAGGATTTTTTCCGACGAATGTTGGCTCAAACTTGTCTTGCATACACACGGTCACACAAAGTTGTCGGAAAATCCGATCATTCTGAATGCGGTGACGTAAAACACGTACGTCGGTACTATAAACGGGGCAGTGGCCAATAGCTTTCATCTCTTTATTTATTCTGAGCATGCGTGGCACTTTGTCCGTCGGATTTGTGTACACACGATCGGAATTTTATATCCTGCTCTCAAACTTTGTGTGTCGGAAAATCCGATGGAAAATGTGTGATGGAGCCTACACACGGTCGGAATTTCCGACAACAAGGTCCTATCACACATTTTCCGTCGGAAAATCCGACCGGCATAACAATACCTCCAAGATCCTCTTTTTACTTCCAGAGACATGGCCTATCCCATCTGTATGCAGTGTGTTACATCTGTGCGCACACCAACTCATGGTTGCTGGTTGTGCACATAAGTGTAAGCATGTGAGGCTCTGTTAGCATGAATTGCCATTCATCCCTGAGGCTGGGCATGCTAACAATGCCTGGAGGATATTTAAATGGTTTTCCTTGAAGTGGCCAGCGCTGTGCCACCTTACCATCCAACTTGTATATTATATTGTTATTGTTCTGTTTACATGTTGCTGACCTGCTTGTGTCTCCAACTGTTACAAACTCAATCTATTTCTTATTTTTCTTGCCTCCTGCTGCCACAACGTCAGCCTGTCTGCTGCCTGCTCAGAACTCTGCCTGAACACTGGCCTGTCATCATAATTTATCCTATCCACTCAACAAAGCCACTGTGCTCCTGCAACTCTTTGGTGAGGCAACCATGTGGTCAGTGACATGGTGTCAGCTTGCATCAAAGTAGCCCAGGGGCCTTTAGGTTTCTGGCCCATAACTCCTTGAAGGTTTCTCTGATGAAGACCAAGTAGTCACTTAGACCCTACACCTTGGTTGAGCATGAATCACCTCCAGGGATGTCACCTAAAATAGTTAGACACAGCCAAGATGCAGGCTGCCAGAGATAGTTTGCCACTCAAGAAACACTGTGAGATCTCTGAATTAAAAATCTCTGTGAAAAAATTTCAGAGAGAGTATATTCAACTTGAAGGTTGTATCCAATCCCTGGCTTGATCATCTGTTTCCACAGTCGGCTCTGCAGCAGATTCTGCCAAAGCCACATTGTCTAAGACCTTAAACTAGAACTATAGGCATAACTTTTTCCTTTTTTGGAGACAACTCAACAATTTGGGAATTTCTTTTACTTTCACTTTCAATGATAATGGTATACAGGACAAAAATAGAGATGGTGAATCTTTCTCACAGGGGCACAGACAGCAATAAAAACTGACAGGTGTGGACTGACAGTCATTACTTTCTGTTGGCGGTGCGGTGGGATAGATTTGTTTAGAGCATTAGTGTCATATCTGGTGTAAACATTGTAGGACTGTTGTTTTAAAGCATTTGTGCATGAATTAGGTAACTTTGTGATAAAAGAATATAACCTCTGTGAAAGTATTTCTTCTTCTTGAATATTTTTATTGAGACTATAGATAACATACTGGCCTAGATAACATATATAAGAAATACAACAAATGTTTTTTTTTTTAATTATGGTTTATTCATTTAAATACTGGTAATTATACTGAGTCAATTGACAATAGAGGACAAATACACATGTATTAATCATAGATTCTGGAAGCTTTTTACAGTAGCTATTAGTATTCTGATTGTTATCATTAATATTTTCTTTTTTTAATTTTTCATATTTCTAGATTTTTGGGTAATTCCTGGTCTTTATGAAGGCTTAGGTGGTCCTTTAGTTGGTGGTGGTTTAGTCACAGCAATACGAGGGGGAACTTCCAGATTTTTCCCTTTAGGACCAGCTCCTGGATTTTCATTCTTATTGGGCCCTCCCCCTGAAGTACAAATGCCATAATTCACATAACCACATCAACACTGCTTGTCTTCAAGCTCATATTTTTTAATAATGATGCAACAATAAAACTGTACATACAAATGTTAATTCAGACACCATAAATACAGGAATTTGAGTGCAAAAAGTTTTACTAATATTACTAAAAAAAATTAAAACACAGAATTGAATCACTTTTCTCTTCTATCACATATACCCAATTTTCCCCACTAAGTGTGGCACATGTGCAACTGGTGCGAACCAAATATGCTATTGTTGTATATTGTGCACCTTAGCTGGCATGATCTGCATATAGAGATGATAGCAAGTATACACTGAATACAGGGTTCATGAGAACAGGGCAGTGCTGAGTATAAATTGAAGAGGGGCAGGGCGAAAACTTTGTGCATCACCAGGTTTACTTACAAGTTGAATCTTATGCAAAGTGAGTAGAATTTGCATCCTTCTTATTGGAAACATAGGATCTTTGATGTGACAAATTAAAATATATTAATAGGAAAACAGTTTATCATTAACCTAGTAGGCAATCAATTAAAAAACAATAACAAAATCCTTATTGAAAGTGAAGATGTGTGTGTTATCCCGCACTCCCTTAATAGCCAAATACCAATTATCCTAGTGTCAATGTGTAATACAATATGGGTGGCTGCAAACAAATGATCGTATTCCCACAACCTCAAAAATGATATAGTGACATAAATCTTGTTGTGCCTCCCTCTACTTAACAATAATACATTCCTTTAACTGTCTTATTTACAAAAAACCCTTTGATGTTAAATCAAATCAACCTAAACAATATAAATAACACATTTTTCATGCAGATGGATAAGTTGCAAGAAAAACAACAGAAATTACCACTGTTTGCCTGCAGAGAAATACTCGCAGATTTAAAGGACCACACAGGTAATACTTAGAAAAGTGTACTACTGCAGAGATCAATAGAGGAAGCAAGGAGGAACATTGGAGAGGAGCCTGATTGTATTAGAATATTGGAAAATATTGAGCTAATTAATTAATAGATTCATTTTTCGGTGGGTTTTTTGGTCTTCTCTTTTCCTTTTTGTTTGTATTTTTTTTCTTTTTGTTTGTATATTATGTATAAGAAAAAATCTAAAAGTAAATTCTGAAATTGCTAAAAAAAAAAACTGCAGCTTAACCACCTGGTTTTATGACCTCCCAGGCTGTATGTGTGAACAAGCCCTAAGCAGTCCATTTTTTCACACACTATCATCACAGCAATCACCAAGATTCCCTCATTTTCTAACTGAATTTAACTGGGAAAATGTGTGTCTTATAAATATGTGTGAATCTTGTGTGATAACATAAGTAGAAACGTAAAGCGATTGTAAATATTAAAAAAAAAAAAAAAACAAACATGTCTATACTTACCTGCTCTGTGCAATGGAGATTGCACTGGGAGCCAATGGGTCCCAGTGCCCCAGCAAAGCCAGTGAGACCTGGAAGTGAGGGGGGAGGAGAGATGCAGACATGCACAGTGTTGGATCGAATGAGGGATCAGGTAAGTAAAAGGGGGTGAGGGGGGATGCTGATGCCTAAACATTTTTTACCTGAATGCATTAAGGTGAAAAACGTTTAGGCTTTAGAACCACTTTAAGTGCTAGTGTAAGGCCATGACTGAATCGGATCCATACAACAAAATTTTCACAGATGGCTTCAGTGGCACAATATTCTGATATCACATATTCTGGATGTGTAGTTGATCTTTTACTATTTATATTTAGGTTGGCTTAAATACAGCAACCCAATCTGATTTATTTCAAGCAGGAAAAAGCCTTTTATTCCACGTTCAGACAAATCAGATTGGGGTGCTGTTGCTGTAAGCCAAGCTTAGAGTGAACGTTAAAGGGTCAATTAAACATCCAAAATCCAAAATCCAAAAAACAACACATCTGCCTGTCTCTTTTAGTGATGTATCCATAGCATTATTTATGGAACTGATCTGATGAATCAAAGCAGTACACAAGCACATACTTGTGCTAGTTTTTAGGTAGTCCTAAATTCTCCTAGTCTTCACTTAAGTTTCACACAAGGCCATTTTAAGAACCTTACAATCGAAGCTCTCTATCTTACATGTATACATACACAGGCACACATACTAGGGCCAATTTAAACATGAGCCAGGTAACCTACAAGTAGGGATGAGCTGAACATCCCCCGGTTCAGTTCGTATCCAGAACATGCGAACAGGCAAAAAATTTGTTCGGACACGTGAACACCGTTAAAGTCTATGGGACACGAACATGAATAATCAAAAGTGCAAATTTTAAAGGCTTATATGCAAGTTATTGTCATAAAAAGTGTTTGGGGACCTGGGTCCTGCCCCAGGGGACATGTATCAATGCAAACAAAAGTTTTAAAAACGGCCGTTTTTTCGGGAGCAGTGTTTTTAATAATGCTTAAAGTGAAACAATAAAAGTGTAAAATTCATTTAAATTTCATACCTGGGGGGTGTCTGTAGTATGCCTGTAAAGTGGCCCATGTTTCCCCTGTTTAGAACAGTCTGAGAGCAAAATGACATTTCTAAAGGAAAAAAAGTCATTTAAAACTACTCGCGGCTATAATGAATTGTCGGTCCTGGGCTCCCAGCAATACACATAAAAGTCATTAAAAAAAACTGCATGGGATTCCCCCACAGGGGAACCCCAAACCAAAATTTAAAAAAAAATGCGTGGGGGTCCCCCCAAATTCAATACCAGGCCCTTCAGGTCTGGTATAGATATTAAGGGGAACCCTGCGCCAACATTTTTTTAAAAATGGCGTGGGGTCACCCTCAAAATCCATACCAGACCTGATTTTAAGGGGAACCCCGCTCCAAAATTTAAAAAAAATGGCGTGGGGGTTCCCCTAAAAATTCATACCAGACCCTTATCTGAGCATGCAGCCTGGCAGGCTGCAGAAAAAGAGGGGGGGGCGAGAGAGTGGCCCCCCTCCTGAACCGTACCAGGCCACATGCCCTCAACATGGGGAGGATGTCCCCATGTTCATGGGGAGAAGGACCTCATCCCCACAACCCTTGCCCCGTGGTTGTGGGGGTCTGCAGGCAGGGGGCTTATCGGAATCTGGAAGCCCCCTTTAACAAGGGGACCCCCAGATCCCAGCCCCCCCTGTGTGAATTGGTAATGGGGTACAAATGTGCCCCTACCATTTCACAAAAAAAGTGTTTAAAAAAGTTAAAAAAGACAATAGATGGTTTTTGACAATTCCTTTATTAATGTCTTCTTCTTTCCCCGTTTCTTCTTTCATCTTCTTCTGGTCTTCCTTCGGTTTTCTTCTTCTTCCTCCATCTTGTTCTTCCCCCGCTTCTTCCTCTAACTTCCTCTGCTTCTTCCTCCGGTCTTCTTGTCCGGCATCTTCCTCCGGTCTCCGGTTGTGGGGATGAGGCCCTTCTCCCCATCAACATGGGGACAAGGTGCTTTGGCAGGCTACCCCAAAGCACCCTCCCAATGTTGAGGGCATGTGGCCTGGTACGGTTCAGGAGGGGGGCCCCTCTTTTCCTGCGGCCTGCCAGGTTGCGTGCTCGGATAAGGGTCTGGTATGGATTTTTGGGGTGACCCCATGCCATTTTGTTTTTTGTTTTTTGGCGCGGGGTTCCCCTTAAAATCCATACCAGACCTGAAGGGCCTGGTATGGAATTTGGGAGGACCCCCACGCATTTTTTTTTGCTTCGGGGTTCCCCGGTGGGGAAATCCCATGCTGTTTTTTTTCAATGACTTTTATGTGTTTTGCCAGGAGCCCGGGATGCCGAGTACTTTTAAATGACTGTTTTTCCTTTAGAAAATTTTGCTCTCAGACTGTTCTAAACATGGGAAACATGTGCCACTTTACACCCCCCAGGTACAAAATTTAAAGGAATATCACACTTTTATTGTTTCACTTCAGGCATTATTAAAATCACTGCACCCGGGAAAAACTTCAGTTTTTAAAACTTTTTTTGCATTGATACATGTCCCCTGGGGCAGGACCCAGGTCCCCAAACACTTTTTATGACAATAACTTGCATATTAACCTTTAAAATTAGCACTTTTGATTTCTTCCATAGACTTTTAAAGGGAGTTCCGCGGCTTTTGAATTTGCCGCGAACACCCCAAATTGTTCGCTATCCGGCGAACAGCCAATGTTCGAGTTCAACTCATGTTCAACCTGAACCTAAAGCCCATCCCTACCTACAAGCATGTTGGAATGTTTCAAGGTTTTCTTCTATTCTTAGAAGATTACTATATTAGTAACAACGTAATCCGTATTCTTACCAGGGGAATTGTCTTTACTGGCTTCTTGAGCTTCTGCTGCTATTTCTGCTGCTTTTTCTGCTGCTTTTTTACTGCGCTTTTTATTCTCTTCAGCTTGCTAAACCAGATGTCAAACAAATTCATGAGATAACCATCAAACATTTAGCATGGATTTGATGAAGTAATGTACATAAAATATATCATATCTATACTTACGCTCTGCAGTTTTTTCTTGAGTTCCAAAATTGCAGCTTGGTATCCCTTTGAAGTTGCATTTAGATAGTAGATGCTCATACTGGGAATAAAAAGTAATGATTGACAATTTCAATAAACTACATCCAAAATAAATTAAAAGTATTACACAGTAAGATATATGAATATATTGATGCATCTGTTACAGAGTTTTAAAGGATTGGTATGACTAGGCCAGGGGTCACATTTTGCAAAGTTACAGATCAAATTAAAGCTCACTAATCTATAAAGGCTGCCATTCTTGACCTTCTGCTGGAAATACTAGCTGTTTCTGGCCTAAGCACTGAGCCACTAACTCATAGGTGTGCACACAGGGTATACCGGCTGTGCCTGAGCAGCCCCTAATCACCCTGTATGCAGATTCCCCCTATTTAGACCCCTGATTTTTTGACCAAATAATAAAAAATTAAATAATAAAAATAAAAACCACTGACATCAATTTCTGCCCTACTGACACCGTCCACTGCTCTACTGATGCCATCAGTTTATATACACACAAGCATAGAACATGCGAACAGGCAAAAAGTGCTAATTTTAAAGGCTTATATGCAAGTTATTGCCATAAAAAGTGTATGGGGACCCTAGTACTGCCCCAGGGGACCTGTATCAATGCAAAAAAAAGTATTTAAAACAACCGTTTTTTCAGGAGCAGTGATTTTATTAATTCTTAAAGTAAAACAATAAAAATGAAATATTCCTTTAAATATTGTGTCTGGGGGGCCCACTTAGTCTGCCTGTAAAGTGATGTATCTGTCTGATGTATTTTACAGTGCCACAGCAAAATGACATTTCTAAAGGAGAAAATGTCATTTAAAATTGCTTGCGGCTATAATGTATTGCCGGCTCCTGGCAATATAAATAAAAGTCAAGGTCAACTGATCACTGTATAACTGTACGGGTGATGCTGGTTAGTTCGTTTATTTTTTATAGTGTCAGGGCACCCGCCGTTTATTACCGAATAAAGGTTTAGCCCCCTGATCGCCCGGCGGTGATATGCATCGCCCCAGGCAGCGTCAGATTAGCGCCAGTACCGCTAACACCCACGCACGCAGCATACACCTCCCTTAGTGGTATAGTATCTGATCGGATCAATATCTGATCCGATCAGATCTATACTAGCGTCCCCAGCAGTTTAGGGTTCCCAAAAACGCAGTGTTAGCGGGATCAGCCCAGATACCTGCTAGCACCTGCGTTTTGCCCCTCCGCCCGGCCCAGCCCAGCCCACCCAAGTGCAGTATCGATCGATCAATGTCACTTACAAAACACTAAATGCATAACTGCAGCGTTCGCAGAGTTAGGCCTGATCCCTGCGATCGCTAACAGTTTTTTTGGTAGCGTTTTGGTGAACTGGCAAGCACCAGCCCCAGGCAGAGTCAGGTTAGCGCCAGTACCGCTAACACCCATGCACGCACCGTACACCTCCCTTAGTGATATAGTATCTGAACGGATCAATATCTGATCCGATCAGATCTATACTAGCATCCCCAGCAGTTTAGGGTTCCCAAAAATGCAGTGTTAGCAGGATCAGCCCAGATACCTGCTAGCACCTGCGTTTTGCCCCTCCGCCCAGCCCAGCCCACCCAAGTGCAGTATCGATCGATCACTGTCACTTACAAAACACTAAACGCATAACTGCAGCGTTCGAAGAGTCAGGCCTGATCCCTGGATCGCTAACAGTTTTTTGGTAGCGTTTTGGTGAACTGGCAAGCACCAGCGGCCTAGTACACCCCGGTCGTAGTCAAACCAGCACTGCAGTAACACTTGGTGACGTGTCGAGTCCCATAAGTGCAGTTCAAGCTGGTGAGGTGGCAAGCACAGGTAGTGTCCCGCTGCCACCAAGAAGACAAACACAGGCCCGTCGTGCCCATAGTGCCCTTCCTGCTGCATTCGCCAGTCCTAATTGGGAACCCACCGCTTCTGCAGCACCCGTACTTCCCCCATTCACATCCCCAACCAAATGCAGTCAGCTGCATGAGAGGCATTTTCTTTATGTCCTCCCGAGTACCCCTACCCAACTAACCCCCCCCAAAAAAGATGTCGTGTCTGCAGCAAGCGCGGATATAGGCGCGACACCCGCTATTATTTTCCCTCCTGTCCTGACAATCCTGGTTTTTGCATTGGTGAATGTTTTGAACGCTACCATGCACTAGTTGAGTATTAGCGTAAGGTACAGCATTGCAAAAACTAGGCACACTTTCGCAGGGTCTCCCAAGATGCCATCGCATTTTGAGAGAACCGAACCTTGAACCGGTTACAGTTATAAAAAAAAATGTAAAAAAAAAACCACAAAAAAAATATAAAATAAAAAAAAAATAGTGGTAGTTTTATTGTTCTCTCTCTCTTTATTCTCTCTCTATTGTTCTGCTCTTTTTTACTGTATTCTATTCTGCAATGTTTTATTGTTATTATGTTTTATCATGTTTGCTTTTCAGGTATGCAATTTTTTTATACTTTACCGTTTACTGTGTTTTATTGTTAACCATTTTTTTGTCTTCAGGTACGCCATTCACGACTTTGAGTGGTTATACCAGAATGATGCCTGCAGGTTTAGGTATCATCTTGGTATCATTCTTTTCAGCCAGCAGTCGGCTTTCATGTAAAAGCAATCCTAGTGGCTAATTAGCCTCTAGACTGCTTTTACAAGCAGTGGGAGGGAATGCCCTCCCCACCGTCTTCCGTGTTTTTCTCTGGCTCTCCTGTCTCAACAGGGAACCTGAGAATGCAGCCGGTGATTCAGTCAGCTGACCATAGAGCTGATCAGAGACCAGAGTGGCTCTAAACATCTCTATGGCCTAAGAAACCGGAAGCTACGAGCATTTCATGACTTAGATTTCGCCGGATGTAAACAGCGCCATTGGGAAATTGGGAAAGCATTTTATCACACCGATCTTGGTGTGGTCAGATGCTTTGATGGCAAAGGAGAGATCTAAGGTCTAATAGACCCCAATTTTTTCAAAAAAGAGTACCTGTCACTACCTATTGCTATAATAGGGGATATTTACATTCCCTGAGATAACAATAAAAATGATTTAAAAAAAATGAAAGGAACAGTTTAAAAATAAGATAAAAAAGCAAAAAAAAAAAAGCAAAAAAAAAAAAAGCACCCCTGCCCCCCCTGCTCTCGCGCTAAGGCGAACGCAAGCGTTGGTTTGGCGTCAAATGTAAACAGCAATTGCGCCATGCATGTGAGGTATCACCACGAAGGTCAGATTGAGGGCAGTAATTTTAGCAGTAGACCTCCTCTGTAAATCTAAAGTGGTAACCTGTAAAGGCTTTTAAAGGCTTTTAAAAATGTATTTATTTTGTTGCCACTGCACGTTTGTGCGCAATTTTAAAGCATGTCATGTTTGGTATCCATGTACTCGGCCTAAGATCATCTTTTTTATCTCATCAAACATTTGGGCAATATAGTGTGTTTTAGTGCATTAAAATTTAAAAAAGTGTGTTTTTTCCCCAAAAAATGCTTTTGAAAAATCGCCGTGCAAATACTGTGTGAAAAAAAAATGAAACACCCACCATTTTAATCTGTAGGGCATTTGCTTTAAAAAAATATATAATGTTTGGGGGTTCAAAGTAATTTTCTTGCAAAAAAAAATAATTTTTTCATGTAAACAAAAAGTGTCAGAAAGGGCTTTGTCTTCAAGTGGTTAGAAGAGTGGGTGATGTGTGACATAAGCTTCTAAATGTTGTGCATAAAATGCCAGGACAGTTCAACCCCCCCCCCCCAAATGACCCCATTTTGGAAAGTAGACACCCCAAGCTATTTGCTGAGAGGCATGTCGAGTCCATGGAATATTTTATATTGTGACACAAGTTGCGGTAAAGAGACAATTTTTTTTTTTTTTGCACAAAGTTGTCACTAAATGATATATTGCTCAAACATGCCATGGGAATATGTGAAATTACACCACAAAATACATTCTGTTGCTTCTCCTGAGTACGGGGATACCACATGTGTGAGACTTTCTGGGAGCCTAGCCGCGTACGGGACCCCGAAAACCAAGCACCGCCTTCAGGCTTTCTAAGGGCGTAATTTTTTTTTCCCTCTTCACTGCCTATCACAGTTTCGGAGACAATGGAATGCCCAGGTGGCACAACCCCCCCCCCCCAAATGACCGTATTTTGGAAAGTAGACACCCCAAGCTATTTGCTGAGAGGTATAGTGAGTATTTTGCAAACCTCACTTTTTGTCACAAAGTTTTGAAATTTGAAAAAAGAAAAAAAAAAGGTTTTTCTTGTCTTTCTTCATTTTAAAAAACAAATGAGAGCTGCAAAATACTCACCATGCCTCTCAGCAAATAGCTTGGGGCGTCTACTTTCCAAAATGGGGTCATTTGGGGGGGAGTTTGTGCCACCTGGGCATTCCATGGCCTCCGAAACTGTGATAGGCAGTGAAGAGTGAAATAAAAAATTTACACCCTTAGAAATCCTGAAGGCGGTGATTGGTTTTCGGGGCCCCGTACGCGGCTAGGCTCCCAAAAAGTCCCACACATGTGGTATCCCCATACTCAGGAAAAGCAGCTAAATGTATTTTGGGGTGCAATTCCACATATGCCCATGACCTGTGTGAGCAATATATCATTTAGTGACAACTTTGTGCAAAAACAAAAAAAAAAAATTGTCACTTTCCCGCAACTTGTGTCAAAATATAAAATATTCCATGGACTCAAACATGCCTCTCAGCAAATAGCTTGGGGTGTCTACTTTCCAAAATGGGGTCAATTGGGGGGGTTTGTGCCATCTGGGCATTTTATGGCCTTCAAAACTGTGATAGGTAGTGAGGAGTGAAATCAAAAATTTACGCCCTTAGAAATCCTGAAGGCGGTGATTGGTTTTTGGGGCCCCGTACGCGGCTAGGCTCCCAAAAAGTCCCACACATGTGGTATCCCCGTACTCAGGAGAAACAGCTAAATGTATTTCGGGGTGCAATTCCACATATGCCCATGGCCTGTGTGAGCAATATATCATTTAGTGACAACTTTGTGCAAAAAAAAAAAAAATTGTCACTTTCCCGCAACTTGTGTCAAAATATAAAATATTCCATGGACTCAACATGCCTCTCAGCAAATAGCTTGGGGTGTCTACTTTCCAAAATGGGGTCAATTGGGGGGGTTGTGCCATCTGGGCATTTTATGGCCTTCAAAACTGTGATAGGTAGTGAGGAGTGAAATCAAAAATTTACGCCCTTAGAAATCCTGAAGGCGGTGATCGGTTTTTGGGGCCCCGTACGTGGCTAGGCTCCCAAAAAGTCCCACACATGTGGTATCCCCATACTCAGGAGAAGCAGCAGAATGTATTTTGGGGTGCAATTCCACATATGCCCATGGCCTGTGTGAGCAATATATCATTTAGTGACAACTTTTTGTAATTTTTTTTTTTTTGTCATTATTCAATCACTTGGGACAAAAAAAAATTATATTCAATGAGCTCAACATGCCTCTGAGCAATTTCCTTGGGGTGTCTACTTTCCAAAATGGGGTCATTTGGGGGGGTTTTGTACTGCTCTGCCATTTTAGCACCTCAAGAAATGACATAGGCAGTCATAAACTAAAAGCTGTGTAAATTCCAGAAAATGTACCCTAGCTTGTAGACGCTATAACTTTTGCGCAAACCAATAAATATACACTTATTGACATTTTTTTTACCAAAGACATGTGGCCGAATACATTTTGGCCTAAATGTATGACTAAAATTGAGTTTATTGGATTTTTTTTTATAACAAAAAGTAGAAAATATCATTTTTTTTCAAAATTTTCGGTCTTTTTCCGTTAATAGCGCAAAAAATAAAAACGGCAGAGGTGATAAAATACCATCAAAAGAAAGCTCTATTTGTGGGAACAAAAGGACGCAAATTTCGTTTGGGTACAGCATTGCATGACCGCGCAATTAGCAGTTAAAGCGACGCAGTGCCAAATTGTAAAAAGTGCTCTGGTCAGGAAGGGGGTAAATCCTTCCAGGGCTGAAGTGGTTAAGGGGAACGCCACACCAAAATTAAAAAAAAAAGCAGGGTGAGGAATCCATATCAGGCCCTTATGCATTTTTCTGGTCTGTCGGGTGGGTGATTGAAGATGGATGGACATTGCAGGACACTTTTTTTTTTTATTAAAGGAATTGTCAAAAACTGTCTTTTGTGGTTTTTACTTTTTGACACTTTTTTTGGTGAATGGGTAGGGGTACAATAGCCATTCACATAGAGGGGGAACGGGACCTGGGGACCCCCTTGTTAAAGGGGGCTTCCAGATTCTGATAAGCCCCCCTCCCGCAGACCCCCACAACCAGCGGGCAAGGGTTGTGGGGACCCCAAAGCACTCTCCCCATGTTGAGGGCATGTGGCCTGGTATGGTTCAGGAGGGGGGGGGCGCTTGCTCATTACCCCCATCCTGTCCTCCAGATTGCATGCTCGGATAAGGGTCTGGTATGGATTTTGGGGGGTACCCCATGCCATTTATTTTCATTTTGGCGTGGAGTTCCCCTTAATATCCATACCAGACCTGAAGGGCCTGGTATGGACTTGGGGGGACCCCATGCCGTTTTTTTCTTAATTCTGTCATAGGGTTCCCCTTAACCACTTCAATACACTGTATTATGTACTGTACACTAACTGCACTGTGTGTATATATATATATATATATATATATATATATATATATATATATATATATATATATATATATATATATTTTAGACTGCCTAAACTGTATATATATACATATATATATATATATATATATATATATATATATATATATATATATATATATATATATATACAGTATATATATATATATATATTTTAGACTGCCTGAACTGTATATATATATATAGATAGATATATAGATATATAGATATATAATCTATATATCTATATATCTCTATATATATATACTAGACTGCCTACACCTAAGCAAGAGGCACCACTAACCAAACACTGCCATGAAGACCGAGGAACTCTCCAAACAAGGGATAATGTTGTTGAGAAGACAAGTCAGGGTTAGTTTATAAAAAAGTATCCAAATCTTTGATGATTCCAAGGAACACAATCAAATCTATCATAACCAAATGGAAAGAACGTGGCACAAGAGCAAACCTGCCAAGAGACAGCCGCACACCAAAACTCACGGACCAGGCAAGGAAGGCATTAATCAGAGAGGCAGCACAGTGACCTAAGGTGACCCTGGAGGAGCTGCAGAGTTCCACAGCAGAGACTGGAGTATCTGTACATAGGACGACAATAAGCCGTATGCTTCATAGAGTTGGGCTTTATGCCAGAGTGGCCAGAAGAAAGCCATTACTTTCAGCAAAAAACAAAATGGCACGTTTTGAGTTTGCGAAAGGGCAAGTGGGAGACTCCCAAAATATATGGAGAAAGGTGCTCTTGTCTGATGAGAATAAAATTTAACTTTTTGGCCATCAAAGAAAAAGTTATGTCTGGCGCAAACCCAACACATCGCACCACCCAAAGATCACCATCCCCACAGTGAAACATGGTAGTGGCATCATCATTCTGTGGAGATGTTTTTCAGCAGTCAGGACTGGGAAACTGGTCAGGGAAAGATGGATGGTGCTAAATACAGGGATATTCTTGAGCAAAACCTGTACCACTCTGTGTGTGATTTGAGGCTAGGATGGAGGTTCACCTTCCAGCAGGACAATGACCCCAAACACACTACTAAGGCACACACATGCAACACATGAATGGTTTAAGGGGAAACGTGTAAATGTGTTGAAATGGCCTAGTCAAAGCTCAGACCTCAATCCAATAGAAAATCTGTGATCAGACTTAAAGATTGCTGTTCACAAGCACAAACCATCCAACTTGAAGGAGCTGGAGTAGTTTTGCAAGGAGGAATGGGCAAAAATTACAGTGGTAAGATGTGGCAAGCTCATAGAGACTTATCCAAAGTGTCTTGGATCTGTGATAGCCGCAAAAGGTGCCTCTACAAAGTATTGACTTTAGGGGGTGAATAGTTATACACATTGACTTTGTCTGTTATTTTGTCCTATTTGTTGTTTGCTTCACAATACACTACACCTGAAAGCACAGAGAATCCTCTTTCTAAAAAAGTTTTTTTTTTCTATGAACATACTGTAGCGATAAAACTGGAAAATTCCTAGCAAGACCACTGAGAATCCTCTTTCTAAAAAGGTTTTTTTCTATGAACATAGCGATAAAACTGTAAAATTCCTAGCAAGAACACTGAAAGAGGTACAATTATCTACCAATATATCGGCCATAAAAAACTAAAACAATCAATTAATTCACGAGACTGAAAAAATTGCCCAAATATTTCATAAATATTATACTGAACTGTACAATTTACCACAACCACACAAACCAGCCGAATTAAGTGGAACACGTCCTCAATTAATCAAACAATTTCTTATAGATAGCGGTTTACCTGTTTTAGAGGAACATGAACCACAAATCTCACTGCCTAATTTATGTAAAATCTTTGCACACTACAACTACTTCTCTAACTTCAAAATAAACTATAAAAAATCTAAGGAGTTGAACTTAACACTAATAGGTAATAACCTATCTACTACACAGAATAATTGCATCTTTAAATGGGAAGACAGTGCCATCAAATACCTTGGGATATGGCTTACCCCAAAAATAAAATCAATCTATATGGAAAATTATAAACCACTTTTACAAAACATCAATAAAGATCTGGAGAAATGGTCCTTAAAATATTTTTCTTGGTTTGGTAGAGCAGCCATAATAAAAATGACAATCCTGGCTAGAATTTTGTACTTCTTCCAGACTCTACCAATCGTGCTACCAGCGAGCTTTTTTCACGCATTGAATTCCATGACTAGGAGATTCCTCTGGGTGTCTAAAAACCCACATATCAATCTCAGGCTACTCACCAAAGCTAAACACATTGGAGGCATGGGTTTTCCAAATTTCTGAAATTATTTTGCTTGGCATCTTAATCGAATAGTCGATTGGAATTGTCATGCAAACAATAAGGACTGGGTGAGTCTGGAGAATATCATAGGGCCTATTCCAATAACACACGCACCTTGGATCTCATGGAAAGACTGCCCTACACAACTAAAAAAATCATCCAATCATAGGCGCCACGTTAAAAGTTGCACAGAAAATTATTAAAGACACTGGACTGACCTCATCACCGGGTCCAATGACACTGATAAGCAAAAACCCAAAATTCCCACCAGGTCCAAAAAGGTGACCAGAAAAAACAGAAGATGAGACAAAACCCTAACTAGCGACACACTGTTTTGAGAAGGACACAGTGAAATCACTAATAGAAATTAATAAAGTAAGCGGACAAGAAACATTATCACACTTGGAATATCACCAGATTTATAGTTTCGTCTCCAACCCCAATAGATGTAAATACTTTACTAGGCCCTTATCACCACTTGAAGAGGTATGTCTTGAGGCTGAAAAAATGGAAAAGACTATATCACTGGCATATATCTGGTTACAATCCTCAGGCTCCACGGAACTAAATAAACACAAAAGATTGTGGGAAGATGCCCTAAATACTGCTTTTAGCGATGACCAATGGCTACATGCATGTGTGTTTGCACACAAATGCTCAATTAGCACATGCAACAAAGAAACCTCCTACAAACTTTTGACGAATTGGTACAATACACCATTCAAAATTCATAAATGGTTCCAAGTGACTTCAGATCTATGTTGGAGATGCAACGGGGTAAAAGGTACCATGCAACATATATGGTGGGATTGTGACCCGATACGTCCATTTTGGCAAAAGGTTTATGACATAATTAAACACATAACAGATACTTCAATTCCATTAACTTGCCGCCTCAATCCCTGCAACATCTCCAAGATACGCCCCTTCCTAACCAATGTCACCACAAAGCTTTTAATCCACTCCCTGGTCATCTCCCGTCTCGACTACTGCAACTCCCTCCTCATTGGGTTACCTCCAAATAGGCTATCCCCACTTCAGTCCATCATGAACGCTGCTGCCAGGCTCATCCACCTCACAAACCGCTCAGCGTCTGCTACACCCCTCTGCCAATCCCTCCATTGGCTGCCACTCAGTCACCGAATTAAATTCAAGATACTAACTATAACTTACAAAGCCATCCACAACCTGGCCCCCAGCTACATCTCTAACCTAGTCACAAAATACAAACCTAATCGTTCTCTTCGCTCCTCCCAAGACCTCCTGCTCTCAAACTCCCTTGTCACCTCATCCCATGCTCGCCTTCAGGACTTCTCCAGAGTCTCTCCCATCCTCTGGAATGCTCTACCCCAATCCATCCGATTTTCTCCTACTTTATCCACTTTCAGACGATCCCTGAAAACTCAGCCTATCTGGCCCCCACCTAACAACTGTACATTTATCTTCTCAATCAGCACATCACCCACAGTTATTACCTCTTGTATCTCTTGACCTTCCCTCTTAAATTGTAAGTTAGGAGCAGGGCCCTCTGATTCCTACTGTATTAAAGTGTATTGTATTTGTACTGTCTACCCTCAAGTTGTAAAGTGCTATGTAAACTGTTGGCGCTATATAAATCCTGTATAATAATAATAATTAACGGCAGCTTGCTGCCTATTACATATATCTAATGGCCCAATGAAAAGATATAAGCGATCATTAACTAGATTTCTACTTACGGATGCAAAAGCCTTAATTCCCAGGTATTGGAAAAACCACAAAAACACCAACTATTGAAGAATGGCTCCTTAATGTACACGATATGTATGGCATGGAGGAAACTAGGGCCATAGCTCATGAAACTACAGAGACATTTAACACACTGTGGAGAGTTTGGGTCATATTCAAATACTCTGAAGAATTTAAATCCCTTATGGCTGCATGAGGAGCAGTCAGGCACTTTAAAAACCTCATGGATTGCCTAAACCTTCTTTCTTCCTTTCTTTTTTCCTCTCATTCCTATTACCTCATATACACTATTTTTCTTTCTATCCTCAGTAACCTTGTAAGGTTACCTAAAATAAAATTTCTACTACTAGCATAGCAGTTCTCAAGTTCAATAACTTTTTCTTTTTTTTTTTTTATAAAAACCTATATAATGGGAGTCCCTGGTCATGACTAGGAAACCCAGCTAGGTTAATGATTCTTGTTATACTAAAAGTAAAACGAACAAAACACACTCTACTATCATTAGATATACGATATATTGAATATTCATTAATTCCTTATATCTATTGTTATGTTTTACACAACTGAGATTATTTGTGTAATTGTGATGCTTTAATTTTACTCCGATAAAAACTTTATTGTGAAAAAAAACATGTACAAATACATAAGGGGTCCATATAGTGAACTTGGTGTTGAGTTATTCACTTTAAGGTCATCACAGAGGACAAGTGGGCACTCCTTTTATCTCCAAATATTGAAAGGTTTCTTCACAGTAAGAGCTGTGAAAATGTGGAATAGACTCCCTCCAAAGGGGGTTTTGGCCAGCTCAGTAGATTGCTTTAAAAAAGGCCTGGATTCTTTCCTAAATGTACATAATAAAACTGGGTAATAACATTTATAAGAAAAGTTTATGCATGGAAAGTCTGATTGCCTCTCGAGGGATCAGGAAGGAATTTTCTCCCCTTCTGTAGCAAATTGGATCATTCTTTTCTGGGGTTTTTCACCTTCTTCTGGATCAGCTGTGGGTATAGGATTGTGAATATGGGATTGTATGATTTTATTGGTTGAACTTGATGGACTTGTGTCTTTTTTTCAACCTGACTAACTATGTAACTATGAATCCATAGGTCACAACAATGAAGTTGGATTATTTGAATAACATCTGCATGTACTGCTCAAGTATCAAATGTTAACGTAAGCGCGTGACAAAGTCGCCATCGCACTAGTTTGTTCCCTCGTTAAACTTATCTTACGCTAACAATTTGAGTAAACTTTTTTCCCCTACATGTGTCCTAATGTAGCATCAAACGAGAGAATAAAACACTTCTGAAGAAAAAGGCTTATATTCATGATGAGGTTTACCATTCTGCTACATACAAAAGCCACACTAATGTGATATAATTGTTTATAATTTATATAACATTACAGGAAAATGCATTTTTTTCAAATTATTTTTTACTTTTAATTTTCAAAAAGTACCAAGGAAATAAAGCTATATGTTTCTAAATGTACTACCAAATGAATACACTATCTGTTCCAAAAAAAACAAAAAAGTCGAATATGTTAGGTTAAACTGCAAACACTAAAATGGATAGATGCTGGTACATAGTAATATTGTGATAATAGGATTTGTTTGTCCATGTAGGATTGGTGCATCAGCATACGTGCGCAGCTTTAGTACATTTGGAACAGTGGCTGTTTATGGTGAATGTGCATAGTATTGATACTGTGCCAACTGCTGGGCACACACATCAAATATCCCTTGCAATGGGTGATACTAGATTAACTATGGGTGCTTGTTGTAGAGTGAGAGGGCATTCTCCAGTGTGTGTGAGAGAGACACATGGGCTTTATGGAAAGCAACACTAGGTGAGGCAGCTGTCCACCAAAGTCAGTGTACATGGAGTTCTGTGAACAACAGGACTGCCATAAAGGAGAGTTCTGATGGCACAGACTGAGCTGGAAGACTGTAAGAATAAAGTGTTTAGTCCATCACTAAAGTTGGAGCAGCAAAATGTAACTCTCAGTAGGCTATTTCCTTCCTAGTGGAACATTTGAAAGACTCTCATAACAAAGACTAAGTGCTGGATGTTCTGGAACCTGTAAGTGAAAGTATTTAGTTATCAGCTAAACCAGTGTAGCCCCCTCTAGTGTGTGCTAGATGTAGAATAGTTTTTTTTGTAGTGTAAAGTTTGTTAGTATAGGTAAATTTAGTTAGCTCAGGGCTAAGCCTGAGCTGTGAATCTGGGTCAGGGTTCAGTGAGTCAGGGCTTGATGACTCATTCTGAAAGCTCTTCTGCTGCCTCCCCCTGGTCTAGACAGTTGTAGAAACATCTAGAGCTAGTGGGTGGAGTTTAGGGGAGGCTGCCTGGAATATTTATGAGGGCCTCGGTCAATCCCCAGTAGAGGGCTGGCAGGGGTCAAGGCTTACCTCATAAATAGGAATGGGCAATGTCAGCAGGGGCAGTAGGGTGGATGATGGAGATATAGTGCTTATGAGGCTATCAGTGGCCCTCTGGTTTACCTCCTAAACTGGGGGTGGGGTGACCTTGGGCCGGGGCTCGGGTGCTGGAAGGATCCTGCCACAACGCATAGAGGAAGCCCTTCCTGGAGGCACGGGAGCAAGAGAAAGGACATTGTGAGTAGAGCAGCACTACTGGGGACTTACAAGGGGGAAGACTGCCACATGTAGCCAGTTCTCCCTGAAAACAGTGGTGTGCCAAGTCTTCATCCCTTTCCTTGGAGAACTCCTGCAGAGTCAGCCAGGGCGGCTAGTAAGAGTTAGCCTGGAGGCTAGTGAAAGGGGCAGCTGCAGCCAGGTGGGTTGACAGTGTCTGAAAAGGTGGCACTGGGACCAGTAGACACAGGAGGGAAAATACAAGCTGATCACTGTAATCTGCTACACAACAAGAGGCTTTGAGTTCCTGCCTACAAAGGGCCATTTCTAAATCTGACGGTGCCTGTAAGATCCACTGACAGTGATCCAGCAGGTCACCTTCACACTCCGTGCTTCCTTGAATTATGGAAAGCTAGCTGTGTGAAACGTGGCCTTGAGATAATGCAAATGATTGTAGACGAGGAGCAAATCCAGCTAGATGAAATTAAAGCTGAGATAGACGTTAGTGTAGGTCTATTAGAACCCTTTAAAAAGGATCCTTCATTTGAAAAACATAATGAACTCCTAAAAAAAGAAGTGGAAAAAACACAAAAAAAACTGAAAATGAATAAACAGAAGAAATTTAAACAGAATCTACTAGACCTTGAACGGGGGGACACCTTTGACCCCACTACTTACAAAGGTAGAAGTAGATCATGCAGGAGCAGAGGAAGAAGTAATAATCCTAAAAATTCAAATAATCCCAAATCCAATTATAGATCTCACTCATCTACCGATAGTGACAGTGAACACAGAGATCAGTCCGTAACTTTTTAGAGAAAGGTCAGCCCCCCTTAGACAACCCAGGCTCAATTATAGGAAAAACCAAACACGAAAGGGAAATCCTCCACACACACCTCCCCAGTCAACCAGGGAAGGGCGAGGGAAACACGCAAGAGTCAGAGAGAACTGAGGAGCAGGACAGGTCGGACCTAGCTGATCCCTCGATTACCAGCGGCCCCACGTGCCCTGTTCCCTCACAAGACATGAAGGTTGTTAATCTTACCAAATTTCCACTTAATGTACACCATCTCTCCTTACTTCAAATAGGTCTCTCATTCTCCCCTAAATCAGGGATGAATGAGTTTCAGGTTTACAAGGACATCTCCCTCTTCCTTAGGAAAGTAATTTTCAGGTATTGGCACTCTGCAAGGCATAATAAATTACAAATAAATCAATCAGACAAAGAGGAAAGAGCAGCCTTAGACACCCTTGTCTCTCTTTTACAGGAGAATGCCGATTCTGATTCAGATGTTGAGACCCCTGACCATCAATTCGAACTGGTGCGTCCCTCTAAACTTCAAATTAGATCTTTCAAAATACCCCCACTATCCAAGCATAAATTTATTGAATTCTTTTTGACACAGGTCAAAAGAGACCTATCCAAGGTCAACTGGGAATATGGAGGTATTGATAATCTTACCCGGCAGGAGAGGAAAGCATTAAGGGAAATGGAGGAGGCCCCGGGCATTGTTATCAAAGGTAGTGATAAGGGTGGCAACGTGGTCCTCCTTACTGAGGACCAATATGAGGGGATGAATCCACGTATCGTAAGCTTCACTCAAATCCCTTTCCTGTCATTATCAATGCTCTTAAGTACAAAGTAAGTTTGGGTCTGGAGGAAAACCTGATCACTAGAAAGGAATTCAACTATCTGCGGGTATCCCAATTTAACACTGCGACATTTTACATCATACCCAAGCTCCACAAATTCTTAACTAACCAACCCGGCAGACCCATAGTGTCCGCCATCAATGGCCCCTTGGAAAAAACGGGGAAATTCATTGACGCACTAATTAAGGAACTGGTTTATGACCTACCTTCCTATGTACAGGACACAAGGGATGTACTTTTGCGTTTGGACACTATGGCTCTGCCGGAGGGGGCCCTCATTGTGGGGATCGACGTAGAATCCTTCTATACGTCGATCCCCCACATATGGGGCCTCAGGGCTGTTCAGTTTTTCCTTGAGAGGAAATTCCCACTCATGGGACAACAGAACAAATTTATCGTTGAGATCTTGGAATTCCTATTGGAACATAATTGTTTTAAGTTCCTGGGAACCCACTATCAGCAGATCAGAGGGACTTCCATGGGAGCACCATTGGCCCCCTCATATGCATGTTTGCATCTTGGTCTGTGGGAGGAGGAGCTTATATATTCATCTTCGCTGTACCTCAGCCACAGTTGCTTGTGGCTGAGGTACATAGATGACGTGCTCATGATATGGGGGGGTACCCAACAAGAGCTGCTGCAATTCATCGAGGAACTCAACATTAATAACCGCAATATCAAACTTACTTTTTCTGCTCACCCCCACACCCTCCTATTCCTTGATCTAACCATAGGAGTGCAAAATGGGCTGATTTCTACTAGAACTCATAGGAAATTCACTGCAGCTAACACTTTATTACAGGCCACAAGTGACCACCCTAAGTCCCTGATTAAGGGGATACCAGTTGGTCAATTCTTCAGAATCAAAAGGAATTGCTCTCACAAACAAGACTTTGATGTTGAAGCCAGGGATCTCTATGGTAGATTTAGGGAGATAGGCTATTCCCACTCATCTATCAGGGAGGCCAAAAAGAGGGCCATACAGGCCAAAAAGAGGGCCATACAGACAGAACTTACTCATCAGGGAAAAAGATCCATCACCCTTGAACAAATCCCAGGATCCAATTAGGATTATCACCAAATTTGGTGCCCAATGGGACCAAAATAAGGGGATATTGAGTCAACATTGACACATTTTGGCTGAATCGTCCATTCTTGGAAATATTGTGGGCGACCGCCCTCTCCTCACTGCCCGTCACTCTAGGAACCTCCGAGAAATTCTTATCCACTCTGAACACCAGAGATCCCCTACTCCCAACTGGCTAACCCAACTCCCACCCTTGAAAGGCATGTACAGATGTGGTAGGTGTTCTGTTTGTAAATATGTGGAAAGAACAGACTTGTTCGCCGATTCTGATGGGAAGAAACTATTTAAAATCAATAACTTCATTAATTGCAATACCACCAGAGTAATTTATATGCTTACTTGCCCTTGTGGCAAGAATTACGTGGGTAAGACCAAGAGACAACTTAAAATCAGAATCGGTGGACACATCCAAAGTATCCTTAGTAAGGATGATGAACGTCCACTGTCATTACATTTCATCCAATTTCATGACGGTGATCCCACTGGACTCTCCTTCAAGGGAATTTACAGACTGAACCTCCCATTGAGAAGGGGAATTTTGACAGAATTTTGTGATAGAAGGAAAAAATGTGGATATACAATTTAAACAGCATGCAACCTCGAGGGTTAAATAATGAGTGCAATCTCTCTGTGTTCCTCACACCTTAGTTATGCACAGCAATACAAAATCCTTATCCATGCTGTCCTCCGGTTTCATGTCAGTAGTAGGGGTTTTTTTCTTTTTGGCTTGGTTTGTCTTGTTTTGTTTTGTCTTGTCTCGTATTGCTTTATTCATTTATTTACAATTTATTTATCCCTTCAGCATTCTTTTTTGTTACCATCCCTTTCTCATTTACTTTTTGTCATTTTCTGAGGACTCCTACACTCCCAAACATGCCCGCCGACTTTGTATTGTCTGCATTGTATGTTTGGCTGTCAGTTAGTTGCACAGTTATCCAGACAACCAGATGCTGACTCGACTACGTAATCTGATGCTCTGGCTATTTAAGGACATTCTTCTGGCTTCTGCGCATGCTCTGAAGAAACCCGGGTGATAGGTGAAACGCATCAGCATGACGCCATCACGCTCCCTATAGCGTACACGCTGATCCACCCACACGCCAAGGGGATACCTCTGCCATCTCCACAAGTGCCTTAGGAGAGCCCTGAAACTCTGTGATGGCTGCGCTGCCTGGGCTACTACTTCACTTAACATCTCTCCACCTGACTGGCATTATATAGACTTAACTGGCGATATCCTGTATAAAGAAGGAAGTTATCCTGATTAGCTGTCGGGAGACTAAACAAACAGAAATTGTTCGTCCATCTGTCTGGGGATGTGATCCGGTGTCCACATAGCGGTAAGATCCTACTTTTTACACCTCCCAACTGGGAGGGTATCATACATATAACCATACCGCTCTTCCCCAGACTCTTACCTATCTGCTAACACTGGTGCCCCCGAACCTGCTTTTGCTCCCATGCAATTACAGCCTAGTCTATTTTACTTATGCTGGTGCTATTTGAAGGACAATCATCTTTTCCCCTTAGATGACCCAATAGTGACCATTATTTTCATAAGTTATTATTTATGAGGGGATTGTATGGATCAGTTTGTGGTGGCCATCTGTGTGTGTGTAGACAACGTTGTCTATTTTAATGAATTTTTGGAGGTACTTTTTTAATTATTTTGTTTGATTGGTATTTAAGTGAATTGCTAATAAACTTTATATTTTTTTTTTTTTTGCTAATTGCCTGTTCCTCTCTGAAGAATTGCTTTTTTAGGAATTTGCTCTTCAACTCCTTCCCCTTTTTTCTATATGCCTAACTAATTCAGATGAATTCACCTCCAGTATTTGATTATTGAATCTGAGGTTTGAGCAATTAGCTAATCATCAGCAGCTGCTGTTACTTGTAGCATCCTGCTTTTTGCATTCATATTGCTTAGTTGGAGCCCATGCCCAGTTCTCCTTTTTCTTTTTGTCCTAGTGATCTAGCTGGAGACTGCAAGCAGGAGGAGTGTCAAGGAGACTGTATATAGACTGTATATAGGAAGATGTCCCTGGAATTATTGCCAAGGTTTTGCTGCTGAAGTCAAGTGGGCATCCCATAACCTCCCATCCCCATTCAAGTTATTAACTCTCAATAAACAACAAAAACAAGGTGACTGACTGTTCTCTGTCTCTAGAGTGCCCCTTAAAAAAATCCGGGTGCCTAGCTGTGCAGGGTGGGGGATCCCAGTTCATCTACAGACCTTAAGGGGGTGCACTGCATCACCCAAGAAGCAGACATCATAAGAACAATATACAATATCCCTTGTCCACCCATGCTGGTGTGTAAAATTAGAGAAAAGAGAGCTGCCTCAGCTCTTGCAAAATGTTGATGCTATTCAAAATTACATATCAAAAAACAATCCTTACATCAAGAAAAAGCATCATTTTAAAAGCATTATGCATTTTGAAATGCAAATTTCTTTTGTACTTTAACTTGTCACTTTTTTATGTAAAACTTACACCATGAGTAGGATGAAAGGTAGAATGAGTCCAGGGTTTGAGGCATAGCCGAATACTTTAGCAAACCATGCAGGGAAGTCATTGTCCAGGGTCTCCTGTATAACTTCATACATTCTTTGCTTCCCACTAACAACAAAGCATATTCAGATATATTAGTACATAAGTGCATAGTAAAAACAAATTATACAAGTCATTCATACAGAAACCATGTACTACTGTATCTACATATTGTGTGTCCTTGTGTATCCCATAAAAATAGATGAACCACTGGCTCTGCCCAGCAGCAGCATAGGTGTCAGAGGATGTAAAAACAGGACGCAGGTATCTAACACTGCTTGAAATGTATAACGCCAAAGAGACTGACAGAGGCTGCAGCACTGGGGCAGGTAGGGGACAATGGCCATAGGAGAGGTAAGTATAAAAGCTCTGTTCTTTTCAAGCACATTCTTTAGGTTTTTGTTGCTACCCTGACAGGTTCACTTTAGGCCAGTTTTTTTTTTTTTTTTATTGATTTCTGTTTCCCTGTTGGTGATTACCATTTATTTCCTTTCCTGGTGGCAACTGATGACTTTGAAAGAAGTAAAATCCCTCAAGCAGGGGCACAGACAGCAATAAAAACCTTTTCTAGCAGAGCATGGATGAGTTTTATTGCCATCTGATTCTGTGTCTCCATTGCGTCTGTGTCTCTTTTGTGAGATATACAGCTAAGTGGCTTCAGGTACGTGACCCCAAATACACCCACATGGCTGTCAGATTGGGATGAGTGGCTGTGTCCATGCAGTCGCTGCATTGAATAGGCTGCCTGCATTTGGTACCTGGCAGCTTCAGCCACTTAAAGACATGGTTCATTCACAGACTATGGGTGTAAGAGCCAGTGTGAATGAGGACTGACTAATAATGACACAAGGTCAAAGCCTACCGACTGCAACTGATTCTTTTTGTGAGCTCATGATTTATGTTGTTAGTTTATCTCAACGCCCCATGTTGATTTCTACCAATGCTTGGACCAGGTGGATCACTAACTTAAAAAAAATTATATATTGTCAGCTTAGACATTACAATTTGAGATGTGTGCTGGGCTGAATATTAAACAGATGAAAATGATGCTTAATCAAAAAGTAAGTAAATAGTGCAAGAAGCAAATGTAAAGCGCGTGGTCAGCTTAAGTCCTCATGCACACGGACGTTTTTACAGCTGCTTTTTTGAGCTTTTTTTGCAGCTTAAAAAGGCCTGTCTATGTTAGTCTATGGCTTCATGCCCACCTAGGCGTTTTTGAGCTGCAAGTGGCATAGGCGTTTTTAAGCTGTAAAAAAAACCCAGGACCAGTGGGTTCTGAGAGACGTTTTTCAGCTGTAAAAACGCTCTAACCCTGAAAAACACTGAAAAACGCTCAAAAACGCTCAAAAACGTCATTCACAAACGTTTTTTAGCGTTTTTGATCCATTGAAAAAAAAAAAAAAAAAACAATTTGAAAAAAAAAAAAAACGATCAAAAACGCTAACGCGGAAAAACGCTCAAAAACGCTCAAAAACGCTAAAAAACGCTATTGCAAAAATGCTGAAAAACGCTGAAAAAAGTAAAAAAAAATCACTGCAAAGATACTGGCGTTTTCATAACGTTTTTTTAACAGCCTGTGTGCATGAGGGCTTACAATCTACTTAGCAATAATGGACATTTCTAAGTTTCTAGTTTCTTATTTATGCAATATCAAACACATTTTCTGAGTATGAGAATAATGGATCTGATGTACTGTATGTCCACACATATTTATGTTTCTGAATTGTCATTTGCACAGATTGCAACACATGACCAGATTAGAATTGGAAAGATTTCAATTGTTAGTATAAGCCCATACCTCCCAACTTTTTGAGATGGGAATGAGGGACACCTATCAGCAAAAGTATGCAGGCATAGGACACACCCCCCTGCCAGGCCCACTTAAAGGACAATTGTACAAAAAAAAACAAGATTGATTAAACCCACAAGTGCTTTTTTACCACTACTATTCCTTTATATTGGCTTTTGGAATTTACAAATGCAGCAATTTAGAATTCAGATAAAATGTTTAGCACTGGGAAACATTTTTGATAGATAAAAGAGCATTTTATATACATCTATATAGATCAGACCAAAATGAGGGACAAATGGGGAGGAATGAGGGACAGTTGGGAGCTATGCAAGCCTAAGACCCCTTTCACACTGAGGCGCTTTTTAGGTGCTTTCACGCTAAAAAAAGTGCCTGAAAAGCTCACGAAAACCTATTTCCATTAAGATCAATTAATGCTTTCACACAGGGGCAGTGCACTGGCAGGGCGGTGATGAAATGAATGGAAAGCTCTTCAAAAGCGCCTGAAAAACCCTTCAAAAGCGCCCAGTGTTTTACTGGCAGTTTAGAAGCTCCTCAGTGTGAAAGGGGCCTTATAGTCTCCCAACTTAGAACACCAGAACCATGTATCTTTCACTGTGTGATTCAATTTGAAGCTGCCTGCAGGGAAACTTGAGAACAAGTTGCACTGCGTTCCTGGGAACCTATTATCTTCATTTTGTTTTCAATCTTGACAAAAATATTAGTGCGTTGATATGCCTAACCCAAAATGAGAAAGAATGGCCTAAAAGTACCTCAAACTTTTCACACCTCATGGCTAAATGTGAAAAATGCCAAAGCAACATTATATACATTAGCTCAATAAGGACTCTGGAATGCAGAATGATTGCTATCTATGCACAGATTGTTGAATGCCTGCTGTCACAAGTCTACAGCCTTTTTTCTCTGTAAGAAAGATGGTCACTGGCTTCTAATTATAATCTTTTACTTTTAGAGTATTTAAAACTTTGTTTTCTTTTTTTTTAGTAGGGAACAGTTAAAGTTTTACTAAACCCACAAGAGTAAAATGAATCTGTAAATGCAGAATAGCATGCTTGTTATACTCACTGTGGAACTTAAGGGGTTAATCCTCTGTATTGTGTAAAAAGGCTGTTTTATCCTGTATGCACAGATCCTTCCATCCTTCCATCCTGCACTGTCTATCTGGGGAAAGCCAGCTAACACAAAGGCAGGGTAGTCGATATGCACTTGCTCAGTTGTGTCTTTTATGCTGGCGAGAACATTTACTTGTTCTCAGAGCTAGCCAGGTCACATGATATTGACATCACACATGTGGGCGTGTATAAAGGCTGTAGTGGAAATCTCCTCCCACTTGAACTCTCAGCACTGGAGAAACTGTGCAGTTTATCATGTGACCGTGGTATACAGATCATCCAAAAAGGTATATAGTGGCAATATTTGAATGTAAAAAGATTTATAAGCTGTGGGCACTGTAGGGGGGCAGATGAACTATTTTCATATTACTGGGTTTAGTAACACTTCAAAAATCCTGTACTTTTTATTTTTTTTAGTTATCTGTGTTACATTTAGGAGATTCTCCTTCACTTGCTGTCTTGTAGGCACAACAGAAAATATGAAGTGTGACAGACTCACCCAGGACAGAGGCTTTTGGAGGGGACTGAATGTCAGTCTCTTGCCTACCGATTATGGGCCCTGGCATTTGGGGGAACGGTGCGCTTTGTGAGCTGTATGCCTGGGGACCGTTGGACACACAGACTCTGGGAACCCTGTGTATGCCATATTGGAAAAGGTGATTGGGAGGGTATGTCTTGGATTGCTTAAAATGGGACAGTAATATTTATCCACAATATCTCCCAGGATATATGTAAAGACTATTCTTGGTTTGTTTGCTTCTGAACTCAACATGTTAGTTGAGAGAGCCGATCACATTGGCCTGTAGAACTAGGTAGGAACCGGACAGTCTACTCCTACTATAGTTTGTTGCCTACTAGGCTGAGGAGGGGGGGAGATCACTGTTTGTATTGTTAATTGTAATTAGCTCCTGCTATTGTGAGAAGGTGTCCTGTGTTTATAGTACTGTCTGAAGCTTAGTGACCACAAGTCTCCTAAAGGTCATGTCTCTGAGTCACCTAGTCTGGGTAAATGATTTAGTAAACTAGCTCATGTTAATTAGGTTTCTGGTTACAGTTGTATTGTTAGAGTAATATGAGCAGGAGGGGGAACCTCCTCTTTAACTGTATATAAAGACTTGTAATTTTGGTTCTAAAAAAGAGTCCATTTAGAGCAGCTAAACAAGTCTCGTCTTGTTTTGTGCTTGTGAATGGTTGGAATATCTGATATCTATATTCAGACTGGGAGGAAGAGGTATATGACGAAGGCACTCAAGTGGAGTGTGCAACGTTCCGTTACATGAAGGAATCTCTGCATTTTTCACCTAGACAGCCGTCACTGAAACAAATGTCCCTACTGGAAGATTCAATCTATAAGGGCCTGTGTTGATGGGATTTTGCTCACTTTATACAAGTCTATGAAAATGCAAAACCTGCTTGAAGGATTGCAAGTCAATGCACATGTCAATAAATTCTGTAAGATCCCTGAAGTATTTCAAGCTGCTGCTATTGACATAAGCAAAATGCCCATTGACACAGGTCCTATCCCTGTTTTGGCAACAATTCATAATTTGTTTTTGTTTTTTTTCTCTCTTAGTTTAAAGTGGTTATAAAAGCGTTTTATCTCCCTAAAATACACACGCTATGCTTACCTGCTGTGTAATACTATTACCTTACCTCCACTTCTGGGGTCCCCCCGCTGGCGCTCTCCACTCCTCCTCTTCTGCGAGTGCCCACCTAGCAAGCTGGAGTGCACTTTTGAACCAGGCTGTGTGCATTCATAGACACACACAGTGTGGCTCTGCCCTGCCCTTGCGCCAATGGCTCCCACTGCCTCCTCTGCATCTTGTGAAAGCAGGGAGAGGGCAGAGCACCACTGCAGAAGGGCACAGCACTGGATCGGGAAAAGACTTAGGTAAGTGTTTATGGCAGTGGAAGGGTCGGGGGGGTGATAAAACTACTGGGACATTTTTACCCTAGTGCAGAAAATGCATTAAAATAAAAAAGTCTTGACTTTAGAATCACTTTAAAAAAATCTATAGCTTTGGTAAGCTTACTTACCTGTCATGTAGTATGGCCCATATCATTCAGGCTGCTGGTTTCTGTAGAAAAAATGCCCCATCCTCTTCCTGTCTATAAACTTCCAGCACTGCAGTTGTTAAAAGCTTAGGTCTTCTGTGAACCTGCAGTATAGATGTTCCAGATGAGTACTTACCCCCTCCTTTCTCCTCCATTCAGATAAGTCCTTTAATTGCTTTTACTGCCTGTAACATGATCTTTAAATGCGGTCAAGAATTTGGTGACTCATCAGACTCCCCTTATTAACAGATCATGTTAAGGGCAGAGAAAGAAATATAAGAACTTTTCTTAATGGAGGAGGAGGGAGGAGGTTCCTCATCAGGAACTTTTTCACAGCAGCTTCACAGATGACCTGAAGCTATTAACCCCCCCCCCAGCGCCGGAAGTTCGGAGACAGTAAGAGGACTGGGTATACCTGCAGTGAAGATTTCTACAGGATCCAGCTGCCTGCACAACATGAGATAGCCTTCCTTAACTGCTTGCCGCCTGCCCACCGTCAAATGACGGCGGGGCGGTGCTGCTCTCGTTCTGGGACCACGTCATATGACGGCGTCCCAGAATGGCCACTCTCATGCCCCCACGGGGGCGCGCAGCATGGAGATTGCAATCTCTGTAAAGAGCCGAGTCTGTGGCTCTTTAACCATGTGATCGGCTGTGTCCAATCACAGCCGGTCACATGTAAACACGGAGATGCCGGTAATCGACTCTCCTCGCCTCACACTGAGTGGCGAGGAGAGATGATCAGCGGCATCTCCACGCAGAGGGACATCTAGAAATGTAATCAGGGCACTCATCATCAGTGCCCTGATTACAATATAACAGTACAGTGTCACCAGTGCCAGCAATCAGTGCCCACCAATGCCAGCAATCATTGCCCACCAGTGGCAGCAATCAGTGCCCACCACTGCCAACAAGTGCCACCAATCAGTGCTCATTAGCGATGCCAGTCAGTGCTGGCAATCAGTGCCGCCTATCAGTGCTGCCCATCAGTGCCCATCACTGCTGTCGATCAATGCCCATCAGTATCGCCCATCAGTGCCACTCATCAATGCCCATCAGTGCCCATCAGTACCGCCTATCCGTGATGCCTATCTGTTCTGCCTATCAGTGCCCACCAGTGCCGCCTATTAGTGCCCATCAGTGCCACCTAACAGTGCCCATCAGTGCCGCCTATCAGTTCATATCAGTGCCCAAAAGTGCGACATATTAGTGCCTCCTCATCAGTGCCACCTCATCAGTGCCCATAAGTGCCGCCTCATCAGTGCCCACCAGTTCAACCTATCAGTGCCCATCAGTGCTGCCTCATCAGCGCACATCAGTGAAGGCAAAAAATTATTTAGTTATAAAATTTACTGACAGAAAAAAGTAAAACATTTTTTTTCAAAGTTTTTGGTCTTTTTTTTTGTAAAAATTAAAAAAACTAGCAGTGATTAAATACCACCAAAAGAAAGCTCTATTTGTGTGAAGAAGATGATAAAAAATTTGTTTGGGTACATGCCTGGGGTATTGCCCAAGTATCGGCTGTATGCCATAACCCAATACCCAATTACCACCTTACCTTATTACAAAAATTAAGCCAGACAAACTTGTTTTGGGTTTAAAATGGCCATAGCAGCCTATTTTATTACACAAAAACAAACCATAACACAAATTGAATAAAAAGAAATAACTGAAATGAAAAACTGCATAGGATTTTTGAAGGCACCCTTGACTGCTCAAATCTCTGTACCTCGCCTATTACGGCCCCCAGCCGTGCTTTACACCAGCTCTGGGACAAATTTAGGCAAATTCACCAGCCGATACAGCCAGCAATTACTTCCGCCCTTATTAGGGCAGGTACACCCATACCAGAGATGGGCCCAACCCATCTTTTTCCAAAGAAATTAACTATCCCCGCCTTCAAAAACCCTACGACCTCTGCCAAGACGCCTAGCGTGAAACCTTACGCCTGGGAGGCCCGCCACACCCACAGGGCTCTTTGAATGCTGTCTTGTAAGCCCAGGAACCAAAGATCAATTCCCACAGCATTCAAATGAACCCCATCCCCTCTCAAGAACAACCACGGTTCCTTCTCCAACTCCCTGTGACGGATCGCCAAACCTCCGTTGCGGACAAAGAACTTTGCTATTGCTTTATTAATCTTGATCCTGGCATTATTAACTCTCTCCACAGAGACCGCTAAACGCCAGGAGGCCCTAGCCACCATGTCCGACCATACCACAGTGGTGTCCGGGAACAGGGTACGCAATCTTAGTACATCAAATTTAATGTCCCTGCATAACTCCCTGGAGGCCCGGAGCCCTAAATCATTTCCCCCCACATGCAGCAGAAGCACGTCGGGGGGCCTGTCTAGCCTGGCATAATGATGCACTTCCGGAAGAACCCTGGACCACAACATGCCCGGGACCCCAATCCACCTGATCCTGACTTATTCTCTGGGGAAGCCTAACTGACGACCTTCGGGCCTAATCTCAGCTTAGCCCCCCAGAACACGTAAGAATGGCCCAGGATCCACACCAAACATTCAGGACCTGTAAAACAACAAAAACATCAACAACACGAATCCCCAGCACCAAAACACCACAACATGAACCCAACAAAAAGGGACACCAACAACTACCACCAACACAAAACAACAAGAAACATAAAACACATAAGAATCTCGCCACCCGTCCCTGCCTCACTCCTTCCTGCAGCCCACCCTAACACTCACAATAGGTGAGGCCGCACGTACAACCTAAAACGTTGCGACTCCCAGCGACCGAGTTGACGTACCAGCTTGTCTTCCAGGCCCCATCGGGACGCTTCAGTGGTCGCTCCAATTCTGAACGAATGGGAGGAGTAGTTCTGCGTCGAGAAACCCGCAGCCAGGAGACACTTCTTAAAAACTGCTCCAAACTGGAACCTAGACAATGCAGACCCATTCTGATGTTTCGGAAAAGGGCCGGGTTCCGCGCCCCTGATATCTAACCATTCCTGAACCGCCTGTACAGGGCACACTGGCGAGCCCCATACGACTCCCAAAGTAACCCACACCCCTTTACCACCTTGATCAGTTTTGGACCTGCAAATGAAAATTGACACCACTTCACCCCTTTGAACCACATCAGCCAGGTCCAACCCCCCACCACCCCGTTTTGACCTGCACACTAATTCTCCAATTCTAAACGCCCCAAAAACGCCAATATAAAGGATGTCCTAAAAAGTGCAGCCTCATAAGCCAATGAGCAAACCTCACCAATTGTATCCGTGAGAGCACCTAGCATGCTGAAGGAGACCGGGCAGCGAGTATCCCGTGTGGTCTTTCCCCGTCTGTAGCCCCTTAAAACCCTCTTCACCAACGCATGTTTAGTGACATCCCCAACCCCCGACAACTGAAACCAAAAAAGTAAACTGGCCATTTTTTTTTGACCCAACTTGGAGGTGGAAACTCCAACTTCCACGTTCCTGCCAATGAACTCCAGCACCAAGCACAAACGGTCACCCTCACCAGCACACCCTCCTACCTCCTCCTCCAGTGCAAGCCACTCCCCTCATACCTTCTCGTACTCGGACCACGTGGCAGTGCGCACTGAATCCCTAATCAGACCCGTTACCGTTCGAAGGCGATGTCCCATAAGTGGTCCGGGCAAGGCCTGCCATGCTGCTCCACTCCCGGCGCCAACACTCTGAATCTGTCCCACTGTAGGCGAGACAACGCATCAGCCACATCATTGGTCACACCCGGAACATGAACAGCACAAACGTAACAATTCAGACATAAACACAAAAGCACCAAATGCCTAAGGAACCGCACTACCGGGGGGAAGATGCTGAAATTTTGTTAATGGCCTGCACCACCCCCAAATTGTCGCAATGAAAAAGAACCCGTTTGTTCCTGAACTCTTGTTGCCAAATTTCCACAGCCATTACTATTGGAAATAGCTCCAACAGCACCAGGTTGCCCAGCAAGTCCGCCTTGCGCCACGAGTCCGGCCATTTTCCCGCACTCCACTGACCCCCAAAGATTGCCCCGTAACCTACCGCCTCGGCCACATCTGTATACAGCTCCAAGTCGCACGCAGAAACCATCTCGTCCATCCACAAGGACCTTCCATTAAACTGTTCCAGGAATAGCTGCCACACACGTAAGTCATCCTTGTGTGCTTTAGACAAACGCACATAATGGTGCGATGCCTTGACCCCCGACGTGGCAGCAGCCAAACGCCTGCAGAAAATCCTGCCCATGGGCATAATGCGGCACACAAAATTTAGCTTACCTAACAAGGACTGCAGTGAACACAGACGAATCTTAGCGCTGCCGAGGGCAACGGACACTGCCACCCGCATGTCCTCCACCTTGTCAAGGGGGAGCCTGCATTCCATGAGCCCCGTGTCAATCACGATCCCCAGGAATTTAAGTGTGGTAACTGGCCCTTCAGTTTTTTCTGGCGCCAGAGGGACACCAAATAACGCAAAGACGTACAGCAAAGTGGCCAGTAGAGTGTGGCAAACCCTGCCGGCCGAAGGCCGATCACCAAAAAATCGTCCAGGTAGTGAATTATGGAATGTAGACCAGACACGTCCTTCACCACCCATTCCAAAAAGGAGCTGAAGGTTTCGAACAGGGAACAGGAAACGGCACAACCCATGGGCAGGCAGAGATTAACGAAATAATGACCCTCCCACATGCAGCCCAACAAACGGAAGCTGTCAAGATGCACTGGAAGAAGGCGAAAAGCCGACTCAATATCAGTTTTTGTCAAGAGAGCCCCCTTGCCGAACTTACAAACCCATTTAACCGCCTTGTCAAAAGATACCTACGAGACCGTACAAAACTCTCGGTCAATTGCATCATTAACCGAAAATAGAATTGCGGATAGAAAAGATGGTGAATCAACTGGAAGGAATTGGGTTCCTTCTTGGGAACCTCCCCCAACGGAGAGACAACCAATTCGTCTAATGGGGGCGCATCGAAAGGGCCCGCCATCCTCCCCAAGGCCACTTCCTTAGTCAGTTTTGCCGACACCACCGAGAGGACATCAAATTAGCGGGGACAGGAGGAACACTGGATAACGTGCAAGGGATCACAAAACCCGCAGAAAAACCCTGTAAAAGAAGACGTGCCGCCGATCAGTCAGGATACCTACTTAGGAAGGGAGCCAGCTTTTCCACCTTCACCGGAGTCCTCCCTCTTGCCAGCTTCACTGGACTTACCTTTGTTTTGCTTAAAGCATTTCACGAGCGGATGAGATCCCCCGCAGCCGGAACATTCATGGCGGAACCGGCAGGATCCCCCGAATCTGCAGTTCCCCTCGTTGAACTGCCTTCAGAAACCTTTACGCTTTCCGGCCGATGGTGACGAGGTTCCTGCACCCCCACCAGCCCCCCCTGGAAAGGGAGTGTTGGCAGCCCGCGCCTGGGTCATCAATTTCATCCACAAGCTGATATCCTTGTGGTCCCACCTAATCGATGGCCTGAGCGCCTTGCGTTGCCAAAATTGTTCATCGTAACGCAACCAGGAAACTCCCCCATACACCCTCTGTGCTTCACCAATTGCATCCGCATAGCAAAACAGCGCCGAGCACTGTTCTGGAGACTTCTCGCCAATCACACTAGACAGGATATTGAACGCTAGCAGCCAATTACTAAACGTCCTGGGAATAAGCCGGTAACGCCGCTTCTCCTCTTCCTCCTTCTTACTCTCATCCGGCTTGACCTTATCCAGGTTGAACTTTTCTAGGGGTAAAAGGGAGAATATCTCCACGTACTCACCCTTCCAAATCCGTTCCCGCACTTCCTGTTTTAAATGCGCACCTAGCGGACCCTCGAAGCACACGTAGACTTCTCATTTTGCCGCATCCACCAAACGCACACCCTCCACGTCCCCCGTCAACTTCTTTCCCTCTTCAACCGCCTTGACCGGAGCCTGCGATGAAGCCACTTCGGAGGTCGTAGCCACTACTGATTGCCCCGCCTCCACCTGAGGAGACGTCACCATCACCCCTCCTTCTTGCCCCACCGGCGAGCCCTGGCTGGTCACCGCCCCAGATTGAACTACTGGAGCCAGTGCAGCCGTCCATGCCGACGCCGGGGAAACCACCCCAGCCGTACCTGCCCCCGTGTCACACCGAGCCAGACCTCGCTGAATCCGGCCATAAACGCCTGTAGCAAACCAGCGACACTACTCACCCCAGCTGCCGTCACCGGCACCATCTGAGTCACCCCTGCCATAGTGTCTTCCCTCACTGCGGTGCCCTGCATTGTAGCCATCACTGCGCCCCTCCCAGAGATTGCCGTCCACCTCCTGCAACAGAGCCCCCCCTTTCCAGAGATTGCCCTGTATAGCCATCCCTGTACTGACATTAGACCCAGACAACACAACAGATGACAAATGAGACACATAGAGGTTGTACTCACCAGGCCACCCAGACAGCGCAGCCATTGCTCCAGATCCCTGCAGCCGATCGTCAGGTCCCCTCACCGATCCGTCAGCCGCTTCCACTCCTCCATCCTTGGATGACATCAGCTCTCCCTCTGACCGCACTGTCTCCTCCTGCAGCCCGCAGCCTCCCGAACTCCTGCCCGGTGACAGGCGCTGGCCGATGATGTCGTTCTCCCGAATGTTCCTCCTCCCCCGCTGCGCTCTCTGCTGTGCTGAGCTGACAGAAACGGTGCACTGGTCTCGCTGCTGAGTTGACACGGCGCCGGCTCCTCTCCTTGTACCTCCGCTTCTCCCACTGGCGGTCCCAGCCGTCACAGGCATCAGGCCGGCACTGGGCGATCGTCCTCTCCCACGCAGGGCTGCTCTATCGGCGGGCAAAGCACCCGCAGCGACAGCCGCACGGTCCCGCACATCTGTAGAGGGGGGGTGGGATAGGGTAGAGGACTCATGTTTTCCCCCTGGGGCACGCCTGTAAAGGGGATTCCTCCTAGCCCCGCCAGCCGATTGAGAAGGTGTTCTCTTGGCCACAGAAGCTGAAGCGTCCATGACTGGGCTCCCAGCGCTGCGACACCCCCTCGGAGTCAGTTCAGGGCTCAAACGCACAGGAGGCCGTGACCTCCTAGCGCGTGGAGGTGTAGGGGCAGGCGCAGCATTCACCTGCCCGACCCCGGCAAAAGTCCAGCAAGTTGATCACGCAGCCATTGCGGTCCATTGGCAACCGCCGCTGCGCGAATAGTGGCCAGCATATTCTCAAGATCCTCCATCCTAATAAATCGTTTACAGCAGGACACAGAGAATCTTGTCAGTTGCTGTCCCAAATTCCAAGTGATGCTGAAAGACCAACACCCACCTAGCAACCCCTTAGGATCACCCAGCCACACCCTGCCACACCCTGCTATCCTCCAATGGGGTACTGTTAATCATATCCCTCCTAATTCTTATCCCGCCTACAAACTGTATCTATTTATTAAACAACCCCCACCTTACTATAGCCTTATAGGGAAAACCCCATCATGTAGGCCCTACTCTTATGCTGCGCTTCAGCTCCAGGCCTATACTGTGCGCGCAATTGTCATTCAAAGTGCGACAGCGCTGAAAGCTGAAAATGGTTTGGGCAGGAAGGGGGTGTAAGTGCCCAGTAGGCAAGTGGTTAAAGGTAGGTTAGCTCAATATATCTATAGAGATTTTTTTTTATTTTTTATTATGGCTAAACTACAGCTTTAAGTCCCAGTGACAATGACCAATATAACAAATAAAGAGGGCAATTTTTCCAACAGAGACACAGACAATAAAAACCTGACAAAGGTTCTTATACCTCATCTCCCGACTTAAAACTAATTTAAAATTGTTTTGGCATTAGAAACACTTAAAGTGTTACAAAACCCAGGACCCTGCATTCACTATATCTGGTCTGCCACAGTGCACAGAGAATGGAAATGCAATTATTTTAGTAAATATAAACTGCGAAATACCTTTTCTCATCAGCAGTATATAGCAGTCTTGTGAGTTCTATCAGTGTTTGGTTAAAGCTTGTAGGGGGAGTTTTCATTCTACTCTGACTGTCCTATGAGGCCGCAGGACTCCTGACCCTTTGTCTGGACAGTACTGAAAAAAAAAAACTCTCTAGCAATACACATCAATACACATCAAACTGAGCATGTGCAGAGAGACTCCAGAGGCTCTGTCTTATCAGGAGATGGATTGGGGACAGTGGAAGAAGACAGGATAAAACAGCCTTTTTACACAATGCGGAGGATCAACCACTGTGAGTATAACAAGCATGCTTTACTGAATATACTGACTGATTTTACTTTTAGTAACACTTTAAGCCATTAAGGGACTCAAACATTGAGCCCTCTTCCCCCTTGCTGGCTGGAATTAATGGCTTTGTTACCAAAGCCCAAAATCTAGCTCATCTGTTTTGTTATAGCTAGAGTCTATTAAAATTCTCATTACAATATGAATGTAACATTAATAAAATATTGCACAGCAAGACTGAAGCCCCCTACAATGTCGACATCAGAGAGATTGACAGGCTAAGAAGCTGGCTAAAATAATACTTTTGGCACATGTTATTTTACAAATATATATCAACAACATACATTAACAAAATATTTTAAAAAGAGGGTATTTCCTAAACAACACAGAATTATTCTGCTTGAGAAAAGTACAGTCAGCTTCAGGTGCGTATATATAGGTACCAAACTGCCCCCTAGTGGATATGTGTGTGATAAACACTCATTGAAACAGAAAAGCAAGAAAATCAACTTCAGAGGTGAATCTACTTTTTCCTTTTTCTTTTCTAAATGCACACATTTGTTTGATGTACCTTACAAAAAATATAGTGTTCATGAAGTCAATAGGATTTTAGCAGAAATTGCCCCTCATGTCATTTATTGCCAACTAAACTATATAAATTAATAAATGTGAATATGCTCTAGAATTCTGAAGAGGTTTGCATTAATATGTCCATAATAAACTAATATACTTGGCTCAGTGGGACAAGCCAAGGAAGAGAAATAGTTTGTAAGGCATGTTATTTCTTACAATACAAAATTGTATTATATTTTTATGTACAATAAACATAGTCACAGTTTTGTATCATTGTTTTTAAGGCAATTCATACATTGTTCCTTTTGATTATGTATAGGCCATATTCATACTGTATAGACTCATTAGATAAAAAGAATATATATTAATAGAATATGAGAATATTTAGTTAATGCTATTCCAGAGGCTTAGGAGCCACAGGTAGTTCTCATCTTTGTGCTAAAAGAAACTAAATTCTAAATCACTCATCAATGAATAGATCTGTTCTGAGTTTATTGTGACATCATTTTTTTTTTATATTGTTGTTTTTTTTTTTTAACCACTTCAGCCCCGGAAGGATTTACCCCCTTCGTGACCAGAGCACTTTTTACAATTTGGCACTGCGTCACTTTAACTGCTAATTGCGTGGTCATGCAATGCTGTACCCAAACGAAATTTGCGTCCTTTTCTTCCCACAAATAGAGCTTTCTTTTGATGTTATTTGATCACCACTGCGGTTTTTATTTTTTACGCTATAAACAGAAAAAGACCGAAAATTTTGAACAAAAATGACATTTTCTACTTTTTGTTATAAAAAAAAAATCCAATAAACTCAATTTTAGTCATACATTTAGGCCAAAAAGTATTCGGCCGCATGTCTTTGGTAAAAAAAATGTCAATAAGCGTATATTTATTGGTTTGCGCAAAAGTTATAGCATCTACAAACTAGGGTACATTTTCTGTAATTTACACAGCTTTTAGTTTATGACTGCCTATGTCATTTCTTGAGGTGCTAAAATGGCAGGGCAGTACAACCCCCCCCCCCAAATTACCCCATTTTGGAAAGTAGACACCCCAAGGAAATTGCTAAGAGGCATGTTGAGCCCATTGAACATTAATTTTTTTTTTGTCCCAAGTGATTGAATAATGACAAAAAAAAAAAAATTACAAAAAGTTGTCACTAAATGATATATTGCTCACACAGGCCATGGGCATATGTGGAATTGCACCCCAAAATACATTCAGCTGCTTCTCCTGAGTACGGGGATACCACATGTGACTTTTTGGGAGCCTAGCCGCGTACGGGGCCCCGAAAACCAATCACCGCCTTCAGGATTTCTAAGGGCGTAAATTTTTGATTTCACTCCTCACTACCTATCACAGTTTTGAAGGCCATAAAATGCCCAGATGGCACCCCCCCCCAAATGACCCCATTTTGGAAAGTAGACACCCCAAGCTATTTGCTATGAGGCATGTTGAGTCCATGGAATATTTTATATTTTGACACAAGTTGCGGGAAAGTGACACATTTTTTTTTTGCACAAAGTTGTCACTAAATGATATATTGCTCACACAGGCCATGGGCATATGTGGACTTGCACCCCAAAATACATTTAGCTGCTTCTCCTGAGTATGGGGATACCAAATTTGTGGGACTTTTTGGGAGCCTAACCGCGTACGGGGCCCCGAAAACCAATCACCGCCTTCAGGATTTCTAAGGGTGTAAATTTTTGATTTCACTCTTCACTGCCTATCACAGTTTCAGAGGCCATGGAATGCCCAGGTGGCACAACCCCCCCCCCCAAATGACCCCATTTTGGAAAGTAGACACCCCAAGCTATTTGCTGAGAGGCATGGTGAGTATTTTGCAGCTCTCATTTGTTTTTGAAAATGAAGAAAGACAAGAAAAAACTTTTTTTTTTCTTTTTTCAATTTTCAAAACTTTGTGACAAAAAGTGAGGTCTGCAAAATACTCACTATACCTCTCAGCAAATAGCTTGGGGTGTCTACTTTCCAAAATAGGGTCATTTGGGGGGGGGGGTTGTGCCACCTGGGTATTCCATGGCCTCCGAAACTGTGATAGGCAGTGAAGAGTGAAATCAAAAATGTACGCCCTTAGAAAGCCTGAAGGCGGTGCTTGGTTTTCGGGGTCCCGTGCGTGGCTAGGCTCCCAAAAAGTCTCACACATGTGGTATCCCCGTACTCAGGAGAAGCAACAGAATGTATTTTGGGGTGTAATTTCACATATTCCCATGGCATGTTTGAGCAATATATCATTTAGTGACAACTTTGTGCAAAAAAAAAAAAAAATTGTCTTTTTCCCGTAACTTGTGTCACAATATAAAATATTCCATGGACTCGACATGCCTCTCAGCAAATAGCTTGGGGTGTCTACTTTCCAAAATGGGGTCATTTGGGAGGGTTTTGAACTGTCCTGGCATTTTATGCACAACATTTAGAAGCTTATGTCACACATTACCCACTCTTCTAACCACTTGAAGACAAAGCCCTTTCTGACACTTTTTGTTTACATGAAAAAAATTATTTTTTTTGCAAGAAAATTACTTTGAACCCCCAAACATTATATATTTTTTTAAAGCAAATGCCCTACAGATTAAAATGGTGGGTGTTTCATTTTTTTTTCCACACAGTATTTGCGCAGCGATTTTTCAAACGCATTTTTTGGGGAAAAAACACACTTTTTTAAATTTTAATGCACTAAAACACACTATATTGCCCAAATGTTTGATGAAATAAAAAAGATGATCTTAGGCCGAGTACATGGATACCAAACATGACATGCTTTAAAATTGCGCACAAATGTGCAGTGGCAAAAAAAAAAATACATTTTTAAAAACCTTTAAAAGCCTTTACAGGTTACCACTTTAGATTTACAGAGGAAGTCTACTGCTAAAATTACTACCCTCAATCTGACCTTCGCGGTGATACCTCACATGCATGGTGCAATTGCTGTTTACATTTGACGCCAGACCGACGCTTGCGTTCGCCTTAGCGCGAGAGCAGGGGGGGACAAGGGGTGCTTTTTTTTTTTTTTTTTCCTTTTTTTTTTGCTTTTTTATCTTCTTTTTAAACTGTTCCCTTCATTTTTTTTTTATTTAATCATTTTTATTGTTATCTCAGGGAATGTAAATATCCCCTATGATAGCAATAGGTAGTGACAGGTACTCTTTTTTGAAAAAATTGGGGTCTATTAGACCCTAGATCTTTCCTCTGCCCTCAAAGCATCTGACCACACCAAGATCGGTGTGATAAAATGCTTTCCCAATTTCCCAATGGCGCTGTTTACATCCGGCGAAATCTAAGTCATGAAATGCTCGTAGCTTCCGGTTTCTTAGGCCATAGAGATGTTTAGAGCCACTCTGGTCTCTGATCAGCTCTATGGTCAGCTGGCTGAATCATCGGCTGCATTCTTAGGTTCCCTGTTGAGACAGGAGAGCCAGAGAAAAACACGGAAGACGGTGGGGGGGGCATCCCCTCCCACTGCTTGTAAAAGCAGTCCAGAGGCTAATTAGCTGCTAGGATTGCTTTTACATGAAAGCCGACCGCTGGCTGAAAAGAATGACACCAAGATGATACCTAAACCTGCAGGCATCATTCTGGTATAACCACTCAAAGTCGTGAATTGTGTACCTGAAGACAAAAAAATGGTTAACAATAAAACACAGTAAACGGTAAAGTAAAAAAAAATTGAATACCTGAAAAGCAAACATGATAAAACATAATAACAATAAAACATTGCAGAATAGAATACAGTAAAAAAGAGCAGAACAATAGAGAGAGAATAGAGAGAGAGAGAACAATGAAACGACAACTATTTTTTTTATTCTATATATTTTTTTGTGGGTTTTTTTTGTTTTTTTTACACATTTTTTTATAACTGTAACCGGTTCCAGGTTCGGGTCTCTCAAAATGCGATGGCATCTTGGGAGACCCTGTGAAAGTGTGCCTAGTCTGTGCAATGCTGTACCCTACGCTAATACTCAACTAGTGTATGGTAGTGTTCAAAACATTCACCAATGCAAAGACCAGGATTGTCAGGACAGGAGGGACAATAATAGTGGGTGTCACGTCTATATCCACGCTTGCTACAGACACAACATCTTTTTTGGGGGGGTTTGTTGGGTAGGGGTACTCGGGAGGACATAAAGAAAATGCCTCTCATGCAGCCGACTGCATTTGGTTAGGGATGTGAATGGGGGAAGTACGGGCGCTGTAGAAATGGTGGGTTCCCAATTAGGATTGGTGAATGCAGCAGGAAGGGCATTATGGGCACGACGGCCTGTGTTTGTCTTCTTCTTGGTGGCAGTGGGACTCTACTTGTGCTTGCCACCTCACCAGCTTAAACTGCATTTATGGGACTCGCCACATCACCAAGTGTTACTGCAGTGCTGGTTTGACTACGACCGGGGTGTACTAGGCCGCTGGTGCTTGCCAGTTCACCAAAACGCTACCAAAAAAAACCTGTTAGCGATCGCAGGGATCAGGCCTGACTCTGCGAACGCTGCAGTTATGCGTTTAGTGTTTTGTAAGTGACAGTGATCGATCGATACTGCACTTGGGTGGACTGGGCTGGGCCGGGCGGAGGGGCAAAACGCAGGTGCTAGCAGGTATCTGGGCTGATCCCACTAACACTGCGTTTTTGGGAACCCTAAACTGCTGGGGACACTAGTATAGATCTGATCGGATCAGATATTAATCCGTTCAGATACTATACCACTAAGGGAGGTGTACGGTGCATTCATGGGTGTTAGCGGTACTGGCGCTAACCTGACGCTGCTTGGGGCTGGTGCTTGCCAGTTCACCAAAACGCTGCCAAAAAAAACTGTTAGCGAACGCAGGGATCAGGCCTGACTCTGCAAACGCTGCAGTTATGCGTTTAGTGTATTGTAAGTGACAGTGATCGATCAATACTGCACTTGGGTGGGCTGGGCTGGGCCGGGCGGAGGGGCAAAACGCAGGTGCTAGCAGGTATCTGGGCTGATCCCGCTAACACGGGAACCCTAAACTGCTGGGGACGCTAGTATAGATCTGATTGGATCAGATATTGATCCGTTCAGATACTATACCACTAAGGGAGGTGTATGCTGCGTGCGTGCGTGGGTGTTAGCGGTACTGGCACTAATCTGACGCTGCCTGGGGCGACGCATATCACCGCCGGGCGATCAGGGGGCTAAACCTTTATTTGGTAATAAACGGCGGGTGCCCTGACACTATAAAAAATAAAAAAACTAACCAGCGTCACCCGTAACAGTTATACGGTGATCACTGGTGAAAGGTTTAACTAGGGGGCAATCAAGGGGTTAAAACCTTTATTAGATAGTATATGGGGGTCCCTGACGCTATAAAACGCTGACGGTGAACCTAAATATTTACCTCCCTAACTAGTATCACCAGTGACACTAATACAGCGATCAGAAAAACTGCTTGGTGTCAGTGTGACGGGGGGGGGTGATTGGGGGGTGATCGGGGGGGATCGGGGGTGTATTGTATGCCTGGCATGTTCTACTGTGTGTGTGAGTTGGTGCACTCACTCGGATGTCTTCTCTCCTCGGCGCCGGAACGGAAAATACAGAGCCGAGGAGAGATGACATCATTTCCTCTGCTGCTGTTTAGCATACAGCAGCAGAGGAAGAATCTGATTGGCTGGGAGCGATCGCGAGGGGGGGCCACGAATGGATGGTCTCCCCCTCACCTCTCATCGCTCCCAGACACAAGCCGACCGCCTCGGGCATCGGGGGGGTCCAATCGGACCCCCCCGCCCGTGGGAGGCAGATCACATACAGGTACGTGATTCTTCCTGCCCGTGCCATTCTGCCGACGTACATCGTCGTGAGGCGGTCGGCAAGTGGTTAAAGTGGACGATTTTTCCTCTTAAGTGGGATTTTAAAGGGTGGAAGTCTCAAAAAAAGGTATAACAAAAAGTATAAAAAATTATCAGAATTTTATTGTATCAAAATTTAAAAGAAAAACATGTGCTAGAATAGAAACAATGGATAAAAGCAACAATGGATGCCAGAATTAACAAATGATGAAAAATACAACCAGGATATACATGACAGGTCGACAGAGCTACACAAAACCCCACAAAGGCTATATCAGCAAGGAGCCAATTGACAGTGCAGGCCCAACGCGTTTCGAGGTTTTATATAAGGATTACGACCTCTTCTTCAGGGGCTAGAGGTAAGGTGTATATCTGTCATGCTATTGCAGGGTCAATACTGTATGGCATCCACCCCAGGCAAGGGGGAAGGGGAGAACGGTAAGCCACCGGGGCCCAGAACCTGTGCTGATTCACACAACAGTGTTGTCTATAGTGGCTGATAGATTTTAGATACCTCGCTCCGGGGGAAAAAGATGGCAGAAGAGCGTCTATATTCAGCGGCTTGAGCATATCATAGCAGCTGCACTTTCAGTTCTGTGTCCTCCCATACCCTGGGAGGACACAGAACTGAAAGTGCAGCTGCTATGATATGCTCAAGCCGCTGAATATAGACGCTCTTCTGCCATCTTTTTCCCCCGGAGCGAGGTATCTAAAATCTATCAGCCACTATAGACAACACTGTTGTGTGAATCAGCACAGGGATCAACCCTTCATTATGCACCAATAGTATATCCTACTCACTGGGGGTGCTGTCAGTTGCTGTTTACCCGCCCGAGGAGTCAAGGCTTAGATAATCCTAGCCTGCGTCAATAGCTGACAAAGAGATTTTGATAAAGAGAATTTAAAATACAGCTGAGGGACGTGACGCCCTCTGTGTCTGGTCCTGATCTGCTGGCGGTCCTGGTTGTGTGGCGGCGGCGCTGATATTCGGATCTGGGCCCCGGTGGCTTACCGTTCTCCCCTTCCCCCTTACCTGGGGTGGATGCCATACAGTATTGACCCTGCAATAGCATGACAGATATACACCTTACCTCTAGCCCCTGAAGAAGAGGTCGTAATCCTTATATAAAGCCTCGAAACGCGTTGGACCTGCACTGTCAATTGGCTCCTTGCTGATATAGCCTTTGTGGGGTTTTGTGTAGCTCTGTCGACCTGTCATGTATATCCTGGTTGTATTTTTCATCATTTGTTAATTCTGGCATCCATTGTTGCTTTTATCCATTGTTTCTATTCTAGCACATGTTTTTCTTTTAAATTTTGATACAATAAAATTCTGATAATTTTTTATACTTTTTGTTATACCTTTTTTTGAGACTTCCACCCTTTAAAATCCCACTTAAGAGGAAAAACCGTCCATTGTATATGTATAAAGGGATGCGGGTTGGTTGTCTCATTCCATTAAGCTCTTGTCACCACCAGTTTCTAGGCAAGTGGTTAAAGAAACCAACAATGAAAAGTAATTTGATGGTATTCTAAACAATGGCATTGTTTTTTTTTTAAATGTCACTTTTGCTGTAGCACATCCTACAGCAGGATGTGCTCGTTTATACCAGCCCCAGATCCTTTGCATCTGGTATGGATTTTTTTTTTATAACAGATGAAATGTTTATTGAAATATAACAGTAATGTGCTTGTGAATCACAGTAGAATTACAAAGAAGAAAGGATTCACAGATTCCAGCTACAAATTAAAGCAAAGAGTAATGCCGCGTACACACTATCGGACTTTCCGACAACAAAACCGTGGATTTTTGTTCGAAGGGTGTTGACTCAAACTTGTCTTGCATACACACGGTCACACAAATGTTGGCCAACAATTACGAACGTGAGAACGCTTTGACGTACAACACCTACGACAAGCATATAAAAAGGAAGTTCAATAGCCAGTGCGCTACCCTTTGGGCTCCTTCTGCTAATCTCATGTTTATTTCATGTTAGTAGAAGTTTGGTGAGAGACAATTCGTGCTTTTCCGCCTCGTACTTTTCAGTTTGTTTCTGCTTTTCAGTTTGTGCTTGTGGGTTTGTATCTGTTGTTCAGTGCGTGTTGTCAGTTTGTTCCTGTCTTTCAGTGCGTTCTATTTATAGTTCGCTTCTGTTTTTCAGTGTGTTCTTGTCCGGTCGTTTCTGATTTTCAGCTTGTTCTTGAATGAATGAATGAATGAATGAATGAATGAATGATTTGTAAAGCGCTGCAATTGCGAACTGAATCGCCTCAAGGCGCTTCTAAGGTCCTTTCTGATTTTCAGTGCGTTCTGTCAGTTGATTCTGAGCAGCCAACCATTTTCTAGCCATGTTGTGGTTACATTCTCGTTGGAGAGCTTGTGCTGTTGTTGGGCTTGGTGTTGGAGTTCTTGCTTTGACCCAAGTCCAGTCCATGAACAGGGTGAGGAGGAGTTCATGGACCAAGAATTGGTTACTTATTCGTGACCAATTCTCTCATATGCCTTTGCTGCGGGAGCTCCTGGAGAATAATCCTGACGATTTCAGGAATTATCTCCGGATGACGGACCCCATTTTTCACCGTCTGTTGGCTTTGCTTACTCTCTATATTGCCAAGCTGGACACCTGCATGCGGCAAGCCATAACTCCTGAGCAAAGGCTACGGGGAGAAGTCTCCAGGATATTAAGTTTACGACTGGGATCTCCCCCCAGGCTCTGGGAATCATTATTCCAGAGGCTTGTTCTGCCATAATTCAGGTCCAGCAGAAGGACTATATTAAGGTAAGTTTTATCCTTTAACATCACATTCTATGTATTTAATGTTTGCTAATGTATTGTATTTCTTTCATCATTCCATAATTACCATGATTGTAATATGCTGTGAATGTCCTCTTTGTCCTCATGCATGCTGTAAGCTTTTAATGTTCCATTTTTGTTCTTTGTGTCTATTTGCCTTCACTAACCTCCCCAGCATGCTATCCTGGGCCCATATACACCTAGCCTAGTCACTTAACAATGTATTTTGTCTGCTCCATTTTAGTGCTTACCCTAAACACCCCCTAAAATTTGTACAAATGTTATTGTTGTCCTTAAATTCATGCAGAGTGCAAGAGGCTTTTTTTGGGGCCAAAACTCATTTGGAACCCTCCCTCCCCCCTAACCGCTAAGTCAACCGATACCAATCCTCTATCTGCTGACTTTGCCAAACCCATACACATTATACCTACCTCTTTTGTGTTCATATTTATGGATAAATTCACCAAAGCATGTAGTGCAAGGGCCTGCCTGAATACTTTCAAATGGTACTGTTTAAAGTTTTGTTCTATTATCTTGATAGGTAATTGCATAATGTAAAAATATGCTTCAATTTGGACAGTGTGTATTCATATTTTTGGATTATGACACTTCTTACCTGGCCAGTGGGCTGACAATAGTGTAAGTAAGGAGGGGCTGGCCAAAGTAACACACATTATTTATGCATTCAGCTTTCAATGAAGTGGAGATGGTTAAATGTGCAAAACATCTCCCCCACCCTAAAATTTTTACAATGGGCCATCAGAGGGAGTGAGGAATCTGATAAGTGGACCTTATACTTTTGACTTTAAATACTCATTTAAATAAATGTTATACTTATGTTGGCCAAGAATGGTCTAATCTGCTTGCAATGTCATGTGCAAAAGTACTATTTTTTTTTCTTGTTTGACTCCACAGTTTCCTTTCAACCCACAGGAATGGCAGACTGTGGCTTCCCAATTCACCCAGCAGTGGGACTTTCCCAACTGCGGTGGTGCGATAGATGGGAAACATGTCCGCATCGTCCCACCCCCAACTCGGGTTCGTACTACCACAACTATAAGGGGTATAGTAGTATTGTGTTGTTGGCAGTGGTGTCGGCGACTTACGAGTTTCTCTATGTGGACATGGGGAAGAATGGCCGTATGTCGGATGGTGGAGTCATCGCCCAGACTGAATTCTACAGATGGCTCCAGAATGGCAGCTTGGGCTTGCCACCTCCAGCAGACAATGTGGCGGGTCTCCCATTTGTGTTTGTGGCATATAAGGCATTTGCGCTGGGGGACCATCTGATGCGGCCATTCCCAATGAGGACCCTCACCCCGGAGAAGAGGGTTTTTAACTACCGGCTGGCCAGAGCCAGAAGAGAGGTGGAGAATGCCTTTGGCATAATGGCCAGCCGGTTCCGGCTATTCCTAACATCAATTAAAATGGCCGAATACAAACTGAACCATATGATTCTGTGCTGATGCATTTTGCATAATTTTATGAGAAAAAATGCAGCCAACTATCTGGCCTCAGTTGCGACTGAGGCCGGCTCACCGGACGAAATCATGACGGCTCTTGAAGCTGGCCGTCCTGGCTTGCCCTCCCAAAGCGCCCGCGAAGTACGGCAAAGATATCTTGAGTATTTCGTGGGTAGGGGGGTAATTGATATACCAGAAAATCAGTAAAATGTTTCAAATTTTTTTTGTGAAAAACTAAACTCATATTTCATTTGATTTACTGCTTGTGTTTCTTATCTGTCTCCTAGGTTCTCCAATGGCCTTTTATTTTTGGCCATTTTCATCAATAATGCAAACCTAACTTATTTGATACATGAGGTGACAATTTCTTCTTCAGCTAACTATTATGCTGCTACACACACACACAATGTTTTTGATGTTAATGTATGTAATGCATTAATGATAAAAATAATCATCCTTTTCAACTCCATGAATTAATTGCTTGGAGTCCCTAAAATGGCCTGATTGGGGCAAATTTTAGAGCACAGTGGGGGGTATTTACTAAAGGCAAATCCACTTTGCACTACATTTGCACTTGAAAGTGCACTTGCAGTGCAAAGTGGATTTGCCTTTAGTAAATACCCCCCATTGTCCCTGTAACTACACCAACTTACTTAAAAAAAAATGGTATTGAGCATTTAAAGAAGAAGCCACACATTGTTGAGTATAAAACATTTTACTCCAAGCACATTCACATGTGCATTATAAAAGGGTTTTTAAACAAACCAACATCTTTGGTGTATGACATGTATGTTTGACAGTAGATCTAGCCTTTTTTGTGGCTAAACAGGCATGTTTAAAAACATAACATCCACATCCTCTACTCAGGAACTTACAAAGTTCAATTTTGATAAAGTGAAGGCCGTACGAGACATTAGTATGTCAAAACTGTGTTGATTTTGCCTTCATCAGATGGTGTGATCTCACCCCTGTTAATGCCAAATTTTGAAGATGCATACAAATTGGGACTCAAAATGTTGATTTCCATCATGATTCCATGCCTAAAATGTGTGTCTTTTCCCTACATCTATTTTGATAAAGGCATAAAACACACAGTGTGTCAACATGTGCTATCTGCCCAATGTACACGTTTTGTGGGTGCAACCCCTTCCTTGCAACTAAAGTAGGTGAGAGGAAGGGGTTGCACCCCCGAAACACGTCCATTGATCCCCTATGATGTGAGCTAGCACATGCTGACACACTGTGTGCATCTTCAAAATTTGACTTTGCAATTACTTTACATTTTTTATAAAAAGATAAACAATAACGAAAAACATTTACATTTTTCATTGTTTTTAGATTTTGGCTAAAACATTAACGATGTTGGTCAGTCATTTTTCAACATCATTGATGTTTTGCTTGACCTTCTTTAAATCCCGATTGCACACCATTATTTCGCTGATGAGGACTGTTGAAGTGAGTTTCTTCTTCCACAACATCCACATCACCTAAAAATAAAAAAAAACACACCATGTATTAAAAATATGCAGGCATACATCTATTACCTGAAGCTGTGGTCTCAGACACTGACCTGTTGTGGTCACCATTTCGACCACTACCTGAACCTCGGAATCCACATCATCAGGTTGTGTGCTGAGTTGTTCCCCTTCTTCAGGAGGTGTGGGGTTCCTTGTGTCCTCATATGTCCCGATTCTTTTCTCCCCTATGTGAATAAAAAAAAAGGTATACTTAGCAGACAGATATTTGAGGTGAGAAATAGTAATATGAAACATTGCTTGGAAGTGTCGTTAAATTGTCTGTTTTGGCAGAGTTCCAAGCTGAAGACATGATTTTTTCCCTTTCAAAAGCTGGAATACTTACCTGTTTTGTTAAAGTTTCACACATGGAGAGACCCCTAGTATCCACTGGAGCACCTGCGTGGAACACCATAAAAAGGTTGTTCTGGTGTCCCACACAAGTGCCCCTGCGTCCAGATGTGTAAATAGCTGCTGAGTGCCCTCTCCTTACACTGAATCAAGTTTGCATTTCATTATAGTTACAAACCCATCTAGACAACAATGTACTAAACTTATTTCAATAAAAATAGGCATGAACAAATGTAGTTAACCTGCATCTGCCAAAAACATTGTATTAGTGGTCGAACAAACGATGTTTACTACGAACAATTACTGTGCCCACGAACCTCAAACTTGGCATTTTAAACTGTACAACAGTAAAGAAAAGTACATGGAGCAGCACTAAAGTAATAATAATAATAATAATAATAGGAACACACGACAAATACTTACTTTTTAGAAGCACTTTCCTGATCTTTCTAAACTGATCGTGCTCCCTCAATTTCAGGTCTGATCAGCGTTTCCTCAATTGCTCCTTGGATCGTCATACCCCAAAATTTCTGTGCAGACTTCTCACAACTTTAGTCATGATCTTGGCCTTTCTCACATTAGGGTTTGTGTATGGTCCATACTTCCCATCATAGTCTACCCTCTTCAAGATGTCCACCATCTCCACCATCTCCACAAAGGACATATTTTAGGCCTTATATCTCGTCCTGGATCTGGAACTGCCCTGCTCTGGGCTTCCCTCATCATTGCTGCTTTCTGCGCGCACCTGGTGTGTCTCCGCCATGTGCTCTCCCACTGTCCCAAAAGAGAAGAGGTGGGGAATACACTAGAAAGAAGCACAGGGTCGGAGATTCCCGCATGCACAATGTATATAAAGCATAACAAGCGGGGGTCGTATGTATGATCTGTGAGTGGAGGATGGAGGATCGTAAGCGCCGATCATGCAAACAAAGGTACACTCAACTTGGGGCATCAGTGGTTAGTGGCCTATACTGCTTATAGATCGAGGCCTATATTGGGACAAGATTAGGAGAGTTTAGCCTGACATTAGGGTTTGTCTTGTGTTGTGTCTTGCAGATAAAATGGTGGATAAATTTACTGACCCAGACATTCTGCCAAAATTCCTGGACATGTACAGGGAGCTGCCATGTCTCTGGCAAGTGACATGCAGAGAATACTCCAACAAGCAAAAGGGGAAGACAGCGCTGGAGAAACTGTTGGAATTGGTGAAGCCGGTGACTCCCACGGCAGACATCAACTATTTGAAGGCCAAAATTGGTAGCCTGAGGAGCACATATAATGGGGAGCGCAAGAAGGTCCAGGATTCCATGAGATCAGGAGCGGCAGCAGATGACGTATATGTACCCAGGCTTTGGTACTACGACAGACTGCGTTTTTTGTCAGACCAGAGTGAACCCAGGCCATCACTATCTACACTTCCTTCCACACTTCCACACTTCCTTCCACACTTCCTTCAACATCAGCTGAGGCTCTTGAAGTCCAACCTGGGCCTTCCACCCAGGAAGATGTGGAGGAGCCCAGCTTGAGTCAGGGAATAGCATTGTTCAACATATTTCTTGTCAAAAATTGAATGATGTTAACTAGATGCTATTATTGATCACTAATTTCTGATTTAACAAAGTGATTTACATATCAATAGACAATAATAGCCAAAAATGTTTAGGACAAGAATGAAAAATGCTGGGGTCAGAATGATAGTCTTTTCTATTTGTTAACATTCAGTTTGCAACAGTCATGAGCTCAAAATTGTGTGTGACTGATGACCAAAAAACTAAAACTATGTACCATTTTCATACACAGGAAAGTCTCAGCCAAGAGGAGGCTGTGGCAAGCAGCCTGACCGAATACCAGGTTCCTCTCCTCCGCCCTCCAACTAAAAGGACCAGGAAGGTGAGGAACCTGGAGGAGTCAGCGACTGCTTTAACTCGCCAGGATACTGCAGTACTTACAATGACCCCTGGTGGCCCCGAGTCATTTGGCTGCGTGACAGCGAGTAAACTGGAACGCATGGAGGAGGGCCAACGCCTCATCTGTGAGGAGATCATTCTTCAGGTCCTAAACAAGGGGATGATCGGCCAACTCACAAATAAAAGCCACCTGTGTGAGTTGAACCATATTACTCCTCCACCACCTCCAGCAACACCACCAACAACCCACCAGAGAACCCTGGAAGGAAGTGTGGAAGGAAGTGTTGAGAGTGATGGCCTGGGTTTGGTGTGGTCTGGCAAAAGATGCAGGCTGTTGTAAGACTACAGCCTCGGGACATATATGTCAACTGCTGGTGCTCCCGATCTCTTGGAGGCCTGGACCGTATTGTGCTCCCTATTAAATGGACTCCTCAGGTTACAAATTTTGACAGTCAAATAATTGATGTCTGCCATGGGGTACAAAGGCTTCACCAATTCCAACTGTTTCGCCAGCGTTGCCTTCCTCTTTATTTTGTTATGACCTCTATTAAATTTATAATTTTTGTTTTGACAAATACTTGGCTATGTGTTTTACTTCAAAAAGGACAATTTGTTTCTGAGTAGGCAGGTACATTTCAAAAATACAATGTCAAATTAACAAGGGACACCAACATAGTCGTAGGTTAAAAAATACAAGATAATAATGGTGTTGTGGTAACTTGACACACAAAACAGATTATGGAGATCACTAGAAAAAAAGCAAAAAAAAAAAAAACAAAGATTATTCAGGAGATCACGAGAAATAATAAAAAAATCCTTTTGTCAGAACTCTGTGTGAATATCAGCAGAAAAGCAACTTCATTATTCCAGCATTATAAAGAAGAAGAGAATGCGCCAGAGATTTCAAATTTTGCTGCGTGACGAATGTGCTATCTCCATTACGAACGCTAGTTTTACAAGACCAAGTGCTTCCATCTCGTACTTGATTCTGAGCATGTGTGAACTTTTGTGAGCGGACTTGTGTACACACAATCGGACTTTCTGACAACAAAGTTTTGTTGGCGGAAAATTTGAGAACCTACTAGCAAACATTTGTTGGCGGAAAGTCCAACAGCAAATGTTCGATGGAGCATACACATGGTCAGACTTTCTGACAACAAGCTCACATCCAACATTTCCCATCAGAAAGTCAGACCGTGTGTATGCGGCAAAGAGTCATGAGTCACACACAAAAAAAGAGGAAAAATATATAGTCAAATTTAGATAATCCAGAGGATCCAGATATCACATCTAAGCCAGAGATGTGCAGTCAGGGGAGGAAGGTGAGGCAGAGCCTAACCTGCCATGAACATAAAAAAAAAATTCAATAACAATTAAGAAAAAGCTGAAGTCCTACCTCACCACTGGTAAAAAAATTGGGGCTCTTATCATCTATGGTTCCGGAGATACTGGGCTTCTTGTGCAGCCTTTCAGAAGCTACATACAGAGTAGCCAGTTTAAATACAGGCTGACACATTCTGTTTGCAGCAGACTGAGAGGATGAGCTCACAGTGCCTCTCCTCACTTCTTGTCAGAGGCACTGAGCTCAATGGACAGCTTGGAGCCTTGGACCAATGGAAAAGTACCATTGGCACCAGCTGTCCAATAAAAATGCTGCAGTGGAGGCTCTCCTCTCACTGCAGTGCCATAGAAGGGGCATGATTCTAAAAGACAAATGTTCCCGCCCAGCCCTCCTAACTACAAGGAAAAAACATGGGTTCAGGGGATAAGGGTTCCTTCCTGCCCCAACCCACACCAAATTGAGGCTTGCATCGCACGACCGATCGCACGACTGATCCCGGGAGACGGAACAGCGCTTGCAGGCTCCAGGCACTAAGAGCATTGCTGGAAAGACTTAGTGCTGGTCTCTAGGCACCACACTTGTGAGTGAGAATTCCCTATACTTATTTTAATGATTGAATAAATTTTAATATGTTGAGCACTGATGGCTGTTTGCTTTTTATGAGATCCTGAGATTAATGTGGAGATGATCACCGGCATTCATTTGGGAAATCTTCAGTCATGCTTATATGAGTGGAGTGGTTATCCCAACATAAACCAAAGGCGTCTTTTTACCTTGTTTCTGGTGAGTGTCCATTTTAGAAGGTGGTGGTGTTTCACAAATTGGTGAAAGTTTTCCAATCACAGGTGTGGATTTGTGCATGTGGGATTCAAATAACCATCTTTTGAAGAGGATTACTGGGTCTGTTTTTTGTTTAACACATGATTTTTTTATTATTTATATTTTTTTCTTGATTAAGAAGGATTATTTTCTTTACAATACTGTAGTTCACTAAATATGCACTTTATTTGAATTCATGATGATGAATCACTGATAAAGATTGTTTTTGATATGTGGTACGATAAATATACTATTTAGGGTCAGCGCAGTTACACCTTTTCCTGTAACATTGTTTACCCCGCATTACTGGTAGGGGATCTATAACTGCAGCAGATCTGATATTTAAACCAAAAAGGTAAAGTCACATACTATTATAGATTCATATATTTTTGCACCGGTGACACATTTTTTCACAAATACCATTGTATGTCCAGTTATTACCTTGTAAAAGTAGCAGTAATACATGGCTCCCAACTGTCCCTGATTTAGAGGGACTAGCCCTGATTTGGAACAAAGTCCCTCTGTCTTTCTTTCCTCCTCATTTGTCACTCATTTTGGTCTGATCTATAATAAAGTTGTATATAAAATGCACTTTTTATCTTTCAAAAAGTGTTTCCTGGTGCTAAACCTTTCATCCAATTTCTATATTGCTGCATTTGTGAATTTTAACAGCCAGTATAAAGGAATAGTAGTGGTAAAAAAAAAGAACTTGTGGGTTTAACTAATCATTTTTTCTATTAATGAATAATAATTCTCTTTTCAGGGGGCGTGGCAGGGGATGTGACTTATATCTACATACTTTTGCATAGGTGTCCCTCGTTCCCATCTCAAAAAGTTGGGAGGTATGGTAATATCATGATAGTCCTGCACAATAGTCTGTTCATAGATTTGTGGGAGGGTCCCAACAGGCCCAACCACTACAGGCTGCCTGCAGAAAACTATAGGAAAGGGGGTCAGACACAAGACCAGTCACCATACAAAAGGAGAGAGTTCAGCAGTAATTGGTCTTTATTACAGGCAGCTCCTGCACAAAGGCAAACTTCCACACTGGATTACTACACAGATCTGAAAGAAATGCACAAAGCACACCAAGATCCAAGTAAGAATACACACAATTCTTGCATTTATAGAATATTTCCTTATCCCGAAGTTCAGCTTTAAGAATCTGGAATCTGTCATATTCTTTTATGATACTTCTGCATACAGTCCCCTAGAGGTTGCTAAGTCACTTATTTATACAGCAATCATATTATTAAAGATTCTAAAGACAAGATAGATGACTTAATAGCTAACATAGCCTGTGGTATACAGACTATATACAGTATATAAAGTAAGAAAAATACATTATAGAAAAGTTCCTGTGATTATATTTTTAAGGGCCGGTCTACACCAGAACGCAATTTGGTGAAGGTGTAAACTTAATGGCACCCCAAACACAGATCAAAAATGCAGTGCATTTGCGAGCACCAGACTGCATAATACTGCAGTACCATGTGATTCGGTACAGGACGTTTTTGAAAAGTTGAAACTTTTTCTGCATTCTGGTGCACCGCACGAGAACAAGCAGGAATCGCACAGAAACGTGGACCACCTTCCTGTGTGATTCAAGTATGAAACATCCCCAAGTCATAATAATAAATAAACAACTGAACTGTATTAGAGCAATATTGTTGAGTGGGAATGGGGAAGAGTTATGGTACAGCTGTTATGCTACACACACTGATACTAAATACAGAGTTAAACTGTATCTAAACTGTTGATTCTGCCAGTAACATACAGTACTTACGGTTCTAGGGTGACAATGCTATCTCACGGTACTGCATCTATGGAGAAGTACAGAACACCTTCCTCTCCTCCCATCTCTATGACATGGGAGTAAACTGGGCAGAACTGATAACTGATGGGGCTGAAAAGTGCAGCATAGTTAGGGAGCACAGAATGTTAGGAGCTCACTGGATATCTGGTAGGATCAACAAGTATTTTTTTAGAAAATACTACTTATGACACAAGCCACATTAGAGAGAAAGTAGAAGCTAAATAAGTAGCTGAAAAGTTGGTTCAGGTAGGAAGGGTTTGGGTTGTTGGAAAATTGGGTTGATTTCCAAGTTAGCTACAGGTTCTATGCTAGGGATGGGCTGCATCTTAATGGGGAGGGTGCAGCTGTGCAGGGGGAAATAATGTATACAAGGTTGGAGATTTTACACTAGGATATGGAGGGAGTATGGTGATAGAATTAGAATTTACAAATATATTTTTTAGCAAATACAAGCAATTCTTCCAAACAAAATTAGCTGATGACCAACCAGGATTATGATATAGTAGGTTGTCCACTCGGTACGACCCACCCTACCTCTACACCTCACTCAATTAGGGAATGCTTTGCATTCTTTGAGAAAATGCAAAGCAATCTCTGAATGGCACTCATGGTATGCAGGTGACTTCCTATGTTTACAATGCAGGAGGCAGCTTCTCGACATGGGACTAGAAAGCTGGTGGAGATTAGGGATGAGCTCGATGTTCGCATCAAACATCGGGTGTTTGCCCGTTCGCTGAACAGCGAATTATATGGGGCGTTCGCCACGGAACGCCCCATAATGCACTGCGAGATCGCAGTGCATTGATGTCTGATGATTGGCCAAAGTATGCCCTTGACCTGCATGCTTTTGCCAAGCACAGTGTGCTCTGCTTCGAGAGCCATAATTGACCAAAGGCAGGGTGCCTTAGGCCAATCATGGCTCAGGGGGACTAAGTCCACGCCCCACACTATATAAGGCTGCTTACATAGCGGCCGTGTAAGGTGTGTGACTGTGGACGGAGATAGATTGAGCTAGATTAGGCAGGTAGGTTAGTTAGTGGCAGTGTATTTAATATATATATATATATATATATATATATATATATATATACACACAGTCTAGTATATATACAGTCTAGTCCATACCAGGCCCTTTGGGTTACGGCCCTTTGGGTCTGGTATGAATTTTAAGGAGAACCCCGTGCCGAAATTAAAAAAAAACAGTGTGGGGGTCCCCCCCGAAATCCACACCAGTCCCTTATCCGAGCAAGCAGCCATGGCAGGCCAGGAAAGAGGGGAGATGAGCAAGTGCCCCCCCCGAACCATACCAGGCTGCTTGCCCTCAACATGGGGAGGGTGCTTTGGGGTCCATCCATCTTCAATCAAGGTGCCTGACGGACCCGAAAAATAGAAAAAAAAAAAGAAGCTCTGCCTTGATGGGAGGCGTCCCGCTGACTGCTGGCTCTTGGAACCACACGCCGTTTTTTACAATGACTTTTTAATAATATTGCCAGGAGCCGACAATACATTACAGCCGCAAGCAATTTTAAATGACATTTTTTCCTTTAGAAATGTCATTTTGCTCCGGTACTGTAATAAACATCAGAAAGATGCGCTACTGTACAGGCAGATTAAGGAGACCCCCAGGCATGATATTTAAAGAAATATTTAATTTTTATTGTTTCACTTTAAGCATTAATAAAATCACTGCTCCTGATAAAACGGTTGTTTTTAAAACTTTTTTTGCATTGATACATGTCCCCTGGGTCCCCATACGCTTTTTATGGCAATAACTTGCATATAAGCCTTTAAAATTAGCAGTTTTGATTTTTCTTGTTCGTGTCCCATAGACTTTAACGGTGTTCGCATGTTCGCACAATTTTTTTTGTCTGTTCGCATGTTCTGGTGTGAACCGAACAGGGGGGTGTTCGGCTCATCCCTAGTGGAGATCACTGGAGTAGCTGTGTCTATTACAGTGATTTCCAGCTCCTGGTGGGATCCCCAGGTATGGTATATGCATAGTTACATTTGTCCAAGCTGTACCAATGTGACTAGTATTTAAAAATTGCCATACTTGGAATTCTTTAAATAACAGGATTTTTCTACCACAATTGGGTATTGTATGACAACAACATGTTTTAGGACTCAGTAGCTGTAAATAGGTATCATATTTCTATTTTTCATATCAGCACGGTTCTAATGTTATAAAAAAGTTAGGGCTTGTTAGAACCGCATACCCAGAACCAGAAAAAAGAACCTATGCAGTGTTGTTTGCAAGGGTTCCAAGGGTTAAAGCCTTTATCCAGGATAAAAATATCTTCTTTCCGACCCCCCTAACGGATTGCTGTAAAAAAAAACAAAAAAAACAATAAAAAACAACTACATGTCCTTTTAAACTTATCCAAAGCTGTGGTCATGTGACAACGCTGGCCTAAGACTTTTCTGAAGAAGAGGGCGCACCCCTTAAAATGTGTTACCACTTGTGTTTGCTGGGGAGTGGAGCAAGAGGTCCTCATATATAACTTTTAGGCTCATGTCCTGTTCTGAGTTTGACACTTCAGTGATGTATTGACTTCTGACTGTATGTTGTTTCTGAGTATATTTTATTCAGTTCTCTAATAATAAATGGTGCTTTATTGCACAAATCTGGTGTGCCCTTTTTGTGGGGGTTGACTGAAGCTTACCAAGGCATTACTGAAGTGTGGAGGCAGGGAGTCCTGTCTTATGATTGTCTTGCGTACTTTACATTGGTTCCACCCTAGCACTGATATCATACCTCCCAACATTTGAAGTTCAGAATGAGGAATGCGTCACGGTAAAATGTGAATGTGTTCAAGTGCTTAGCAGTGGGAGGGGCTTAAGGGATGTGGTTAAACAAAACCCATTCCCCTGAACCCTTCCCAACTCTATCCATTCCCCTGATCCCATCCCGGCTCCATCCATTACGCCCAATCCCATCCTGGCTCAATCTATTCCCCTGATCCCATCCCGGCTCCATCCATCCCCGATCCTGTCACAACTCTATCCATCCCTCGATCCCATCCCAATGCTATCCATTCACCTGATACCATCGTGGCTCCATTCATCCCCCAATCCCATCCCAGCTCCATCCATCACCCAACGGTCGTATCCCAGCTCCATCAATCCCCCAATCTCATCACAACTCTATCCATCCCCCGATTCCATCCAAACTCTATCCATCCCCCGATCCCATCCCAGCTCTATCCTTTCCCCGATCCCATCCCAGCCCCATCCATCCCTCGATCCCATCCTGGCCCCATCCATCCCATGATCCCAGCTCCATCCTTCCCTCTGATCCCCTCCCAGCTCCATCCTTCCCCCTGATCCCATCCCGGCTCCTTCCATCCCCGATCCCCTCCCAGCTCCATCCATTCCCCTGATCCCATCCCGACTCCATCCATCCCCCTGATCCCATCCTGGCTCCATCCCCCTGATCCCCTCCCAGCTTCACCCATTCCCCTGATCCCATCCCGGCTCTATCCATCCCCCTGATCCCATCCGGGCTCCATCCACCCTCCTGATTCCATCCCAGTTCCACCCATCCCTCAATCCCGACTCCATACTTCCCCTTGATCCCCTCCCAGCTCCATCCTTCCCCCTGATCCCATTCTGGCTCCATCCATCCCCTGATCCCATCCCGGTTTTATCCTTCCCCCTGATCACATCCTGGCTCTATCCACCCCCCTGATTCCATCCCAGCTCCATCCATCCCCTGATCCCGGCTCCATACTTCCCCCTGATCCCCTCCCGGCTCCATCCTACCCCCTGATCCCATCCTGGCTCCATCAATCACCCGATCCCATATGCCAGTTCCATTCTTCCCCTGATCCTGTGCACCCCCTGATACCCCCACCTTGTTCTCCTCCCCGCTTTGCCTTGTGCAGCTTCCCCATGCCCCCCCCCTTGCGCTTGCTCACCTTGCTCCTCCTCTCTATCCTCCACCTTGTGCAGCTCCCCTCCTCACCTATTGCAGCATCCTCTCCCTCATCTTGTGCACCCTCTGACACCCCCTTCACCTTGTCCTCCTTTCCCCCCCTCACCTTCTGCAGCTTCACTCAGCCCCCCTAACCTTGTCCACACTCTTTCCTTGTGCAACTTCCCTCCCCCCATATCTTGTGCATTCCCCTTTTCCCCCTCATTTTGTGCACCCACCTGTGTACCCCCACCTTCTGCAGCTTTTCCACACATGCCCCCTGTCCTCCTCTTCATCCTTGCCTTGTGCAGCTGCTCCCCCAAACTTGTGCAGGTTCCACACAACCTTGTGCACCCCTTACCTTGTAGCACTTACCCATGCCCCCCTTGTATCTCCCACTCACCTTGTGCAGCTTCAACATGGCCCCTAGAAACTTGACTTTGTGGGAAGCTGTAGAGAGCCTTCCTTCCTCCAGATGCTGGCAGCACATGGAGGCTACTGAACTCCAGTGCATGGTGAGAAGAGGTGCAGGCTCAGTCTCCAGGTCTCCTGGGCGGGTAGCATTTGGCCAGTGGTTCCCAGGGCGGATGACAGCTGAGGTGGCAGAAATCACAGTGCAGGACATCGCATTGCTCGCTCATGACAGTGGCCTTCTCTTCTTATACAGATAGCCCCGGGGTCAGTCGCCTTGCACTGCTGCTCACGCTCCATGATGCCATCCAAGACCCGGTGCAGCTACAGCAATTCTTGGCAACGCCGCGGAGCCCCAGCTCAAGGAAAATGGAGCACTGACACTGCAGGCAGGTCAAACGCTGGTGGCAGGGAGGGGCGGAGCAGGGCCCAGAAGAATCAGGAAAGTGGTGGTTAGGTTGGTGAGGAGCAGGCATTGCTGGGGCAAGACCATGCAGAGTGTAGCTTGTGGCATGCGGGAACCAAGACACCCCACACATGCCGTGGGCATTCCGGAACTCAGCCATGATTTACCGGGACATGGATCAATTTCCGGGATGGTCCCGGCGAATCAGGGATGGTTGGGAGGTATGTTGATATGATGTCTATTCTTTTAGGTTGGTATAGCTGCCTTCACCAGGTAAGGGGGAAAAAAGCTTGTCAAGATGGATTAGAGATGGGTGGAAGGGAGGTGTGGAGAAAATATTTTTGCCCAGATGTGTCAGTATTACATTACATATCCCTGTATATTGCGGTCATTCAGGTGATTATCTAATAGTTTCTTGAAGCTATCAATGCTCCCCGCTGAGACCACCGCCTGTGGAAGGGAATTCCACATCCTTGCCGCTCTTACAGTAAAGAACCCTCTACGTAGTTTAAGGTTAAACCTCTTTTCTTCTAATTGTAATGAGTGGCCACGAGTCTTATTAAACTCTCTTCTGCGAAAAAGTTTTAACCCTATTGTGGGGTCACCAGTACAGTACTCACCCTATGGTCCATGCCAACGGACCTTATTTTGTACAGTAAACGTTTATGGGGAACTGTGTCAAATGCTTTCGCAAAATCCAGATACACCACGTCTACGGGCCTTCCTTTATCTAGATTGCAACTCACCTCCTCATAGAAGGTTAATAGATTGGTTTGGCAAGAACGATTCTTCATGAATCCATGCTGATTACTGCTAATGATACCGTTCTTATTACTAAAATCTTGTATATAGTCCCTTATCATCCCCTCCAAGAGTTTACATACTATCCATGTTAGGCTAACTGGTCTGTAATTCCCAGGGATGTTTTTTGGGCCCTTTTTAAATATTGGTGCTACATTGGCTTTTCTCCAATCAGCTGGTACCATTCCAGTCAATAGACTGTCTGTAAAAATTAGGAACAACGGTCTGGCAATCACCTGACTGGTGAGTTGAATGTAAAAAAAATGGCAGCTGTTACCTTTGGGTCTGTTATCAAATTTAAGTGGAACCCCACAACAAAATATAAAAAAATGGCATGGGGTCCCCACAAATCCATACAGGCCCTTATCTGAGCATGCAGCCTGGCAGGCCAGAAAAGGAAGGGGACAAGCGAGCACCCCCCCCTGAACCATACCAGGCCACATGCCCTCAATATAGTGGGGGTACTTTGGGGCAGGGGGCTCGGCCAGGCTGCCAGGAAAGGGGGGCTCACCCCCCCATTTCCTGGCCTGCCAGGCTGCATGCTCAGATAAGGGTCTGGTATGTATTTTGGGGGGTCTCCATGCCATTTTTATGTTTTTTAAACTTTGGCATAGGGCTCCCCTTAAAGTCCATACCCCAACGCCAATTTTTTCACATTTTTTAATTGTTTATTTTACATTCATCTGTCAGCGGGGCTTCCCGGCCCACTCCATAACAACCAGCTATTCACTGCCCCAGCTAATCACAACCCGGCCCCTGAGTGAGAGAGGGCTCTTAACGCTGCCTGAGCTCAGCACCAAACTATGCAACTAGTCCTTTAAAGTCTCTTCTCTGGCTGGCACACTGACATTGTTTAAAAGAATATAGGACCAATAGTCTTGCTCTGTACATGGGGATTGTTTTAATGTAAGACAGCACACTCCTACATTACTGATACAGGTTAGAACAAGTTTAGTCCTTATGCAGATCTTGGAATCTTACACAGTTTTATTATTCAATACATTTGCTATTTGTTGTATCCTGTCATATCAAGTGTCAAAAATCCTTGAAAACATTACTAATGGCCACGTCTACTGTAAAAATTATCTACTGTGATTGTAAGCACAGAAATTATGTGCTTTTTTACGTGTTATGACAAGATAAAGAAAAAAATCAAAGTGGTGTAATTTCAATAAATTATCATATCAAAAAAGACTGCCATTTCAGATGAACAGCAACTGCCTAATATTTGCTAAATTTTCAGCATTAGCAATTATTAGGACCTCTAAGGAAATACATAATAATATCTTGTTAATATAGACAAGTTCGCAATCCATCTGTTTACAAGATAGGAAGTTCTGTTGTTTGATCCAATATATGCTTACATGCTCAAAAATATGCTTAAAATGAACCTATAGTCACAGTCTTATAGAACACCTATTTAGAACAGCAGGATTAACATCAATGGCATCCTTTTAAATACTATCCTCTAGAAGTGTGGAACACCAAGCATTGCGCTGTGAGCTGCAAGCAGTGTGTGTTTATCACCTACTATGAGAAGTCAGTATAAACACAGGCACTTGGAGGAGAAGCATCCATTCATAGGCCGGGTTCACACCTATGCGAATTAGATGCGGACTTCGCCACATACAATTCGCATAGCAGGAGAATGTGACTGGCTCCCTATGGAGCCGGTTCACATATCACCGTTGCGGCTGAGGAGCGCACTGCACAGAAACGCTGTGCGTCTTTGGCTCCATTTCAGGGATGAATCAGGGCCGATTCTATGCCTGAATTCGGCCCTGATTCATCCCTGAAAGGGGAACAGGGACATACAGCGCTCCTGTGCGATCCGCAGCGGGTTACAGTGTGAACCCAGCCTGAATACATGCAGTGAAATCACAGTATCCCTAGGAACCTTAGCGTACCTCCTTTCATGTAAAAGTGTTGTTTTCCTACAATTATTGTCATTAAAGGTACTCTTTGAGAAAATATGTAATTTGTGGTATATTAAAATGGACATTGTTTTTTTTTAAATAAGAAAATATCTCAAAAATTATTTGTACATTTAGAGTAGGTATTCACAAATTAAAGGATAAGTTCACCTTTTGTAACATGTTCCATGTTAAACCCATTTTTAGGGCGTAAAATGTTACAAATGCATCGGCCCCTGCACCCCCGAGTCCATGTTTTGACAGCTAGCGGGGTATCCCCCCCCCCCCGGCTGTCACAAACTAAAAAAAAAAAGTGGCCATGCAGGGCTCTGTCTGCCCGGCCGTGTCATTCCTTCACAGTGTTCTGTGAATGGGAAAACTGCAAGTCCCAACAGCCTTTCCGATTGTCAGCTTGCAGTTCTCAATGAAATACCTAACTGCTGTTGATCGCTCTATGTAGTTAATTGAGCTTCCTTTCAGTGTGTAACTGCCTGCCTGTATCAGAAGGAATGGGCAGACAGCGACACAAAAAGTCTGAAGGACCATGGCACTACACCCACGATCTGCTGATCGTGGGTGAAATCCTTTACAGGTCCCTAACAAAGAAAATAATAGATGCATATTTTTCTACACGCAAACAAATGTGCATTTTTTTTTTTTTTGTAAAAGTGAAGTTAAATTTAAAGCCTTGGATGTGGCTTGTGCACAAGCACAAGTCTTACAAATGTTTGGCGTATGCTCACGCTAGTGTAGAGGCATTCATTACTACTGGCAGATGGCTGGACAGTGCAGCTGTGTCTCTTGGGTGGAGAAATATACCTAAAGACTACGTTGTATGGCCTCATGCACCCACATGTATGAAACCTAAATGACATTTCCCAGCCTTTTTGTTCTGTTTGTAAACAAAGCTGCTAGGGATTCCTTTTATCTATGACAGACCAAGGGGCACCCCATCCTGTCATTTTTAGTTTCCTTTTTGCATATGCTCCTCTCTTAAAATCCATACCAGACCCCTATCTACGATAAGGTTCTGGTATGGATTTGGGGGGTAACCCAATGTTCTTTTTTTTTTTTTTGTTTGGTGTACCATAACAACCAATGACTGTGCAGCACCTTAGTCCTAACAACTAATGACGTCAGCCAATGCTACAATGTAGGTAGATGGTCTGCACAGGATCCTTGGTTGGTAGCATGCAGCTAGCACATCAGGAAGTTGTAATTTAGCGGTGGTAATAATACTGCCACTAAGACTCCATTCACACTTGCCACTGAAAAGAATGGGCTGCGACTTGTCATGTGACTATGATGTCCAAAGTTGTATGACACGTCACACAAGTGTGAATGGAGCCCTAATGAATGACTTTCTGCTGCAGTAGCTGCCACAGGTTTTCATGGGTGAACAAGTTAAAAATGGCAATTTAATTTGCCTGGTCTACAAAGCTCCAAATTACAGAGTTCAGTGCAAATGAGAGCCTCATTCCTATTCAGTACAGTGATAACAATTTGACACAGGGTTGAAGCTTCAACCTTACTGCTCTGTAAATAAAGATAACTTGGAAAAAATATATATTATAATCATTATTATATTATATGAAAGAAGAAAATACCTGAATGGACCACAGTCAAATGATGGTGGGATAGAGACAATGGTGTAAATGACTGGCAACATAGCCAGAAAGAGAATAAAGAGCAGCATGGCCATGTAGAAGTTGTTGGATCTGGAGGCTTTAAATACTCTTGCATGGGGAACATCACAGCACATTACAGCCCAACACTGTAGGTACATGGATGTATGGAGACGGAATACATTGATAGCAGGGAGGCATGGAGCATAAAATGATCCCATCCTAAAAAAAAGCATAAATAAATCTGAATTAAAACAGTGTTTCTTTATCAAGTTGCTTTCAATTAGTGTTTAACAATTACACACTTAATGTATAATATGCATTGATGCCTTTATATATTATGCCAGTTATTTAATAATTTAGTTAGTAAGAATTTAGTAAGTTACACAATACCACCATCACTAATATGATCATCTACTAAACCAGCTGGCACTCAGACCAGAAGTGACATCACTATGCCTTCTCCAGAGATCAGCTGCATGTGCCAAAGATGGCAGTACTAAGGGCTATCTTCTGGTATCCAACTAAAAGCTAGCCCATAGAAGCACAAGGATGAGAAATGTTTTACATTCTGCAAGAAATAATATTTTTTTCTTCCTTATAGAGAATCAAAAATATGTAGATGTTGATATATAGGATACCTGTACGGAGTTAAGAAAATCGGCATCTTTCTTTAACAAGCCACTTACTAAAGTCAACTTACTAAAATCACTGCTTTTTTTGCAAATGTCAGTGGAGGTAGCAGTTCAGAGGAAATAATTAACATGTGCCACATACCAGTCATAGAAGCACCCTGTTTTTTTATAAAGGCAATGTAGATTTAGAAGATATTATTACTTGCATGCTGCTCCATGTGCTTATCTTAACTGTTGTACAGTTTAAAATGGCAAATTTCAGGTTCGTGGGCAATCGGTCATGGTAAACATCGTTTGTTCGCCCACTAATACAATGTTTTTGGCAGATGCAGGTTAACTACATTTGTTCAGGCCTATTTGGATTGAAATAAGTTTAGTGCATTGTTGTCTAGATGGGTTTGTAACTAGAACGAAATCTAAACTTGATTCAGTGTAAGGAGAGGACACTCAGTAGCTGTTTACACATCTGGACGCAGGAGCACTAGTGTGAGACACCATAACAAACTTTTTAGGGTGTCCCACACAGGTGCTACAGTGGATACTAGGGGTGTCTCCATGTGTGCAATTGTACAAAAAAAGTAAGTATTCCAGCTTTAGAAAGGGAAAAAAATATCTTCAGCTTGGAACTCTGCCCAAAAAGACAATTGTACAACACTTCCAAGCAATGTTATATATACTATTTCTGGACTAAAATATCTGTGTGCTAAGTATATTTTTTTTTTATTCACATAGGGGAGAAAAAACTCAGGACATCTGAGGACTCCAGGGCCCCACAACCTCCTAAAGAAGGGGAAATACCACCAACACAACCAGAGGATGTGGAGGAAGGAGAGATTTTGGAAGTTGGCAAAATTGTGACCACAACAGGTGAGTGTCTGAGACCACAGCTTCAGGTAATAGATGGATGCCTCATTTCACAAGTGCAAGTGCACATATCCTCATCGGGGAGATCATGGTCTGCAATCGTGATTTACAGAAGATCAAGGAAGACATCAATGATGTTGAAAAAAGACTCAAAAACATCATTGATGTTTTAGGCAGAATCTAAAAAACACCTAAAGTCTTCATTTTTTTGACATTTTTCACCAATTTTGTAAGTATCTTGAAAGCCAAATTTTGAAGATGCACATAGTGTGTCAACATGTGTTATCTGCCATCACGGAATATCAATGTACGCGTTTGGTGGGTGCAACCCCTTCCTCGAACCTAAAGTAGCTGAGAGGAAGGGGTTGCACCCCCGAAACATGTCCGTTGATCCCCCATGATGGGAGCTAGCACATGTTGACATTAGGCATGGGATCAAGAGGGAAATCCCCATTTTGACTCTCAATTTGTGTGCATCTCAAAATTTGGCTTTCACAGGGGTGACATCACCCCATCTGATGAAGGCAAGATCAACACAGTTTGGACATACTAATGTCTGATCTTGCCTTCATTTTTTCAAAGTTGAAGTTCCTGAGTTGGGTATTGTTTAACTGTATGTTTTTTAAACATGCCTGTTTAACACAAAAAAGGCTATTTGTACTGTCTATATCAAAAATGTTATTCCTAAAATATGTTGGTTTGTTCAAAAACCCTTTTCTAACGCACATGCGAATGTGCACAGAGTAAAAATTTTAAGACTCAACAATGTGTGGCTTCTTCTTTCAATGCTCAATAGCAGTTTTTGGAGTAAGTTGCTGTTTACAGTGACAATGGGGGTTATTTCCTAAAGGAAAATTCACTTTGCACTACAAGTGCACTTTCAAGTGCACTTTTGCAGTGCACTTGGAGTGCAAAGTGGATTTTCCTTTAGTAAATGACTCCCACAGTGCTTTATAGTAATTTGCCACAATCATGCCATTTTCGTGACTCCCCAAAATTCATTCATGGTGCTGAAAATGGGGAATCTTTTTCTCATTAATGCATTACATACATTAACAACAAAAACAAGGTGTGTGTGTAGCAGACCCACAACATAATATTTCGCAGAAGAAGAGATTGTCACCTCATGTATCAAATAATTTACATTTGCACTATTAAAAAAAATGGCCATAAAAAAGGCCATTGGAGAACCTAGGAGACAGCTAAAAGAAACACAAGCAGTAAATCAAATGAAATATAAGTTCGGTTTATACCAAAAATATTTATTTGAGAAAAGTTTGACACATTGTCTGGCATATCAATGGCCCCCCTACCCACAAAGTACTCAAGATACTTCTGTCTAACTTCACGGGTGCTTTGGGGGGCCAGGCCATGACGGCCAGGTTCAAGTGTGGTCAAGGTAGTTGGATTAGGAACACCAGCCTCAGTTCCAACTGAGGCCACATAGTTTATAGCATTTTTCCATAAGAAATTGTGGAGAATGCAACAGGCAAGGACAATATGATTCAGTTTATATTCCGCCATATGGATCGCTGTCATAAATAGGCGGAACCGGCTGGCCATTATTCCAAAGGCATTTTCAACCACTCTTCTGGCTCTGGCCAGCCGGTAATTAAAAACCCTCTGGTCCGGGGTGAGGGTCCTCATCAAGAATGGCCCGAAGATGGTCCCCAGCGCAAAAGCTTCATCTGCAACAAAGACAAATGGGAGTCCTGCCACATTGTCTTCCGGAGGTGGCAAGCCCAAGCTGCCATTCTGGGGCCATCTGTAAAACTCCATCTGGGTGATGACTCGACCATTTGACATCCGGCCATTTTTCCCCACGTCCACATACAGAAACTCATAAGTCGCCGACACCACCGCCAACAACACTATACTATTAAACCCCTTGTAATTATAATAGTATGACCCCAAGTTGGGGGGTGGTACAATGTGGACGTGTTTCCCATCAATTGCCCCTCCGCAGTTGGGAAAGTCCCACAGCTGGGCAAACTGGGGTGCCACAGTTTGCCATTCCTGTGGCGTTGGAAGAAACTGTGGAGTCAAACAAGAAAAAAAATGGTAATTTTGCACATAACATTACAAGCAGATTAAACACAAACATTCTTGGCCAACATCAGTATAACATTTATTTGAAGGAGTATTTAAAGAAAAATATATAAAGTACACTTATCAGATTCCTCACCCTCTCTGATGGCCCATTGTAAAAATTATAAGGGGGTGGAGATGTTTTGTACAGGTAACCCTCTCCACTTCCATGAGAGCTGAATGCATAAATAATGTGTTTAACTTTGGCCAGCCCCTCCTTACTTACACTATTGGCAGCCCACTGGACAGGTAAGAAGTGTCATAATAAAAAAATATTAATACACACTACAAATTGAAGAACATTTTTTTCATTCTGCAATTACCTATCAAGATAACAAGAGAACAAAACTTTAAACAGTACCATTTGAAAGTATTCAGGCAGGCCCTTGGTCTACATGCTTTGGTGAATTCATCCATAAATCTGACCACAAAAGAGGTAGGTATAGTGTGTATGGGTTGGGCAAAGTCAGCAGATAGAGGATTGGTATCGTTTGACTTAGCGGTTGGGGGAAGGGAGGGTTCCAAAAGAGTTTGGGACCCCCCAAAAAAGCCTCAGGCACTCTGCATGAATTTAAGGACAAAAATTACATTTGTACACATTTTAGGGGGTGTTTAGGGTAAAGCACTACAATGGAGCTGACAAAATACATCGTTAAGTGACTAGGCTAGGTGTGTATGGGCCCAGGATAGCATGCTGGGGAGGTTAGTGAAGGCAAATATGCATGAAGGACAAAAAAAAGGAAATTTAAAAAATTCCAGCATGCATGAGGACAAAGGGGACATTCACAGCATATTACAATCATGGTAATTAGGGAATGATGAAAGAAAGAAATACAATACATTAGCAAATATTAAATACATATAATGTGATGTTAAAGGAGAAATCTTACCTTAATATAGTCCTTCTGCAGGACCTGAATGATGGTAGAACAGGTCTCTGGAATAATGATCCCCAGAGCCTGGAGGTAGATGCCTGTCAAGAACTTGATGTCCTGCAGAGTTCTCCCTGTCGCCAAGTACCACAACGTGGCGACTAGCCTCTGTTCAGGAGTGATAGCTTGCCACATGCAGGTGTCCTGCTTGGTAATATAAGGGGACAGCAAAGCCAACAGACAGTGAAAAACGGGTTCCGTCATCCGGAGATAATTCCTGAAATCATCAGGATTAATCTCCTGGATCTCCCGCAACAAAGGCATGTCTGAGAAGTGGTCACGCTGGAGCAACCAATTCTTAGTCCATGAACTCCTCCCCGCCCTGTTCATGGACTTGGCTTGGGTCAAAGTAATAAGAACCTCAACACCAAGCCCCTGCACAGCAAGAACTCTATGACGAATGAACTAACAGAACGCACTGAAAAACAGAAAGGCCTGAGAAGTGCAAGCTGAAAATCAGAAAGGAGCGGACAATAACGCACTACAAAATCAAATACATACTATAAAATTCGCACTGAAAAACAAATGCGAACTGACTACACGCACTGGTAACCAGATACGAACCCACAAGCACAAACTGAAGAGCAGTAAAGATCTGAAAAGCACAAGTCTGAAAAGCGTGAATCACCAAACTTCTACTAACACAAGATTAGCAGAAGGAGCCCAAAGGGTGGCGCAATGGCTATTGAACTTCTCTTTTCAAGTGCCGTTGTACGTGTTGTACGTCACCGCGTTCTGGATGTTCGGAATTTCCGATAAGATTTGTGTGACCGTGTGTATGCAAGACAAGTTTGAGTCAACATCCGTCGGAAAAAATCCACGGATTTTGTTGTTGGAATGTCCGATCGTGCATAGGCGGCATAACACTACCCTCCACACAGATTGACAGTGCTGCTGTCTCCGTTGTTCCTCCTTCCAGACAGGAAGTGTGTTACTGGCCAGATCACCAGGTGAAAATAAAGGAAAAAAGCCTAAAATAAAAAGAAAGCTATTGTAGCCACCACATTTCAGTATTGGTAAGCTGTAATATATTTCAGTCTTGTTTTTGGGTTTAGGTACATTTAAACATATTTATTTTGAATTTGATGTCAAAAGACAATGTTAATGTCTATCACCCCAAAAAATAGACTACTCGGAAAAGTGCATACCCCGTGGTATTTAGCCACGAGTATGCTGTAAATTTTCACTACTCTGTTTTGGAAAATAATAATAAAAGAAAAAAAAATCGCACACATTTTAAACATTAAATAAAGAGCACGTTATTCTAACTAAATATTTAGCACAGTGGTCTCCAAACTGCAGCCCTTTGCTTGCCTTTATTCGACCCTTGGGCCACTATTCCTCCCACTGACACCAATAAGGGGGCACCATTCATTCCACTGACACCAACAGTGGGGAACAATCCTTCTCACTGACACCAACAATGGGGCATTTTTCCTTTCACTGGCACCAATGATGGGACACTATTCCTCCCACTGACACCAGCAATTAGGCATAATTCCTCCCATTGACACCAGCAATTAGGCATAATTCCTCCCACTGTTATAAGCAATTAGGCACTCCTCCCCCCCCCCCCATTTAATACCAATAATAGGCCACTATTTCTCTTTCTATTGACTTACAGGCATTATGTAATTCATTTTTACTCTCACTGACACTGGGGCATTTTCTACTTCCACTGGCCACCCCGACCCCTGATTTAGCAGACTGAATAAACACTGGTACGACATGACTGTTGTACGACTGTCGATCCAACTTTGCCCTGCGACATCGGTCCTACTTCCATCCAACTTGAATGAACAGGATACGATTTTGCTCCAACTTTGAGATAGTCCAACTTGTCCTTTGACCAATAAAAACAATCCCAGCGTGACATAAATTCCTTTTCCTGCTGCTGTAATCACCATGTCGGATGTCACAAGTCAGATGGTTAGGACAAGGATCCGACTTTGATCCGACTTAAATAAAATTGAATGGGCTGAAAACAGACCAAAGTAATGCAGGAACCTTTTTCAAAGTCTGACTGACTTGTGTCAGACGAGTTAAGATAGCTCTCAAAAGGAACCATTGATTTGTACATGTCATGCGACATATGCTCCCAAAGATGGAGGCTTGGAGCATATGTCACACCAGTGTGAACTGGTCCTTAGCAAACTAATAAACCTATCCTACATATTTACCTAACCTCACATAATTAGAACTTCTTTAGTTCTCACATAATTAGAATCAATTAAAATGCTCATCTCTCAATTAATTAATCCACAAAATGTAATCCATAAACTTAAAATTTACTTAACTATTTAACAATCTAAGGACAGCTACAGAGCAGCAGATCTGCCAGTCATCTGTAACACTAATGGTGTGTACACACGAGCAGACTTTCAGGCAGACTTGGTCCGGTGGACCGGACTCCGTCGGACAATTCGATCGTGTGTGGGCTCCAGGGGAACTATTTTTTCCCGAAAGTCCGACGGACCTAGAAATAAAATATGTTTCAAATCTTCAAATCTTTCCGACGGACTCGAGTCCGGTCAAAAAATCCGCTCGTCTGTATGCTAGCCCGACGGACTAAAACCGACGCTGGGGCAGCTATTGGCTACTGGCTATCAACTTCCTTATTTTAATCCGGTCGTACATCATCACGTACGAATCCGTCGGACTTTGGTGTGATAATGTGTAGGCAAGTCCGTTCGCTAGGAAAGTCCATCGGAAGTCCGCTGAAAGTCCGTCGGATAGACCGTCGGACCAGTCCGGTCGAAAAGTCTGCTCGTGTGTATGCGGCATTAGGCACACCTCTGTTAAGCATGAAACTTCTCTGATGTCACAATAAAATTTTCCAACAAGTCAGAAAATGTTCACAAGTGATACCAAGGGCTTCTGATATCAGAAACGCTGGCTATCATTTCATAGGGGTATCTCCAAATGTACTAGTCCTTGCCCTTGCTATCCATTAGACCCCATATCAGGAATACGATTGTGCTTTTTATGGCCTTGCTTTTGATAATCTGGCAAAATATTTGACATGAAAGAGGTGATCTTGACCATATCTGATTGATAGGAAAGCTTTTTGCAATCCACAGAGATATGTTTGTTTGTTTGGACACTTTTGGAATATGTGTCTTAAAGAGTATAATTGTACTTGTAACCGTATTTAATAAATCACCAAAATCACCATTACAGGCAAGGGGGTAAGACATAACATTATGAGATGACTCTTACATCCCTGGCTCAGCTCCCTTTCTACTCAAAGGCAGAGCAGGGAAGGCTGGACATGGTTGATTTTAAAGTGATTTTAAAGTCTATTTTTTTTAATAATAAATATGTTATAGAATTGCACAGAGTGGCCACAACCCTCCTCTTCTGGGGCACCCTGCCAGCATTCTTGGCTCCTCCTTTTCTCAGTGTGCAACCATAGGAAGCCACTTCCTATGGTGGCATACCTGCAGATTTGATCCCAAGTCACGCTGCCTGTGCCCATAGAAACAGTCAGCTCAGCCCCACCCCCCACTCCATCATCATAGAATTTGACTGGCATTGGCTTCAGCTGCCTCAGCAAAGCTTGTGAGAGTATACTTGAACATTTTTCATCCTAATGCAGGGAATGCATTAAGGTAAAAAATGTGTAGGCTTTAGAAGCACTTTAACCGCTTGCCCTCCAGCACACGACGATATATGTGGGAAGAATGGCACGGCTGCGAAAATGGGCGTACCCGTACGTCCCCTTTAAATCGCAGGCTAGCGGGCTTGCACGCATCGCCGGCGGCGCAAGTGTGCGTGAGCTTGCCCGCGGGTCCCGCAGACTCGATGTGCGCTGGTGGCCTGCGATTGTGACACGGGGAGATGCCTATGTACACAAGGCATGTGATCGGGAGCAGTGATCTCTGTCATGTTCTAGTGAGCCCATCCCCCCTACAGTTAGAACACACTGAGGGAACACATTGAACACATTTAACCCCTTGATCGCCCCCTAGTGTTTAACCCCTTCCCTGCCAGTGACATTTACACAGTAATCAGTGCATTTTTAAAGCACTGATCGCTGTATAAATGTCAATGGTCCCAAAATAGTGTCAAAAGTGTCCGATCTGTCTGCCGCAATGTCACAGTCATGATAAAAATCACAGAATAATAAATAAAAATGATAAATGAATAATAAAAATGCCACAAATATATCCCCTATTTTGTAGATGTTATAACAAACCAATCAATATACGCTTGTAGAAGAATACATATCGGCCTATACTGAGGAAAAAAATTGTTTTTTTTATATATTTTTTGGGATATTTATTATAGCAAAAAGTAAAAAATATCGCTCTTTTTTTGTTTATAGCGCAAAAAATAAAAGCCGCAGAGGTGATCAAATACCATCAAAAGAAAGCTCTATCAGTGGGAAAAAAAGGACATCAATTTTGTTTTGATGCAACGTCGCACGACCGTGCAATTGTCAGTTAAAGCGACGCAGTGCCGTAGTGCAAAAATGCTCTGGTCAGGAAGGGGGTAAATCCTGAAGTGTTTAAATACAAGTGTCTGTGAGTTAACAAAAATATGCAAATAGCATATCAATGGTCAATTACCCTTTTGGCACTGGACTTATTTATCTTAACAGCACAACTGGAAATAGCTGATTAATGGGGTTTTTCAGTTATTCCTGATATTGTTAAAGAACTTGGTGTAAGTTTTTTTTTTTAAATCCCTTTCAAATATCAAAGGAAAACTAAATATTGTACAGCAAACAGTATTCCTAAATGAATTCTTTTTAGGAGGTACTTACCAGATCATCCCCTGGTTGAAAATTAACCCCAACACATTTCCACTTATATCAAATTCACAATAAGAAGGCTGTAGATATAAAGCAAAATATTTGTAATAAATGTACATATTAGTTGTCACACATTATGTGTATGATTACATATATATGCTTGGAAACATTGGACATAAAGCAGCAGATGGAGCTCTACATCTGTCTGTGATGGATGGGGGTACTGAGGGTACAGGGACAAGGAATGGCAGACAATACTCAAGGTATGATTTGCTTCCTCAGAAGTTGACCAGCACGCTGATAAATTATCATGAAAACCCAGTCTGGACACAGGTAACTACCATAAACAGCATGCACACTTTAATCTCCCACCTCTGCCACCAGATGTCAAGGAAGAAAGCTCACAGCAGCCTGCTAAATGGAGCAATATCAATGTTTGGTGGAGAAGGAGTAAGGAGAGTGCTTACTTTGGGTAGATGGAACGGTCCTATGAAGCAGTTTTCACAGTCTGCAACACCGCTGACAACCACAAGAGGTTAAAAAAATCAAACTGTAGCTGGCTGGACACACACAGGCAGATACAAATCTTGCATGCAATCTGAAGCACATGAATAAGCACATACATGAATTAAAATTCGACTGGTTCAGCAGGGACCAGACAAATTTCAATCCATGCGTGACCACTGCTGCTCAACAGAAGTCGATCTATCAATCAACTTCTGTTGAATGGACCTTTTGGAAAAAAAGCTTCTTGATCAGCAGCTGCAGCCAATGGCTGCAACACTGATCTGTGTATTCTGACAGAGGAGGAGTCCTCCCGCTGTCAGAATACAATAGCACAGTGGGGAGGATTCCCTCATCCACCTGAAATGTGTGTATGGGGAATTCATTCAGCTTGCTGGCTGAACAAAAAAAACTGAGCCATGTATGGCCAGCTTTAAACCCCGTACACACGGGCCGAATGCTGGCCAACATCGGCTGGTTCAGTAAGGCACTCGGTCTGACAGAAGCCGGACCAGCAGTCTACAGCACCCGATCAGCAATGATGAAGAGCGCTGATCGAAGTGTTTTGGCAAGGGGGCCGCCCCCCTGTCAGAACACAATACCTCAGCAGTTCTATCGCTGTACTAACGTCAGATCGTTAGTACAGTGGCTTCGACCAGAGCTGACAGATTTTTTTTGTTCAACACGCTGGGTTGAACGGAATAAAATGAATAGTGTGTGCCAGGCTTTAGGGGGATGGAGCAGCCAACTATACACACGTAGCCAGATCCCTGTCTGTCCTAGCTTACACACACTATTCTGCATGCTAACAGCCACACAATGATATTTCATACAGCTTAACAAAGAACTTACAGTTCATCAGGAAAGTATTCACAGCGCTTCACTTTTTCCACATTTTGTTATGTTACAGCCTCATTCCAAAATTAATTCAATTCATTATTTTCCTCAAAATTCTACAAACAATACCCCATAATGACAACATGAAAGAAGTTTGTTTAAAATCTTTGCAAATTTATTAAAAATAAACAACGAAAAAAATCACATGTACATAAGTATTCACAGCCTTTGCTCAATACTTTGTTGAAGCACCTTTGGAACCAATTACAGCCTCAAGACTTTTTGAGTATTATTCTACAAGCTTGACACACCTATTTTTGGACAGTTTGCCCCATTTTTCTTTGCAGGACCTCTCAAGCTCCATCAGGTTGGATGGGCAGCGTCGGTGCACAGCCATATTCAGATCTCTCCAGAGACGTTCAATCAGGTTCAAGTCTGGGCTCTGGCTGGGCCACTCAAGGACATTCACAGAGTTGTCCCGTAGCCACTCCTTTGTTATCTTGGCTGTGTGCTTAGGGTCGTTGTTCTGTTGGAAGATGAACCTTTGCCTCAGTCTGAGGTCCAAACCGCTCTGGAGCTAGTTTTCATCAAGGATGTCTCTGTACATTGCTGCATTCATCTTTCCCTTGATCCTGACTAGTCTCCCAGTTCCTGACACTGAAAAACATCCCCAAAGCATGATCCTGCCACCACCATGCTTCACTGTAGGGATGGTACTGGCCAGGTGATGAGCAGTGCCTGGTTTCCTCCAGACATGACGCTTGCCATTCAGGACAAAGAGTTCAATCTTTGTTTCATAAGACCAGATAATTTTGTTTCTCATGGTCTGAGAGTGCTTCAGGTGCCTTTTGGCAAACTCCACGAGGGCTGTCATGTGACTTTTACTGAGGAGTGGCTTCTATCTGGCCACTCTACCATATAGGCCTGATTGGTGGTGTGCTGCAGAGATGGTTGTTCTTCTGGAAGGTTTTCCTCTCTCTACAGAGAAACGCTGAAGCTCTGTTAGAGTGACCATCAGGTTCTTGGTCACCTCCCTGGCTAAGGCCCTTGTCCCTGATCGCACAGTTTTGCCAGGCGGGCCGCTCTATTAAGAGCCCTGGTGGCAAATTGGGACCTTCAATGCTGCAGAAATTTTTCTGTACCCTTCCCCAGATCTGTGCCTTGATACAATCCTGCCTCGGAGGTCTACAGAAAATTCCTTGGACTTCATTGCTTGGTTTGGTCTCTGACATGCACTGTTAACTGTGGGACCTTATATAGACAGGTGTGTTCCTTTCCAAATCATGTCCAACCAACTGAATTTACCACAGGTGGACTCCAATCAAGTTGTAGAAACATCTCAAGGGTGTTCAATAGAAACAGGATGCACCTGAGCTCCATTTTGAGTGTCATGGCAAAGGCTGTGAATACTTATGCACATGTGATTTTTTTCCATTTTTTTATTTTTCATAAAAGATTTCAAACAAACTTCTTTCATATTGTCATTATGGGGTATTATTTGTAGAATTTTTGAGGAAAATAATAAATGTAATCCATTTTGGAATAAGGCTGCAACATACCAAACTATGAAAAAAAGCGAAGCGCTGTGAATACTTGAATACTTTCCGCATGCACTGTATACCAAGCATTCAGGCACTGATAACACAATTAATTAATTATTCTAGGAATAAGAATTCTTAGTTTAGTACACAGAAGTCAATTATTTTATAATTAGATATCTCTGTGCATAGAAATATGTATGTAAAAAGGTAAAATTATAAAAATAAAAGAGAGAATTTTTTTTGGCAATATGGTTTATTTTGCTTGTGGGAGCACACAGAAAGTTTCAACAATTTGTCTTGCTTAGAATGAGCTCTACAAATTACCCGGTAATTTTGCGTGCTGTTTAATTGATAGGGGTATGGATTTGAGACAGACTTTCATCTTATCTATTGAAGGGTTCTTCAGGTCTCCTGAAGTGGACATAGGTTATATGAACTAGCCATTCTGATGGCTTGATCGGGGTTAGGATTTGAACTGGATGGACGTATGTCTTTTTTTAACCCGATTAACTATTAATATCAGCAGATCATTCGGATTGCAGCAAGTCCAAACACTGGATGACTGCTACGGTCATGTTTCATATAACCTTTTTGTCTTCCCCAGGGGCTTCTATACAACCAGGACATGCCATTATATATCTGTACATAGCTAATAATATCCACTATCAGAAGGGGTGTTTCTATCTTACTGCAATCACAATTTTAGATTTTATTAAATATGAACATTTCCCTCAAATCATAAAGAAAATGGCAAAAATTTTGCAGACAGTGCAAAATCCAGTGTTTACAGATCTCTCCCTCCCTGCTGCTTTTTGAGCAGTCTCAGGCCTGGTTCACACCTATGCATTTTTTGGTGCTTTTTGCAGAAAAAAGTCCCTGACCCTTTCCAAAAATGCAGCGGCTGAACAAAGCATAGATGTAAAAAGCAAAAAGCACCAAAAACTGCATAGTTGTAATCCATAGGAAACCATGTTAAATGGACTGTGGTGCAAATCTGCAAAATGCAAAAAGCACTAAAAATGTATAGGTGTGAATCCAGCCTTAGGCTCCATTCACACCTTAGGCTACTTTCACACTGAGGCGCTTTACAGGCGCTACAGTGCTAAAAATAGCGCCTGTAAAGAGACTCTCCTATGTCTCCAGTGTGAAAGCCCCTGTGCTGGAGCGGTGTGCTTGCAGGACAGTCAAAAAAGTCCTGCAAGCCGCATCTTTGCAGCGCTATACCCTGTTTCCCCAAAAATAAGACGTAGCGTGATTGTCGGTGATGGCTGCAATATAAGCCCTAACCTCCAAATAAGCCCTAGTTAAAGTCCTTGTAGGTCTTATTTTCAGGGTAGGGCTTATTTTCAGGGAAACAGGGTAGGGCTTATTTGGGAGGTAGGGCTTATATTGCAGCCATCACAGACAATCATGCTAGGTCTCATTTTCAGGGAAACAGGGTAGGACCGATGTATTCACCGCTCCTAAAGCACCCCTTCCCATTGAAAACAATGAGACAGCGCTGCAAACCCGCCGCAAAAGCGCTGCAGTGACTCTTTGCGGGCGGTTTCAACCTTTTTTTGGCCGCTAGCAGGGGTTAAAACCGCCCCACTAGCGGCCAAATAGCGCTGCTAAAATGACGGTAAAGCGGCGCCCTCCCGCCCCAGTGTGAAAGTAGCCTGAGCGTAGCGGTTTACTGGAGTTTTTCAGCATTTTTTTTAAAGCATTTTTACAGTTTTTTACAAGAGTTTTTAAAGCGTTTTAGAAGCGTATCACAAGCGTTTTAGAGTTTCAGGCATTTTATGTTTCGCCAAAAGAAAGCACTAGGGGGAGGAGGAGAGGAAACTAGGGCTGGAGAGCTGCTGTTTGAGCAGAAAACTAGTGACAAAGCTCATGTACTTTTATGAGTGACAGTCGTTTTGCTTCAGGCGACCGAACGCTCAGATGTGAACAGGGATTATTGAAATGAATGGGATCTGGCTTGAGCGTTTTAGAGTTACAAGCTTCAAGCAGAAAATCACTCAGGTTTGAACAGGGCCCCTTATCTAAAGTCACAAGCCTACAAGACCAGTCAGAAATTTTTTGGCAGCTAGGTGTTAATCAGGTCTACAGACTTTAAAGGATAAGTTCACCTTTATAAAAAAATATAATACATTTGCATCTTTTTGCAGGTAAATAAGAAATGTGCATTTTTTTTTTTTTTTTTTTTACTAGGAGCTTGGAAAGCATTGCACCCATGATCAGCAGAATCATGCAGAACTCCTGCAGACTTCTCAGTGTATCTGTCTGCTCATACCTCATATGGCCAGGCAGATACACACTGACAGGAAGAATGAATGAGCTACCACAGCATGCAACAGTGCCATGGTAGATCATTGAAACTACAAGCCGACGGCCGCAAAGGCTGTTGGGTCATGTAGTTTCCCATTCACAGGAGACTGCATGAATGACCTGGCCGAGTGTTTTTTTCAAACAGTGAACTTATCCTTTGAGTCAGCCATGCATTGATCGATATTCGGCTAGAACAGCAGAGACCAAATTTTGATCCATGTGTGGCCACTGTGGTTGAACAGAAGTCCATTGTTTGACTTCTGTTCAACTGCCTTGTCGGCTTTTAGATGCTCAGTCAGCACCACAGGAAATAGGCTGCAGCGTTGATATGTGTATTCTGACAGTGGAGAGTCTCCCTGCTGTCAGAATACAATGATACAGTGGGGAGAATTCCCCCATTCACATCAATAGTGTGGATGGGGGAAGTTTCTTTCATTCAACCCTGGTTGATTGAAAAACAATGACCCATGAATGGCCAGCTTTGACCACTTATTTTAAAAAAAAGCTGCTTTATCAATTTGCTTCTATATGTTAATATCAGCCCTCAAGTAATACACTGAAAACATTTTTATATTTATAATTTGATTTAAAAATACAAGGATATGCTTTGTGCTGAGCTAATAGTTAAAAAGTATGTGATATACCGAAACAGGAAATAAATCTGGCTATGCATATAATGAGCTATACAGTATACAGTTGTGCTCATAAATTTACATACCCTGGCAGAATTTATGATTTCTTGGCCCCGGGCGAGAGAGTTGCTCTGACTCTCGCCTCTTTCCATATGGTTGGGCATTTATGGTGCTAACATGTATGCAAGTAACATGGGTCATGGGTATTTTGTTATTTATTAATAATTTTAAAAGAAACCCTTTATATATATATATATATATATATATATATATATATATATATATATATATATATATATATATATATACACATGTAGCGCTGGTAGATTTTCAATCTACTGCTTATAGTTAAATTTAGTGGGTTATCTGTTCATACATAGTCAGATTTGCCTCTGTTCCAGCTTGGCTGAGTTGCATGTAGTTTCACACTGTGCCTGTGGGTGTCGTTGTCACCATGGGTCGGTGTTGGAAAGGCAACACGTTGAAGCGTATGAGTGCTCCTCTGTCCCTCTGTCCTCGGTGGAGGTGGTCCTCCGAGTTGCATTCTGGGAGAGGGTATTTATGGGACAGACGCCATGTTTTAGGGTTCGTTTTCGTTCCACCTGCTGGCCCTCCTGGCTGACAGGTATGTGCTAGGAGTACTACCTCGTGGTCCTCCGATGGTTGCTGCAGCATGTGGGTGGGCCCAGAAGCCTGTCTGGGGCCTACCACAACGGCAAGGGAATGGTCCTGGGCTGTCTGTCCTACGGGAAGAAGCTGGACAACTGAAAAGATCCCAGGGGAGGACCCGTCATGGAAGGATCATGCAGAGTGCTGGTCTGGAGAGGGGCCTGGTGACTCAGTTGGAGGACGTATCCTAAAGTAATCCTACCGCATAGTACTGCCGGGTCGGCTTAAAGGTTCTAGTGCTGTGTTGGCTATTCATCGTAAACCATTACATCCTGTGACAGAGGATCATACGGGTTTCTATTCCAATCAAGTCTGTGGCAGAGACTTTTGTTCGTTCTGCGTACTGGCTGCTAGGTTAGTGAGAGAGACCTATCCAGGCGGGCAAAGATTCAGCTCTAAAAAGAGAATACATTCATCTACAAGATTCCAATTACTAATACTACACTAAGAAAAGGTATTTGAACTTCCCTGCAACTCTTCTTCTACCTCTTTCCTGCTACTTCCTTCAGTTACGTTTATTAAAGCATTGGAAAAGATACTCAAGTGTCCGGTGCCTACATTGTCTGGTATTAAACTCAACGGACCCTAGACCCGGTTCCGGTGAAATTGAGTTAACAAAGGTGACGGTAACAGCCCGCTTTAAACCAGCAGCTCCACCGAGAGTAATTTCTACATATATAAAGGGAGAGAGGGAGAGGACAGGGCCAAGACGCAGATCAGGGCTGCTTTGTGCAAAACCACTGCACAGAGCAGGCAAGTATGACATGTTTGTTATTTTTTTTTTTTTTTAAGAATTGCCTTAAATCTATGTAATTTTAGAGTTAAAATGTTTACTTTTCCATGAAAATGTCTAATTCCTAAATTATGCAGAAAACGGGATACATTTTATATAATGCTTTTATGACAATTGTATAGTTCAAATAATATATACGGTGGCAAAAATAATTATTTGAACCCCTGCCGATTTTGTAAGTTTGCTCACTTACAAAAAATGAAGTGTATCATTTTATCATAGGTGTTTTTTAAATGATAGAGACAGAATATCAACAAAAAATCCAGAAAAAAACACATGATACAAATGTTATAAATTGAGTTGCAGTTTAGTGAGTAAAATAAGTGTTTGGTCCCCTACCAGCCAACAGTATGTGCTCATGTGGACACAGATTAGTCCTGTCAATTTAAGAAGGTGCTCCTAATGACAACTCGTTATGTGTATAACAGATACCTGTCCACAGAGTCTTTCATCTATTTAAATCTTACCATCATGGGCAAGACCAAAGAGCTGTCAATGGATGTCTGGGACAAGATTGTAGACCTGCGCAAGGCTGGAATGGACTACAGGACCATCAGCAAGAAGCTTGGTGAGAAGGAGACAACTGTTGGAGTGATTATTCACAAATAGAAGAAATACAAAATAACCATCAATTGCCCTTGGTCTGGAGCTCCATGCAAGATTTCGCCTCACGGGGTAAGGATGATCATGGGAAAAGTGAGGGATCTGCCCAGAACTACACAGGAGGAGCTTGTGAATGATCTCAAGGCAGGTGGGACCACAGTCACCAAACAAACCATTGGTAACACAATATGCCACCATGGATTGAAATCCTGCAATGCCTGCAAGGCCCCCCTCCTCAAAAAGGCACATGTACAGGCCCATCTGAAGTTTGCCAATGAACTTCTAAATGATTCAGAGAAGGATTGGGAGAAAGTGCTGTGGTCAGATGAGACCAAAATTTAGCTCTTTGGCATTAACTCAACTTGCCATGTTTGGAGGAAAAAAAATGCTGACTATGACCCTAAGAATACCACCCCTATAGTCAAGTACAGAGGTGGAAACATTATGCTTTGGGGCTGTTTCTCTGCTAAAGGTACAGGCTGACTTTGCCGCATTGAGGGGCAAATGGATTGGGCCATGTATTGTAAAATCTTAGATGAGAACCTTTTTCCCTCAAGCCAGAACATTGAAGGGTGGGTCTTCTAGCATGCCAATGACCCAAAACATACCGCCAAGGCAACAAAGAGTGTCTCACGAAGAAGCACATTAAGGTCATGGAGTGGTCTAGCCAGTCTCCAGACCTAAATCATATAGACAATTTATGGAGGGAGCTGAAACTTCGAGTTGCCAAGTTACAGCCAGGAAATCTTAAGGATTTACATAGAGAAGATCTGTAAAGAAGAGTGGACAAAAATCCCTCCTGAGATGTGTACAAACCGGGTAACCAACTACAAGAAATGTCTTAACTCTGTGCTTGCCAACAAGGGATTCTCCACCAACTACTAAGTCATGTTTTGCTTGGGATCAAATACTTACTTTACTCACTGAACTGCAACTCAGTTTATAACATTTGTATCGTGTTTTTTTCTGAATTTTTGGTCTCTAGCATTTAAAATACACCTATAATAAAAATTATAGACCCCTCATTTCTTTGTAAGTGGGCAAACTTACAAAATCTGCAGGGGATCAAATAATTATTTTCCCCACTGTATATACTGTATGTATACATTATATATGTGAAACAGTGATTATACAACGTATATGTGAATACATACCCATCCGTATTCCAGATCCCAGCACCAGCAGTAGTTAAAAAAACGTACAAAAACTGCTTGTAAGAAGTCACCAGTAAGAATAGTAACGTATGTGGTCATGATATCATTCACCGTTAGACGAACAAATTCCTGGAAAAACAAAAATATAAAAATTACCGGTAATTTTTGGTGAAAGGGAACTGAAAGGGTAACTCCACTTTTGTGGGGGGAAAAATATAGCAAATCCCCCCAAAAAATAAAAATAATAATAATAATATAGCATATACAATTACTACACAATGCTTGAGGTGACTGTATTTTCAGGACAAGCTTCCGGGTTATATGCCCTTCTTCAATGTCTAAGCAGTACTAATATATGTTGTACACACAGTTTTAGCAGAATGTTAGGTGAGACAACCTATTACGAAAGAAAACCCACAGACAGACATACACAGCTATGGTAATTAAACTTGGATAGTCAGTGTTTTCAGGGTCATGTTCATGCTTTTATTGATGGCTTTGTCCTTGTAACCTTTCTTCTGGAAGGAATCTGATTCTGAGATGTTTATTTCACCTTCTGGGTCTGAGCATATTCAGTGATATCTTATGGCCTGACAGTGTTTGATGTCCCGTTTGGTGTGCAATAATCAGGCCATCACCATAAAACCAGCAGATAAAGGGGGAGCAGATTTACAATAGGTGCAATGCTGCTCCCTATCTATATTACAAATTGTAATCCCACGTGCTGGAAAGTCAAACCCCTCAAAAATATATAAACAACACCATATAGTTCAGATCTGCACAAATCAACATTCATATGTGCAATGCTTTCAAATATAATAATGATATATATTATTTATACCACATTATTTATACCACACTCTTTCTGTACCATATATTTATTTTGTAACAATCTCTGCAGTACCTATATATATTTCGTGACTGTCTTTTAAATCATTTCCTTTGTGCACTTTTGTTGCCACACTTCACATCTGAGTACCCTTGTGTCCTCCACTTTACACACCAGATGCTCTTTTCTTTACCTATAGGTTATAATAGGTCAAACTTCGCCTTCCCCTTTACATTTTTAAATTTAGGGCCATATATATATAGATATATATATCTATATATATATATAGATATATATATCTATATATATACACATATATATATAGATATATATATCTATATCTATCTATATAGATATATATATATATATATATATATATATATAGATCTATATATATATATATATATATAGATCTATATATATATATAGATCTATATATATATATAGATCTATATATATATATCTATATATAGATATATATATATAGATCTATATATATATATACATACATATATAGTCACTCTATTCTCTCCCCGTGGGGTCCCACACTTCCTTTATTTGCCTCCTTGGTCTTCCTCCTCAGTCCCAGTTGGTATGGACACTGGACAGGTTAATGCTACAGCTTTTTATTTTTCCTTGTCAAAAGAAGTTTATTGAGTATACAATGTTATAAAGATACATAAAGTAAGTTTACAAGGATCTATAAAGTAAGCTCATTGTTTTACAGTAGGGTTTATATAGGTAAATATCATGAAATTTCAAATATTAAACATTGGGTTCACGTTAGGGTTGTCCCGATACCGATACTAGTATCGGTATCGGGACCGATACCGAGCATTTGCGCGAGTACTTGTACTCGCACAAATGCTCCCGATGCCTTAGCCGATACCTTGTACTGTGAGACAGGAACTCGGCGGGCGGAGTCAGCGGCGGAGTCAGCGGGCGGTGTCAGCGGCAGTTTCAGCGGGCGGAGTCAGGGCGGAGTCAGGGGCGGAGTCAGCGGGCGGAGCAGAGAGCTGAGCAGAGAGCGAGTCCTCCGTGTAATCAAGCAGGCCAGGTAGTGCAGCGTGCAGGGCTCGGCGAACGGAGCAGTCACATTCAGTAATGGAAGTTCATGTGACGCTCCGTGTTGCCATTAAACTGTTTTCACTGGTCAGTGCTCACTGCTTAGAAATCCCGACGCCCATCTTGGTACACCCTGCCAGCAGCGGACATCTTGTTACACCCAGCCCATATAGTTCAGGCTGGGTGTAACAAGATGTCCGCTGCTGCTTTATTGAGGCCAAGTGCAAGGTGTACCAAGATGGGCGTCGCAGAGGCAGCATAGAAAAGAGTAAATGCTCTCATGCCCATAAGTGCCACTGCCAGCCATCAATCAGTGCTCATCAGTGCCCATCCAGCCAGTGCCACTGCCAGCCATCAGTCAATACCAGCCATCAGTGTGTGTGCCACTATCAGTGCTTGCCACATATCAGTGCCTATCAGTGCGTGCCACCTATCAGTGCGTATCACATATCCGTGCTCATCAGTGCCACCTATTAGTGCTCAGTCAGCGCCATCTTTTAGTGCCAGCCATTAGTGCGTGCCACCTATTGGTGCCCATTAGTGTATGCCACATATCAGGGCCATTAGTGTGTGCCACCTATCAGTGCGTTTCACCTATCAGTGCATGCCACCTATCAGTGCCCATCAATCAGTGCCACCTTTCAGTGCCACTGCCCAGCTAACAGTGTGTGCCACCTATCAGTGCTCATCGGTGCTGCATATCAGTGCCATCTATTAGTGCACTGCTCATCAGTGCCATCTATCAGTGCACCTCAGTCTGTGCCAGCCATCAGTGCGTGCCACGTATCAGTGCCCATTAGTGCGTTCTACCTATCAGTGCATGCCACCTATCAGTGCCACCTTTCAGTGCCACTGCCCAGCCAACAGTATGTCACCTATCAGTGCTGCATAATCAGTGCCACTGCCACCTATCAGTGCTCATCGGTGCTGCATAATCAGTGCCACTTATTAGTGCACTGCTCATCAGTGCCATGCCATCTATCAGTGCACCTCAGTCATTGACAGCCATCAGTGCATGCCACGTATCAGTGCCCATTAGTGCGTGCTACCTATCAGCGCACAGCCATCAGTGTGTGCCACTCATCAGTGCTCATCAGTGCTGCATAATCGGTGCCACCTATCAGTGCGTGTCACCTATCCGTGCTCATCGGTGCCACCTATTAGTGCTCAGTCAGCACCATCTATTAGTGCCAGCCATTAGTGCGTGCCACCTATCAGTGCCCATTAGTGTGTGCCACATATCAGTGCCCATTAGTGTGTGCCACCTATCAGTGCGTTTCACCTATCAGTGCATGCCACCTATCAGTGCCCATCAGTCAGTGTCACCTTTCAGTGCCACTGCCCAGCTAACAGTGTGTGCCACCTATCAGTGCTCATCGGTGCTGCATATCAGTGCCACCTATTAGTGCACCTCAGTCTGTGCCAGCCATCAGTGCGTGCCACGTATCAGTGCCCATTAGTGCGTTCCATCTATCAGTGCATGCCACCTATCAGTGCCACCTTTCAGTGCCACTGCCCAGCCAACAGTATGTGTCGCCTATCAGTGCTGCATAATCAGTGCCACCTATTAGTGCACTGCTCATCAGTGCCATGCCATCTATCAGTGCACCTCAGTCATTGACAGCCATCAGTGCATGCCACATATCAGTGCCCATTAGTGCGTGCTACCTATCAGTGCCCAGCCATCAGTGTGTGCCACCCATCAGTGCTCATCAGTGCTGCATAATCAGTGCCACCTATCAGTGCTCATCACTCAGTGGTATCTATCAGTGCCAGACAGTCAGTGCCACCCATCAGTGCCCATCCATCAGTGCATGCCACCTATCAGTGCCCATAAGTAAGTGCCACCTATCAGTGCTGCTTAATCAGTTCCACCTATCAGTGGTCATCAGTGCTGCATATCAGTGCCAAGTAATCCTATCAGTGCCCAACAGTGCTGCATATTAGGGCTTCCCCATCAGTGCTGCCTCATCAGTGCCACCCAAACCTATCAGTGCTACATATTAGTGCCTCCTCATCAGTGCAGCCTATTAGTGCCACCTCAATGCCCCATCAGTGCAGCCTCATTAGCAGTAGCACACATCAGTGAAGGAGAAAAAGTACTTATTTACAACATTTTGTGACGGAAACAAAGGAAAGCTTCTTTTTAAAAAAAAAAAAAAAAAAAAAAACAGCAGTGATTAAATAAAATAAATACCACCAAAAGAAGCTATATTTGTGTGAAAAAAATTATTTGAGTACAGTGTAGCTTGACTGCATATTGCGCAATTGTCAAAGTGTGACAGCGCTGAATCCGCTGATAGCTGAAAATTGGCCTGGGCAGGAAGGGGGTGAGAGTGCATGATATAGAGCGAAGTAGTTAAACAATGGACACTTTGCGCTCAATTATTTTTTGTTTTTTTTTTTTCACCCAAGGTCGAGCAAATTATCAGAGCCTTTCGGTGAACACTGCACAGAGACACCAGCAGAATGTCAGCTGTGTGAAAGTATTTTAAAATTAACGAGGACAACCCACGGATTGCAGACTGCAAACTTTGTTCTGCAAAATTATCTAGAGGTGGTACAAAAATCAGTTCTTACAATACCAGTAACCTGATAAAGCACTTGAAATTAAAACATAAAAGTGAGCATGGAGAATTTACCGCTATCGGTAGCAGCAGTAGCACTCAGCAGCCAACTCTGCAGCAAACTTACGTACTCTAGCGGGTACAAGGTACCAGCGAGTTAGGACTGCCAGAAGAAAAAAAGCTGTCAAGAGACAACCCCAGAGCTGTACAAATAACAGAGGCGCTCACCCAATTTATTATTCTGGATGATCAACCTCTTTCAATTGTTGAGAACATGGGTTTTCAGCGATTTCTTAATGTGTTGGAGCCGAAGTATGACATTCCCAGTCGCCATTACATAACAGACATCATCTTACCAAAGATCCACGACACGGTTAAAAAGCACATTAACATTATGTTGCAGAAGGACATAAAGGCAATTAGCTTCACCACCGACATCTGGAGCAGTAGTGTGAGTCCACTGTCTCTCATCAGCTTAACGGCGCAGTGGATAGATGGCGAATTCTGTTTGCATCAGGTCATGCTCCACGCTACAAAATTTGAAGGCTCCCACACCGGTCAAGCAATAGCAAACATACTTGAGGAAATGCTTCAGACTTGGGCGATTCCCAAAAGTTCTGTTCATGTTGTGGTCCGGGACAGTGCCAAAAACATGATAAAAGGTATGGAAGTTGCTGGACTTCCCAGTATTTCATGTGTGGCACATACACTGCAGCTTGCTGTCTCAGAGGGACTGTTATCACAGCGCAGCATTGCAGATGCTGTGGGAGTCGGGCGCAGAATAATTGGCCACTTCAAACATTCGAACCTGGCATACTCTCGGCTGCAGGACATCCAGATACAGCTTGGTCAGCCAGTAAGAAGACTCCAGCAAGACGTGCAGATTCGTTGGAACAGCACATTTTACATGCTGAAGTCTCTGATTGAGCAGAAACGGGCCCTTGGAGTGTATGTGTCTGAATATGAGCTCCCTGCCACCATTACTGCAAACCAGTGGAATCTGATGGAGAAGATGGTCAATATCTTGGCTCCCTTTGAAGAGATGACTCGCCAAGTGAGTTGTTCAGATGCATTTGCCTCTGATGTAATTCCTGCAGTAACAGTGCTACAGAAAGTTTTAGCAAAAGTGGATGAGGACCAAGGTATCAAAACAATGAAGAGCACTTTGCTTGCTGCTTTGCAGAAGCGCTTCTCTGATACTGAGCGAAACCCACTTTACTGTATCGCAACTTTACTCGATCCAAGGTAATGTTAATTTTTCTGCTATTAAATGTAATTGTTTTCTTAATTCACAGAAAGAATATGCTGCATTCATTCATTGTTGTTTATTTTTTTCTTCTAGGTATAAAGATCGTTTTTTCTGTAATTCTGACACTTCCAGGGAGGCAAAAGAAATGTTAGTACTGGAACTGCAAAACATTTTTGAAGAGACAATTGAATCTGAGCAGCATGAAGAACCAGCTTCCAAAAGGCCTCACCGTGACCAGCCAGGTACCAGTCTGGACAGTTTATTTGCAGAAATTGCTGGTGAAGGATCATCTACATCTGAGAGCAGTGCTCCAAAAGCTGCTACTATACAGCTGGAAGCTTACTTGGGAGAGATCACTGTACCTCGTTCAGAGAAACCCCTGAAGTACTGGGCAGTTCATAAAGTGAGATTTCCAACTCTGGCTAAAATGGCCCAAAAATATCTTTCTGCCCCATGCAGTAGTGTGGAAAGTGAAAGACTGTTCAGCTTAGCGTCTAATGTCCTTACTGATAGCAGAAACAGGCTTATGGCTGAACATGCAGAGATGCTTTTATTCCTCAAAAAGAATTTGCCACTAACTTTTAAGAAATAATTCTATTTGCTATATTGCCTGTAACTTTTGGTTGGTTGTGTGATTTTTTTACATTTGTTATTGTTGTTATTGTTATTAATATATTTTGATGTTGTAAAATATATTTTTTGTATTTATCGACATGTTCTGTGATAATTCTTTGAGTTTACTACTGTGTGACACAAGCAAATAAAACAGTTTTATTCTTTTGTGTCTTGAGTTACAGTTCTTCATAATTATAAAGAAGATATCATTACTTAGTCTGTGTTGTGGTTTGAAAACTGTCACATGACATTAAAAAAAAGTATCGGTAATCGGTATCGGCGAGTACTTGAAAAAAAGTATCGGTACTTGTACTCGGTCTTAAAAAAGTGGTATCGGGACAACCCTAGTTCACGTAAACCTAAATTAAAGATATATATCATTTCTTTAGTTACTTTTGTAGGTATTTAAATGATTTATACCTACTATACATATTGTTTACAAGTAGAGTGTATATAGGTCAAATAAATTCTGATAATGAGCTTTAATCGTAAGGTGGAGAAAAGGAAAGAGAAAGAAGAAAAAGGGTTGAAAGGTAGAGGTATGGTCCACAAGGTTGTCCCGCTCGTCAGTTTATTATTCTTTTTAGTTCTCTTTGAAGCCTTAGAATGGGTGTCTCTGTAAGTCATTTAATCTGTTACCATGGCAACAGGACAGAGTCATTGAAGTTTGACAGGAACTGTTGTTTTATCCAAGGATGCCAAAGTTGTTCAAATTTTAGAATTTGATTTTGATCGATGGCTACCATCTTAGCATGGGACATTGTATTATTCATTCTGTGAATTGTTTCTGCTAGTACCAATGTAGGAGATTTCCATGCCTTGGCCACTGTTTGTTTTGCAGCCGTTATTAGTTGTATCATAAGTTTGAATTGAGAGAGTGTTAACCATTCCGGTTTTAGATTAAGTAAAGTTAAATATGGATCTGGTTGTATTATTTTTTTAAATATTTTAGATGCAATCACGAAGACTTCCTTCCAGAAGGTTTGGATTACTGGGCACGTCCACCATATGTGTAAATATGTGCCTATTTCTGGGCATCCTCGAAAACAAAGAGCTGAGGTATTAGGTGAATATTTTGCCACTCTAGCGGGTACAAGGTACCAGCGAGTTAGGACTTTATAATTTTTCTCCAGTGCTAAGATGTTGGGTGAAGATGACTTAGATGTGAGCCATATGTTAGACCAGTCCGTGTCTTCTAAAGTTCGTCCCAGGTCCTCATCCCACCTCTGAACGTAAGAGGGTCTATTAAGATTTGCTACTCCATATAATTGATTATAAAGTGATGAAATTGTACCTTTAGCAAATGGATCTTTTGTACAGATTGATTCAAAAATGGATAATTGGGATAATGGTGTATCCCCCTTTAGGAATGGTGTATAGAAATTTTTGATTTGGAGATATCTAAATATCTCAGAGTTTGGTAGATCATATTTTTCTCTAAGCGATGGGTAGGGATGAGCTTCGAGTTCGAGTCGAACTCATGTTCGACTCGAACATTGGCTGTTCGCAAGTTCACCGAACAGCGAACAATTTGGGGTGTTCGCGGCAAATTCGAATGCCGCGGAACACCCTTTAAAAGTCTATGGGAGAAATCAAAAGTGCTAATTTTAAAGGCTAATATGCAAGTTATTGTCATAAAAAGTGTTTGGGGACCTGGGTCCTGCCCCAGGGGACATGGATCAATGCAAAAAAAAGTTTTAAAAACGGCCGTTTTTTGAGGAGCAGTGATTTTAATAATGCTTAAAGTCAATCAATAAAAGTGTAATATCCCTTTAAATTTCGTACCTGGGGGGTGTCTATAGTGTGCCTGTAAAGGGGCGCATGTTTCCTGTGTTTAGAACAGTCTGACAGCAAAATGACATTTTGAAGGAAAAAACTCATTTAAAACTACTCGCGGCTATTGCATTGCCGACAATACACATAGAAGTTCATTGATAAAAACGGCATGGGAATTCCCCAAAGGGGAACCCCGAACCAAAATTAAAAAAAAAAAATGACGTGGGAGTCCCCCTAAATTCCATAGCAGGCCCTTCAGGTCTGGTATGGATATTAAGGGGAACCCCGGCCAAAATTTTAAAAAAAAAATGACGTGGGGTTCCCCCTAAATTCCATACCAGACCCTTCAGGTCTGGTATGGATTTTAAGGGGAACCCCGCGCCAAAAAAAAAAAAAAAACGGCGTGGGGTCCCCCCAAAAATCCATACCAGACCCTTATCCGAGCACGCAACCTGGCAGGCCGCAGGAAAAGGGGGGGGACGAGAGTGCGGCCCCCCCTCCCTCCTGAACCGTACCAGGCCACATGCCCTCAACATTGGGAGGGTGCTTTGGGGTAGCCCCCCAAAACACCTTGTCCCCATGTTGATGAGGACAAGGGCCTCATCCCCACAACCCTGGCCGGTGGTTGTGGGGGTCTGCGGGCGGAGGGCTTATCGGAATCTGGAAGCCCCCTTTAACAAGGTGACCCCCAGATCCCGGCCCCCCCCCTGTGTGAAATGGTAAGGGGGTACATAAGTACCCCTACCATTTCACGAAAAAAGTGTCAAAAATGTTAAAAATGACAAGAGACAGTTTTTGACAATTCCTTTATTTAAATGCTTCTTCTTTCTTCTATCTTCCTTCATCTTCTGGTTCTTCTGGTTCTTCTGGCTCTTCTGGTTCTTCCTCCGGCGTTCTCGTCCAGCATCTCCTCCGCGGCGTCTTCTATCTTCTTCTCCTCGGCCGCTCCGCACCCATGGCATGGGGGGGAGGCTCCCGCTCTTCTCTTCTTCTTTTCTTCTCTTCTTCTCTTCTTCTTTTCTTCTTTTCTTCTCCGGGCCGCTCCGCAATCCATGCTGGCATGGAGGGAGGCTCCCGCTGTGTGACGGCGCTCCTCATCTGACAGTTCTTAAATAACGGGGGGGGCCGGGCCACCCGGTGACCCCGCCCCCCTCTGACGCACGGTGACTTGACGGGACTTCCCTGTGACGTCACGGGGAATGCCACAGGGAAGTCCCGTCAAGTCACCGTGCGTCAGAGGGGGGCGGGGTCACCGGGTGGCCATGCCCCCCCGTTATTTAAGAACTGTCAGACGAGGAGCGCCGTCACGCAGCGGGAGCCTCCCTCCATGCCAGCATGGATTGCGGAGCGGCCCGGAGAAGAAAAGAAGAAAAGAAGAAGAGAAGAAGAGAAGAAAAGAAGAAGAGAAGAGCGGGAGCCTCCCCCCCATGCCATGGGTGCGGAGCGGCCCGAGGAGAAGAAGATAGAAGACGCCGCGGAGGAGATGCTGGACGAGAACGCCGGAGGAAGAACCAGAAGAGCCAGAAGAACCAGAAGAACCAGAAGATGAAGGAAGATAGAAGAAAGAAGAAGCATTTAAATAAAGGAATTGTCAAAAACTGTCTCTTGTCATTTTTAACATTTTTGACACTTTTTTCGTGAAATGGTAGGGGTACTTATGTACCCCCTTACCATTTCACACAGGGGGGGGGGCCGGGATCTGGGGGTCACCTTGTTAAAGGGGGCTTCCAGATTCCGATAAGCCCTCCGCCCGCAGACCCCCACAACCACCGGCCAGGGTTGTGGGGATGAGGCCCTTGTCCTCATCAACATGGGGACAAGGTGTTTTGGGGGGCTACCCCAAAGCACCCTCCCAATGTTGAGGGCATGTGGCCTGGTACGGTTCAGGAGGGAGGGGGGGCCGCACTCTCGTCCCCCTCTCTTTTCCTGCGGCCTGCCAGGTTGCGTGCTCGGATAAGGGTCTGGTATGGATTTTTGGGGGGACCCCACGCCGTTTTTTTTTTTTTTTTTTGGCGCGGGGTTCCCCTTAAAATCCATACCAGACCTGAAGGGTCTGGTATGGAATTTAGGGGGAACCCCACGTCATTTTTTTTTTTTAATTTTGGCCGGGGTTCCCCTTAATATCCATACCAGACCTGAAGGGCCTGGTATGGAATTTAGGAGGACTCCCACGTCATTTTTTTTTTTTAATTTTGGTTCAGGGTTCCCCTTTGGGGAATTCCCATGCCGTTTTTATCAATGAACTTCTATGTGTATTGTTGGCAATGCAATAGCCGCGAGTAGTTTTAAATGAGTTTTTTCCTTCAAAATGTCATTTTGCTGTCAGACTGTTCTAAACACAGGAAACATGCGCCTCTTTACAGGCATACTATAGACACCCCCCAGGTACGAAATTTAAAGGGATATTACACTTTTATTGTTTGACTTTAAGCATTATTAAAATCACTGCTCCTGAAAAAACGGCCGTTTTTAAAACTTTTTTTTGCATTGATCCATGTCCCCTGGGGCAGGACCCAGGTCCCCAAACACTTTTTATGACAATAACTTTCATATAAGCCTTTAAAATTAGCACTTTTGATTATTCATGTTCGTGTCCCATAGACTTTAACGGTGTTCGCATGTTCGAACAAACTTTTTTCCTGTTCGCATGTTCTGGTGCGAACCGAACAGGGGGGTGTTCGGCTCATCCCTAGCGATGGGAATGAAAGGAATGATTTAGATGCTATGAAGTCATTTAGTGTCTGAATGCCTGATGTTGGCCAAGCTTTAAAAGAATTTGGGTAGATCCATGCCGGCTAAAAGGCTGGATTTCTGATAAAAGAAAGGAGAGGATTGTGTGGAGATTGTAACTGATATTTGGTTTTTAGTTTATCCCAGAGAGATAAGAAGTGTTTAGTTATGGGATTATGAATTTTAAAGCTGTCTTTAGGATCAAGCCATAATAAATTTGATATTAATAGAGGGTCATTTTCTGAAGCCTCTATAAATACCCATAATGGGATTTCCTGTTTTGCATGGTATTTGGACAGACTGGCCAAATGTGCTGCTCTGTAGTAGTTAGTAAACTTAGGGTATCCCAGGCCTCCTTTATTTTTGGGAAGATGTAGTGTGTGTATAGGTATACGTGGTTTAGAAGAGCCCCATATAAACGAAGTTGCTCTTTTTTGTACTATTCTCAAAAAATAGGAAGGAATTGGAATAGGGAGGACTCTGAATAGATAAAGCAATTTGGGTAGAATAGTCATTTTGATTGCATTAATCTTCCCTATCCAGGATAAAGGAAGTTGCGACCATTGTTTTATTAGATTTGTGATCTGTCTTAATACAGGAGGATAATTGGTTGAGAATAAGTCAGAATGAGATGCTGTTAAATGAATTCCAAGATATGGGATTGATTTTTCTGCCCATGTGAATGGGAGTGCAGCCCTAGCCGGGATCAATTCCATGTTTGTGAGTGAAATATTAAGCACTAGGCATTTCTTAGGATTAATCATAAGGCCGGATAGGGCTGCAAATCCATCAAGAGCTGGTATTAAGTTAGGACCAGAGACCTGTGGTGATGATAGAAAAAGTAATATATCGTCTGCAAATATACATAATTTGTGTGTAATACCTCCTACTTCAATGCCAGTTATAGTTTGGTTTGTTCTGATGTATTGGGCCATGGGTTCGAGTATAAGGGCAAATAATAAGGGAGATAATGGGCAACCCTGTCGGGTACCTCTTTCGATATTAAAGGCTTCAGATTTGTATCCAGCATATTTTATATAGGCTTTGGGTTTATTATATAATGCTTTGATCCATGTTAAAAAGTGGGGTCCAAAACCCCATTTTTGTAATGAATATTACATATATTGCCAGGATACTGTGTCAAATGCCCTCTTAATATCGAGAGATAGAAAACATAAAGGGATTTTCCGTTTTTTAGCAATATGTGCCAATAACACTGCCCTGCGTATATTATCGCCTGCCTCTCTATTTGGCATGAAGCCTACTTGATCTCTATGTATTAATTTTCCTATAATGCTATTGAGGCGTTTTGCTATTATTTTTGCTAATAATTTAATATCGAGGTTTAACAGAGAGATAGGCCGATAATTCACACAGGAAGTATCATCAGAAAGGGGTTTTGGGATCATACAAACAATTGCCATTAGTGTTTCTTGCCGAAAAGAATGTCCATCTAGAAGTTTGTTAAAAGTTTCAGTGAGAATGGGAGAGAGTATTTCTGAGAATGTTTTATAGTATAAAGCCGAGTAGCCGTCTGGGCCTGCTCTTTTGTTAAGTTTTAGGTCTTTTATGGCTTTAGCAACTTCATCTATAGTTATAGGCTCATCCAAACTGCTTTTTTGATTCTGAGATAACTCAGGTAAGGTTATTTTTGAGAAGAAGGATTCAGCCTCTGTAGGATTAAATTCATTGTTTGTCTTGTATAAAGTTGCGAGATGTGAGTGAAATTTATGGACTATTTAACTGGAGTTGAAAGATTTGTTTAGTTGAATTTAATGCCCGAGCCAAATATGTAACTGGTTTGTTTGTATTCATGTAGAAATTATGTTTGGAGCGTTTGAGGGATTTATCAACTGACTCAGTGAGAAATAGATCGTATTCCAATCTAGATTTTTCCAGATGAGATTTTGTACTCTGAGATGGATTATCTTGAAATGATATGTAGGCTGCATTAAAATTGAGTTCTAGTTTTTTTGCTAGATTTTTGCGTTCCCGTTTAAATAGTGCCATTTGTCTTTGTATTGTACCACGCAAGACAGGCTTATGAGCTTCCCACAGTGTTATTGGGGAGATGTCTGTTGTATTATTAATTGATATGTATTCCTTTAAAGCTTGTTCAATGGCCATCTGATGTAGTGGGTGTTTGAGCATTATGTCTGGTAAGTACCACGTTGGGTCATGCGCTTTTGGTATGGCTGAGGCTATAGTAGTGTATACTGCATTATGGTCAGACCACGGAATCGGAATTATATCTGATGCAATAATTTCTGGTATCATTCCTATTGTTAGAAAAATATGATCTATTCTGGTGAAGGTTTGATGAGGGTGCGAGAAATAAGTGAATTTCTTTTTCATTGGGTTACTTTCTCTCCACGAATCTACCAGATTGTATTTGGAAAGAAGTTGAGAAAAAGGTAATCTAGAGGTTATTTTGGATGGTGTAAAAGGTGATTTATCTAGAAATGGGGGGAGGATCTGGTTCGAATCCCCACACATTATCACTGTTCCTATTTTGTGTGTATTAATCACTTGTAATATATGTGAGAGGAATGGTGTAGGTTGTTTGTTAGGAGCATAGTAGGAAATCACCGTGATTGCTGTATCCATTATATAACCCATGAGTATCAGGTATCTACATTCTGGGTCTTTAATTTCTGATGATAAGGTGAATGGTGTGGATCGGTGAAATGCAATTAGAGTTCCCCTTTGCTTCGTACAGGCAGAAGCCGTGTAAATTTGTTGATAAAAAGGAGAAATATATTTAGGAGTAGAATCTTTGGTGAAGTGTGTTTCTTGGAGGCATACTATGTGAGCCTTCTTGTTATGGAAAGTACGGAAGGCTTTGGTCCTTTTTTGAGGGACATTTATTCCCTGAACATTCAGGGAAAGTATATTCAGTGGTGCCATGGCAACAGATCAAATAGTTTTGACTTACTTTTTGTTATGCAGAGCTGACTGCGCAGATCAACCTGTGTGGACTGAAGAGATGAATAGACAGAAAAGAAGCCAGTGAATTCTGGAGTAAAGAGTAAACAAAAAACATATGAGATTAGATGATACATTGTATGAATTATTTTTTGCAAGTAATCACAATTTACCAGTGAAAGAGAATAAATATCTCTCTCAGGGGAATAAGTACCTTCGTCACACTCCCACATAATATGGTTGGGAGAATGAGGAGGGCTAATGGGGGTACACGGATCTTCCGCTTACAGGAGAGAAGTGCTATGTCAAAAGACATCAAAATGATGATTCATTAATTGGAGTGCAGAATATGGTTTTTGTTGAAATTATTTATTCCAGGGTGGTTGTATATGGTTAGTCTTGCCCTAGGCTAAATAATTCAGTTAGAAAGGTACTGTTAATAACTTTGGTATTGATGAAGATAGTTTGAATTATTTTGGGATTTTAACCCTTTTAGAGTAAACAATTACATATTTTATTCATATGTAACTGTTTAGATATGTTAACTCATAAAATTGAGGTTGTATTGCTTCAGATTAGAATAAACAAAAACATAATTCTAGGAACTAGTTAGGTAATAATATATTTGTTTTAAGAAAAGAAAGAAAAAGCTTCCATTACTTCTGGATTATTGAACATATTTGTCCTAAAAAAAAAATAAATATATTGTTATTACCTGATAATATATAACTGAACAAGAATTTCCTTATTTCACTTATATATTCTAAGGCTATATGAATCAGAAGTAATAAGAAATATAACTGGAATGTAACATGATCCCACACAGTGTGTAACTATCAGAATGCAGTTACATTCAGTTATAAATACAGGTTTTTTATAGAGAACCATCTCTTAGTATAATAAATGAAGAGATATCAGGAATTAGGATGTCAGTCCATTGAATCTTCTTGGTCCATGGATGATGTGGCATAACGGCCTCTTTTGTGAGAATGATGATTCCCATTTTGTTCTGAAATTTTCTGAGTGCTGCCTGAAGGTGAAGATGATGCCATTCTTCTGCGTGTGGGAGAGTTGCTGCTTGTGGGTTCTGTCAGATTTAATTTTAAAAGGGTTTGTTGTAGTTCATCTGCTGATCTGCTTCTGTAAATTGTACCTTGGTAGTTAAATCTGACTGAAAAGGGGAAGCCCCATTGATACATAATGTTGTGGCGTTGCAGTTCCATTAGTTGGGGTTTCATGGATCGTCTTTTAGTAATAGTAAGTTGGGATAGGTCAGCAAAAATTTGATAATTGTGTCCTTGAAAATTAAGTTCCTTTTTTTCTCTTTCAGCAATTAGTATTTGTTCTTTCGTTCTGTAATAATGAAATTTTGTGATTATATCACGTGGGGATCCATCTTTCTTTTTGGCTGTGAGGGCTCTGTGTACCCTGTCCAGTTCTAAACGTTCAATAGGGATATCTGGCTTTAGTTCTTGTAATAGAGCAGTAATAGTAGATTGCAGGTCTGTCACAGTTTCAGGTATTCCCCTTATGCGCAAGTTTGAACGTCTGGCTCTATTTTCGTAATCTTCGAGCTTAGTTTGAAGTATTAAATTCTCTTCTTTTAATTGTTCCAATTCTGTTATATTTACTTGGGTTGTAATTTCAATTTCATCCATTTTTATTTCTAGGGCTGCGGTGTGGTTTCCCAGCTCTCTTATTTCTTTGGTTAGGCTTTTTGTTATTTGGTCTGAGGTTTGTTTTAAAGCCTTATGAAGCATCTTTTCAAATTGTAATAATATTACTGGGGATGCTGAGGAGGCTTGTGGAGAAGTTTGTGAGAGGATTTGTTCTGTATCTGACTCAAATGGAGAGTCTTGCTGTGACATTTTCTGTCTGTGAGAGCGCCCTGATGCTGTATCTTGTGAGGTGACTGGAGCTGCTTTAGTTGCAGTGAGTGCCTGTGAGCTCTTTGTGAGGTGATTTTTATTTCTGCCACGGTTTCCTCCCAGTACCATATTTCCTGCCCAAACTTTCACAGTTTGTTCCCTGGGGCAAAAAGGTTCAAATGGATACCTTTTGAGCCTGCAAGCTCCGCTTTGTCCTTCTCTTCTCTCCTCAGCGGTGCGGAGCTCTAACAATGCATGTCTGCTCCGCTAGGCTCCGCCCATCTTCCCACAGCTTTTTATTTTAGCAAAGCTCAAAGATAAGCCCAAAGAAAGAAGAAATACATCTTCATAGTGCTTTACTGTTGCTGTACTGTTTAAAAACACTTTCCCTGTGTTGGCCGACAATTGTGTGCCGTTAGTATGCAAGACAAAATCCAGACACACGCCCTTCGGACAAAAGTCTGACACTCTGTTGGCCAACAATCTAATCGCGTGTACGAGGCTTTACTTTGACAATTGCGTGGTTGTGCGAACCTGTACACAAATAAAATTTTTGTCCTTTTTTTCCAACAAATAGAGCTTCTATTGGTGGTATTTGATCGTCCTTGTGGTTATTATTTTTTGCGCTATAAACAGAAAAAGACTGACAATTTTGAAAGAAAGAAACAATACTTTTTACTTTCTATTATAAAACATACCCAATAAAAAATGTAAAAAAATCGAATTTCTTCATCAATTAAGGCTAATCTGTACTCTGCTACATATTTTTGGTAAAATAAATCCCAATAAGCTTATATTGATTGGTTTGCGCAAAAATTATAACATTTACAAATTATGGGATATTTTTATTTACTAAGCGACTTATAGCAGGATTGCAATATTGGGCAGACAAATCTGACACCTGACACTTTGACACTTTTTGGGGACCAATGACACTAATACAGTAATAGGTGCTTAAAAATATGCACTGTCACTGTACTAATGACACTGGCTGGGAAGGGGTTAACATCAAGGGCAATCAATGGGTTAACTGTGTGCCTAAACAGTGCTTACTCACTGTGTGGGAGGTGATTTGACTAGGCAAAGGCAAAGATCCATGTTCCCGCTTTGCAGGAACACAGGATCAATACCTTCCTTTTCTGACAGAACGGCAATCTGCCTTGTTTACCTGCCTGGTTTCTGCCCCAGATTCGGAAGTGTCAGATCACAGTACATGATCTGGCACAGAGCTACTGCCCTGCCGAAGTATAAGTACTGTGGGCGGTCCGCAAGTGGTTAATGCACATTTTTGCAGACAAATTATAAAACGCTTTAATCACACTTCATTGTTATAACGTATCAATATCTGACATACTCAGAGATGCTGTAGTGCAAGAGTCTTCAAACTATGGCCCTCCAGTTGTTCAAGAACTACAATTCCAATCATGTTTAGCCATGTCTGTGAATGTCAGAGTTTTACAATGCCTCATGGGATGTGTAGTTCCGCAACAGCTGGAGGGCTGTAGTTTGAGGATCCCTGCTGTAGTGGAATTAGAGTCTGATGCAAATATTAAAAAAATGAATCCCTAGTTAACAATAGGATAGATAAAAATTAAATTGCTATCTAGATAGGGTAGACTGTGGCATTGCTATAAAACAGCAATCAGTTCCAGATCATACTACTATCCAATACAAAGTTTTGTGTATTCCAGTTTAGTTTGGTCAGTTTAAATTGGAAGTTTTGGTTAGAGCCAAAGAGGTTTAGAACCTTTGTCAGGTTTTTACCGATATCTATGTCCCATTGGGGAGATTGGTCCTCAATGCCTTCCTGACAGTGACGACTGTAAAATGATCAGTTTCTCTTTACTTTCTGTCCAAGGACATCTTTCATTGGGGCAGGAATCGAGGGTAAATTTCCACAACAGAGATGCAGGTATATGAAACACAGAATAAAATACTGACAATAAAAACAGCACAAATGTCCTTTTCCTTCCATACTTAAAAAAAAATAAATAAAAATATTAGCTGGCATTCTACTTTACGGTACCTATAGACTTTAGCCACACATGGTGCTTTGTTTCCTAAATTCTAGTTCGGACAGCAATGAACCTGTCTATGATATCTGAAGACTAAGTAATCATTTTATATATAGATGTTTTTATATTTATGTTATACATGTGTAGATTTATTTCCAATAACTGTTTCAATTAATAAATGTAGGAAAAACAAGCCAGTGTTTTACTGACCTGTCCCACCATTGTCTCCCAACATGGTCCTCGAGGAACATCTGATGGATCAACAACAAAAGGAGCACCTGTTGAATTTTCTGAATATGATGCATTAAACAGATTTGCATACCACATTGTCATGTTGTGCTGCACAACCTTTTCTTCTTGACGCTATGGAAAGTGAAAAAGAAGAAAAGTTCTAAACGTATGTAAAATATAAGGAAATATAAGGACTATTATGAAGCATAAAAATAACTAAACTATTAAAAGGTTATAACATAAGATATTATGTATGAAAAAATTACCATTTAATAATTTGTTTACTTTATATAATTCTTTTTATACATTCTGCTATATTATTATATTGTATTATATTATATTATATTATATTTCCTTTTACTGTACCTTTAGATTTATTTCATCCATTAGAGCAATCAGGAAGGTGTACAGGTTGCCCAGAAATAAAGCAAATATACGTCCCAGTTGCCATCTTAATGCTATACGAGGGTGATAGTTTTCCAATCCACTGACCACATCAAACATTGTTGGACAAAACATTCCTAGCAGAGACATGACTGTATTAACCTATCACAACAAGGAGCAGACACGTGTAAATTAATTATACACAGTTCTAACTAGATTAGTCTTGATATTTAATGTAAAGTCATTACAAAAGGCAGTAATGATGTGATAAACCAGTAACACTTATCAAACCCATTTTAGTTTAGTGAAGTCAGATCTCTGAATTATGAGTCATGATTGCCAGCCATTGATGTCTTGCCCTTTAACCCATAACTTTATATGGATTTTTTTCCAAAAGCAAAGCATTACGTGCCAAGTGAAGCAACATTAAAGTGGTCCTTCCTCCCTTTCACTAAAAATCACATCAGCGTACAGCTCTACTTGCTGTTATGAAATAATTTTGCATTCATTACTTAAAAGGCATGGTAAACATTCCTACCTGCTCTTTGTGTTTTTTACCTGTATAAGATGTGCATTGATCATGTAATTTCATGGTGTAATGTGGTGCCATGTATGCACAGTATGTAGTAGAGTAAATCTTTACATTTCTGTGTCAGTAATTTCTGTTTAACTAGTTCAAGATACTGGACGTGCTATACATGCCCCCAAAAAACTCAATATAGTACACAGGACATGTGTAGTACGTCCAGTCCTTCTGCCCTGATGCCTTTTGTTTTGTTTTTATTTGTTAATATTATTACACCCTAAAAAACAAACACTTTATTTCATTTGCAGGATCTGGGGCAAACCACGGTTTAGGCAGGCCATGTGCAGCTAATAGAGTGCTTGTGACCTTGTAGGGACAATAGGGGGTTATCGAGGGGTTGGTTTGCTACAGCTCCTGGTGGGAGGACCGCACAGATATTTTAGAGGGAGGGTTTTTTTGGTATTTGTTTGGGAGGGCATTATAAGTAAGGGAATAGTTGTGGGATGGAGGGAGAGTAGTGGGGGTAATGTAGGGTTTTGTGATGCTGTGTCATTTTTATACTCTTTTGTATACCAATACATTTTGAGGAGGTATCCTGTTGGGTGTGCATATGCTTTTTTTTCTTTTTTGATTACCAATATTTTGTTATCACACCCTCCCTTTATTTTAGGGAAGCACCACCTCTAAGTATTTGAATTATTGCAGGGATCCCATGACCACCAATCTTTTGGAATGGAAAAAGGATCACCCCCTTATGTCAGTATTTTGTTAGACCACATTTTGCTTTAATTACAGCCTTTAGTCTGTTGGGATATGTCTCTACTAACTTTGCACATTTAGACTTTACAATATTTGCCCTCTCTTCTTTGCAGAACTGTTCAAGTTCAGTTAAATTTGATAGTGACCATTTGTGGACTGCAGTCTTCAAGTCATTCCACAGATTTTTAATGTGGTTTAAGTCTTGGCTCTGATTAAGCCACGCAAGGACATTCACGTTTTTCTTCTTCGACCACTGGTCATTTTTGCTGTGGGTCATTGCCATGTTGGAAGGTAAATCTTCTTCCCATTGACAACTTTCTGGCAGAGGGCAGCAGATTTTCCTGAATGATGGTATTTTGCCCCATCCATTTTTCTTCTATCCTGACTAGTGCTTCAGTCCTTGCTGCAGAGAAACGCCCCCATAACAAGATATTACCACCTCCATGCTTTACTGTAGGAATTGTGTTAATTGGATGGTGAGCTATATTGAATTTCCACCAGACATATCATTTGGTGTTGAGGCCAAATAATTTTAGTCTCATCTGACCACCTTAAATGAACTTTGAAGATTTTGAGGCCACATGGAAAAAGGTGTTATGGTCAGATGAGACTAAAATTTAATTATTTGGCCACAACACCAAACGATATATCTGGTGGAAATCCAATATAGCTCACCATCCAAATCAACTGTCCACAATCCATATTGTACTAGTGTGGTGAGACAAAAAAATCCAGAGAATGATTCAACAGTCTGTTTAATTAAAACTGGAATGTTAGATATGTGTGGATTTGACATTACATGATCATTACATGATAATCACCAAAAAAGTTCCTTTGTACACTTTCTCCATATAAAGAATATATTCAATGTTTGATGACGCCTGAACCTGATGTGCAATTCAAAATCATTTTGTTTTTTCTAGCCTTGTGACCACTGACACACCTTTTTTTTTCCCTGGTCTTTTGCCATATTAATAGGCAAAAGTAGATTTGTTATGTGGAGAGCCTGTTTTTTTTTTTTTTTTTTTTGGAGGACTTTCTGTAAGTAGTGAATGAACACAGTCCAGACAAACATACTCTATGCACAGCAGAAACTACGGTAATTCTCTGTCAGATGACACGAGAAATTGTGAAAGCATAAGGAAGGTGAGAGAAGTTGTGTGACTCTAATGCAGTGCAAACACCCTGTTCACATAGAAGAAGTTCATTAACAAGGTATCAGTCTGTACATTTATGGTAGGTGTCTTTTTAGATTATTCAGTATATAAGATGCATGTTAACCTCTACTAGTTTTGACAACAAAGTACACTGCAATGCACAGTGCCTTTACATCTCTGCATTGTGGTATGTTATAGTGCTGGTGTGTTTGTATTTACTTTATATGCGCATTGGGGTTCCATACAGTTTACTTCAAGCTTTTAAAGTAGTATGTGAGGGGCGTGGCTTGGCGCATGGAGTGAGCTGGCGTTTCTCCCTGGAGCTCCCGCACACGTCGGACATTCCGCGGCTCACAGCGCTTCACAGGGCCAGATAAGAGGTCTGTAATGGGGAGGAGGGGTGGAGGAGACACCCAGCACACCCCTGATTCACAAAAGGAGGGGGAAATTGACAGATTTTTCACCCATTTGGGACCGAATCACAGCGCCCCCCCTCATCCAAGATGGCGCCGACCCACTCTTCAGGCTCACATGCAGCCTCACAGGGGGCTATTTCACAGCACTCCACACCGAACATGAGAACCAGACAACGCGCCAGATCCCCAGCAGATTCTGAAAATGAGTCTGTCCGGTCAGCTTGCCATTCCCCTAAATCGCACAGGTCATTTACTAGTTGGGATATGGAGGCTTACATCAAGGCCCTCCCAAACAAACATGACTTTAAGGCCTGTGTACAGAGACTGGAGCGCTCATACAAGCAGGAGATAGCAGAGCTGCGCAGGGATGTTACTAACAGATTGGAGGAAGTGGAGCACAATGTAGAAGAGACTGTCACCATATTGCAAACTCATGAAGCCATCCTACATGAGCATACCTTGCAGATACAGCAATTAATGTACCACCAGGATGATCAGGAAAACAGGGCCAGACGTAATAACATACGCATCCGCGGCCTTCCAGAGTCCGTTGAGACCAAGGATCTGGCCCCTACAGTCATCGCCATTTTCAATTACCTGCTGCAGAAAGACAAAGACGCCCCTCTGGAGTTGGATCGGGTGCACAGGGCTCTGGGACCTAAAAACCCAAACATGGAACATCCCAGAAACGTCATATGCAGAGTACACTTCTACGCAATCAAAGATGCCATAATGCAAGCTGCACGTGCGCAAGAAGCCATCTACTTTAATGGCACTCAAATATCCCTGCTCCCGGATATTTCTAAGCTGACCCTAGATATGTGTTGTGCCCTGAAACCCCTTACAGGAGCCCTGCAAGCAAGCAAAACACATCAAATATTGCTGGGGATTTCCATTCAACCTATTTGCGTCCCATGATGGGAAGTCAACAACTTTGCGCACATTGGGTGATCTCCCAAAGTTCCTAGGAACTTTTGAGCTTCCACAGATTAGTTTACCGGACTGGCCACTTCATGCAGCAACTCCTGGATTCCAGACCACTACTGGCTGGCGAAAACAATCCAAGAAGAACAAACGTTCCAAATCAGAAGCCTCCAAGTCGACGGCCAGATGACTCCTCTTTGTCCATCCTTTGGTCAGCTATCCTTTTTCTTCACAGGTCTTTGACCCGTGAAGCCGTCCCGGTTCATAGTTATGTTGGCACTCTGAGCTGCTATATCACTTTAACGCTTTCTATTTTTACTTGCAGGTTTTGATTTTTCCTTAGAAATGTGTTTTATTCTATATTTGAGATTTACACCTGTTGGTATTCATTTGTCTCACCCCTCCCTCTCCTCCTTCAGGAAACTCACTTTAGGTCCGACACCATCCCACATTTCCTCCATAGGCAATACCCTACCTGGTTCCACAGCACTAACCCATCTGCTAGATCCAAGGGGGTTTTCATTGCATTCCATGCTACATTTACACCTGGTGTGCTAGACTCCTACGTAGACCCACAAGGGAGATATGTTTTCCTTAAATTGTCATATATGAGTATGATTTATACTATTATTAATGTATACTCTCCAAACCAGGATCAACAACAATGTCTCTCTTCCGTGACATCATGCCTGAAACGCTTCAGCGCGATTAACATGATCCTGGGAGGAGACCTCAACGCCGCCTTGATACCTCGTCTCGACACCTCAACTGGTAAGTCCTCAATCTCCCCAGCCTCTCTGACCAAAATGCGAACAATCCTCTCTGAGCTTTTCCTGGTAGATATGTGGAGAGTCCTACACTCCACCACCAGGGACTACACATACTTCTCCCCCGCGCATTCGTCCTATAGCAGGCTGGATTACATTTTAATTTCCCAATCGTTACTAGACTACAAACCAGACACCTCCATAGGCCTTACTCTTTGGTCTGATCACGCTCCCATCCACTTGAGCTTAGGGAGGATCCCGACGTTCAAAAATAGAACCTCATGGAGACTGAATGACAATTTGTTATTTGACTCAGTTTGTAACCAGGACATCATACAGACCATCAAACACTTTGTCACCGACCATGCACAGGACGATACAAACCCACTTACGAAATGGGAAGCGCTTAAATGTGTACTTAGAGGTAAATTCATCCAACATGGCTTTAGACTAAAACGGGAGCGCACGGCAGATATTGCACGCCTGCTCGCCACCAAAGCTGCTTTGGAAGATTCACACAAACAAAACCCTGACACGTCCACACAACTAGAACTGATTAATGCCAGGAAGGATCTTCTGCAAATTTTTGCGGAGCGATCTTTAGTGGCAAGAAACAAAGGGAGATTCGTCCACTACTCTCAAACTAATAAATGTGGCAGACACTTAGCAAATACATTACACCCTCGACAACTTAGGAGTCCTATCCCCTTTATTAACTCCTCTACTAAAGGGAAAATACTGAATAATTCGGCCATTGCTGAAGAATTTCGCCAATATTATGCGACCCTATACAACTTATCCTCACAGTCATCTCCTCCCAAACCCCACTCAGGTACCTTTACGCAAGACCTCCCTTTGTACATTCAAGAAACCGCTCTCCCCACCATCCCACCTTCCGACTTGGAGGATATGGAGTCTGCCTTGTCAGATACGGACTTTATACAGGCCATATAAAACCTTAAAAATGGCAAGAGCCCAGGTCCAGATGGGTTTTCCCCACGATTTTATAAAACATTCCCATTACTACTATCACCCCTTCTAGCGAAAGCTTTTTCTGCTATAGACGAGAAGGTAACCCCTTCTTCAACCCTACTCCAAGCCCAAATTGTAGTTATCCCGAAACCAGGTAAAGATCCCTCATTATGCCCCTTCACTCTAAACCAACGGCCACGATATTGGTAAATGGTACATAATCAGATAAATTTATGATTGCCAATGGCACCAGACAAGGCTGTCCGCTTTCCCCACTTTTGTTTGCCCTAGTGATTGAACATTTAGCCCAAGCTATCAGGACTAACCCAAATATACACAGCATCCAGACTCACTCTTCCCAATATAAATTCTATACGCGGATGATCTCCTTCTTTACGTGACCCAACCCCATATTAGCATCCCATCAATACTCGCCGAGATTGACAGGTTCGGTCACTTCAGTAACTACAAGCTAATCATCTCTTAAACTGAGGCACTGAACCTTTCATTGGCACAGCACACCATGGCCTCCCTCAAAGCCAATTTCTCATTTCAATGGCAGATGAACTGCATCTCCTATCTAGGTACAGCCATCCCAAAAAATACATCGGAGATCTATGCCATTTTTCCGTGCCCTTCGCTTTATGGCAATTCGGTTTGTATGGAAGGGGAGCCACCCCAGACTGAAACATAAGCTTTTATGCTCCCCCACTTCTAAAGGGGGGTTAAGCTTGCCAGATTTTGAGCTGTATCATAGCTCAACGGTAATCTCTCGAATACTGGAGTGGTTCCCCCGCCCTCTGATCAAAGCCTCAACCTTGGTAGAACAAGACCTGTCCTCAGATGACCTCAGAGCACTCCTCTGGGGCTTTAATAAGACTCATAAATCTCTTACACTACTGTCCCCCCTCACCAGAAATGTCTTGGTGATATGGTACCGTAGAAAAGAGACATATTCACTATCCACCGAGCCGAGCCCCCTCACACCCCTATTCGACAATCCGATACTGCCGGAAGGTAGATTCACACTTACTTTGGACAGTTACAATAGAGACTCCTGACCCACAGCTCAACAATTTGTTGATACTGATAGTGGTGATTTTGTGACTCACCTCAGCACAGGAACCTCTAGGGTTACATAGCTCACTCGTTTACATTTGACCTCTTATTGCAAGAAACTTCATGAATCTAAACAAATCCATAGACCCTTGACAGGGTTTGAACTATGCACTCTCACAGAAACTCCTCGTCATACCCTATCACTGATATACAAGATGATCCAAGATCGCACTAATGACACCCTTCCTAAATACACTACTGCATGGTCAGAGGAGCTCGGGAGGGATATAACAGAGGCGGAATGGAGTAAGGCTTTTATCTTTACTCATAAATCATCCATCTCGAGTTATACTCAGGAAAAAAATTATAAACTGGTATCAAGGTGGTACTGGGTCCCAACCAATCTCAAGATCATGTTCCCTTCGGTCACTGATATCTGTTGGAGATGTAATGCTGCAAAAGGGTACGCACAAGCACATCTGGTGGGAATGCGATGTGATTTTGTCCATTTTGGACACAAATTTTCCAAATATATACTGAAATATATGATAAAACACTCACGACTTCCCCTATAATAGCACTTCTTTCCATATTGCCCGGTACCATTAAATCCCCAAAACATGGCCTCCTCAATTTTTTCCTCACTCACACTTAATTCCCAGACACTGGAAAACCACTTCCCCCCCATCTCTCATCGAGTGGGTGGCCGAGATAAATGACATCATGCTTATGGAGGAGATGCAGGCTAAATCTATAGAAAAAGAAGCAAAGTTTTTTTTCATCTGGAGTGTTTGGAGGCATTACTGTACTTCAGACAAAATGAAGAATAGACTTTCATCAGTAAGTACTCCCTGAGACATTGAAATTCCCATTATTTACATTTGTATTTCCGTAACCGATTTACCCGTCAAGGAGTGAGGCCCGCTGCCTCGCCTCCCCCCCTCCCCTCCCCTCTCCTCTCTTCTTCCAATCCTCAATATTCTCTTTTCTCTTCTGATTTTCCTCCTCTACCAATACTTCTTTTCTTCCCTATCTCTTCTATCCCTAGTTGAAGATAGACATTCCATATGATCACAAATACCCTTGGCTCTCGGTGAGATTACCACAGATAGTCAAGACGCTTATAAGTACTTTAAACCTAGGTTCTGACACATAATAATGGCAACTTTAGACACATTTGCTCCCTTGGCTTACGGACGCAGCAGGCTTCCAAACCGGCGTCCAAGCCGTCGGAGTGGGCGGCCATTCGATTGTCAGCATTATGTAGGAATCACCATGCAATTGATACCCTTTCAAGTCATCTATATGTATGTAATGGAATGCATTATATTGATGTTTAAAGATTTCAATCTTATTAGCTCAGTATACCTTATGTTTGGTGTCTGGTCTAGTTCTTATTCCTTTATGTTTAAAATGTACTAAAACAATAAAAACTCATTGAACGTAAAGTAGTATGTGAATTACAGGTACTAACCTCATTCCTTTCCCACCATCCATAGTTTTCATAGCCTTCCAGAGCAAACTGCTGGGATCTTCGAACAACAAAATAAATTAAATACCCACTGCCTGCAAGCGTGCACATTACAAGGAAGTTGGCAAGAACTCGAAGAAAGCGGACTAAATGAATGTTTTCCTCTTTTCTGTTTTCTTGTTCTTCTAAAATGGATTCCTGTCATTTAAAATTGACAACAAAAACAGAATGATTAAAACCGGTAAAATAATATGAAAAAACATGTCTTCTATACTGAATGTGGTACAGTATATGTCTACTGACACTACTTTTACCTAGGTATGTCAATGGTGCCGATGAACAGTAAAGAATCAGGAGGCAATGTCCATCCCAACCATTCAGTGCTTTTTAGTCACTGCCCCCCACTCCAGTTTTACATTTCAACCCAACAGAACTAATATGCCTGAGCTGAGTAATATATTTTCTTTATTTCAATTCATGTGCAATCAATTCGATTACTCCTTCTTTCAGTGTTATGGAAAATAGTACAGGACTTTCTTCAAGTTGGTGTAAAAATGAGGACTCACAAAACAAAATTCTTAGACAAAACAAGTAGTATGCTAGAAAAAATAAAGAAGTCTTACTACACTAAGCCACAGCGATAGACTTGGACAGTCATTTTTACTTTAACTAGTTTATGACACTGAATGTGATACAAAAGCTCAATAAGCATGTCCAGTCCATCTACCCTGCTGCTGCGACCCTCCATCCCCTCTCCAGTCGACTCTTGCCTCTGATTAATCAAAGCCAGGAGTTGCTGTGAACATACAGCAGCTCTAGCAGCTGCTGCTGTTAAAAAAAAAGTTGTCTGAGTGTTTATCAACATTGTTCAGACACAAAATGGAGAGACACAGTAAGTAACATTGGTATTTTTTTATTTACTTACTGTAGTTTAATTCTACTCTCAACTATTATTTACCTGCTATTTTCTATGTTCATTTCTATCTTATTGACCATTATTATTTCCATTTTTTTTGTTCTTGTTTGTCTGGTTCAATGCTCTGGACCAGAATCATAATTTTTGCGTAATTTTAAACAATTTACAATTTACAGAATTAAATGTATAATTTTTATCTACTATTTTACAATGTAAAACTAACTATGGGCAAAAAAGAAAAAGTGAATTTTTGTTACATTTTCTTTCTATGAATTGCTAAAAAAAAATATTTTTGCAAGATAATATCATGGAAAGAAAACCCTGTTCATCCTTAAAAAAAACAATATATGTATTACTTTGTTTTATTAAAGCTGATCTCCATGTTTCCTGTTACTTTAACCACTTCAACTCTGGAAGGTTTACCCCCCTTCACGACCAGGCCATTTTTTGCAACACAGCATTGCGTTATTTTAACTGACAATTGTGCGGTCGTGCGATGCTGTACCCAAATAAAATTGATGTCCTTTTTTTCCAACATTTGATCATTGGTATTTGATCATCTCTGTGTTTTTGGGGTTTTTTTGCACTACAATCAAAAAAACGCCGTAAATTTTTTTTTTACTTTCTGCTATAAAAAATTCAAGACAAAAAAATGTTAAATATCAAATTTCTTCATCAGTTTAAGCCAATATGTATTCTGCTACATGTTTTTGGTAAAAAAAATCCCAATAAATGTATATTGATTGGATTGCACAAAAGTTATAGCGTCTACAAACTATGGGATAGATTTATGGCATTTTTTTTTTCTCACTAGTAATAGCGGCGCTCAGCGTTTTTTTGCGGGACTATGACATTGACACTTTTTGGAGATCAGTGACACCAATACAGTCATCAGTGCTAAAAAAATGTACTGTCACTGTACTAATGACACTGGCAAGGAAGGGGTTAACATCAGGGGCGATCAAAGGGTTAAATGTGCTCCTCTAACTGTGTGGGGAATATTTTGACTGTGAGAAGCAGAATGCTAGAATGCTAGCGATCTTACTAGCAGAATGGCGATCTGCTGATCTGCTTTGTTTACATAGGCAGACCTTTGTTCTACCTATGTAAACGTTGGGTCCCGGCGGATATCGGGTTCACCAAACCCGCTGATTGGCTCCCACTGTGTCCAATCACAGCGAGAGCTGGTCCCTGGAAGAGGCAATCTTGTATTGGTATGTGATTTCACCTGTAGGAGCCGCCGCCCCACAGTATATATACGTGGGTCGTCAAGCTGTTAAAGTGGTTGTAATCCTTACAAATACCCAGAGAAGTGATCTGCCTCAGGTGATACTCAGAGATAAAACAAATCCTTCTGCATAAGTTGTACCTATTTATCTGTGGCCCTCTCTTCTCTACATCTATTCAAAGTTCAGAATTTATACAGGTTATCTGAGCTTTCAGAAATAAGTTACAACTGTCATCAAATGGCGGCCCGCGGTCCGAACACGCACTGAGCGATGCTTCTGTTTGGACCGTCAGGCTGCCAGTGTAAAGTGCCTCCGCTGCAGGGACAGCGGGCTTCCCTGCAGCCAATGACATTGCACGTGCACCCCGCCCCCTGCTGCTGCCTATCTCATGGCTCCAGGCGTGGAAAGGCGTAACATCACGTGCGCGCCCGCCCGCTGCTGCTCATTTTCTCATGGCTCCCGACTCTCTCTCCTTGCTGGCCGTGGGGTATAATGCGTGCCCCTCCAGCAAGACACCTGGCGCAGCTCTCAGCCCCTGCAACTTTCTACCTCTGCTGGCTTCCACTACCCGCCTGCCCTGAAGGTATGTGGAATTTAATATATACAGGGGCACAATGATGGGCACCTTTTCTCTAAGGGGGAATGCTGATGGGCACATATTATGCTAGTGGTGTCACGCTGATGGGCACATATTGAATGTGCCCATCAGAGTGCCCCTTTACATAAAATATGCCAATCAATGTACTCCCTAACATAAAATAAGGGGTATTCTGATGGGCATATTTTATGTTAACGTTCACACTGATGGGCACATTTTGTGGTGCCCATCAGAGTGCCCCTTAACATAATATGTGCCCATCAGTGTGCCACCACTAGCATAATATGTGCCCATTAGCGTGAACCTTAACATAAAATAAGGGGCATGCTGATGGGCACATTTTATCCTAGTGGGGGCACGCTGATGGGCACATATTATGTTAAGGGGTGCTCTGATGGTAATGCCTGATGTAAAGGAGCACTCTGATGGGCACACCTGTTGTGATGGGGACACCTGATGTAAGGGGGCAGAAATACCTGATGTAAGATGGCACTGTGATGGAAGAAAGCTGATGTAAATGGGCACTCTGATGGGGACACCTGATGTGAAGGGGCACTCTGAAGGGGACACCTGATGTAATGGGGCACTCTGACGGGGACACCGGATGTATGATGGCACTGTGATGGGGACACCTGATGTATGATGGCACTGTGATGGGGACACCTGATGTAAAGGGGCACTCTGATGGGGAGGCCTGATGTGATGGGGACACCTGATGTAAAGGGGCACTCTGATGGGGAGACGATGTGATGGGGAGACCTGATGTATGGTGGCACTCTGATGGGCACACCTGATGTGATGGGGACACCTGATGTTAGGGGGCACTCTGATGGGGACGCCTCATGTAAAAGAGCACTCTGATGGGCACACCTGATGTGATGGGGACACCTGATTTAAAGGAGTACTCTGATGAGGGCACCTAATGTAAGGGGGCACCCTGATGGGGACAAATGAGGTAAGGGTCTACTGATGTCGAAACCTGATGTAAGTGGGCACTCTGATTGGGCACATGATACAAGAGGGTGCCCTGACGGTGGCAACTGATTTATGGGGGTAGTCTGATGGGGGCACCCGATTTAATGAATTACTCTGGTAGGGGCACCTGATGTAAGGGGGAACACTATTGGGGACATTTACATTTACAGAGTATTACCATAGCATGTGGAGGAAACATAGTATTACCATAGCGTGTGGAGGAAACGGTAAGAAAAGCGTCAGAGCATGGCTTGCGCCAAAAAAAGAAAAAAAGACTCGTACAATCTTTCCGCGTTCCCGTAGCCAATGACAATGCATGTTCAACCCGCCCCCTGCTGCTGCCTATCTCATGGCTCCCGGCGAGGTAAGGCGTGACATTACGTGTGCGCCCGGCCCCTGTTGCTCGTTTTCTCTTGGCTCCCGACTCTCTCTCCTTGCCGGCCGTGGGGTATGATGCGCATCCCTCCCCCTTCAGCAAGACACCTGGCACAGCTCTCGGCCCCTGCAACTTTCTACCTCTGCTGGCTTCCACTACCCGCCTATCCTGAAGGTATGTGGGATTAAATATATACAGGGGCACACCTTTTCTCTTAGGGAGAATGCTGATGGGCACATATTATGCTAATGGTGGCACGCTGATGGGCACATATTAAGTTAAGGGGTGCTCTGATGAGCACAACAAAATTAATGTGCCCATCAGAGTGCCCCTTTACATAAAATATGCCAATCAATATACTCCCTAAGATAAAATAAGGGGCATTCTGGTGGGCATATCTTATGTTAACTTTCACACTGATGGGCACATTTTGCCCATCAAAGTGCCCCTTAACATATGTGCCCATCAGCGTGCCACCACTAGCATAATATGTACCCATTAGCCTGAACCTTAACATAAAATAAGGGGCATGCTGATGGGCACATTTTATGCTAGCGGGGGCACGTTAATGGGCACATATTATGTTAAGGGGCGTTCTGACGGGAATGCCTGATGTAAAGGGCCTACTGATGTAGAAACCTGATGTAAGTGGGCACTTTGACAGGAATACCTGATGTAAGGGGGTACTTTGATGGGGACACCTGATATAAGAGGCAACTGATTTATGGGGGTAGTCTGATGGGGCACCCAATTTAATGAATTACTCTTGTAGGGGCACCTGATGTAAGGGGGAACACTATTGGGGACATTTACATTCACAGAGTATTACCATAGCGTGTGGCGGAAACAGTAATGCTGCGTACACATGATCGGACTTTCCGCCAACAAAACAGTGGATTTTTGTTAGCTCAAACTTGTCTTGCATACACACGGTCACACAAATGTTGGCCAACAATTCCAAACGTGAGAACGCGGTGACGTACAACGCGTATGATGAGCAGATAAAAAGGAAGTCCAATAGCCAGTGCACCATCCTTAGGGCTCCTTCTGCTAATCTTGTATATATCTCGTGTTAGTAGAAGTTTGGTGAGAGACAATTCGCGCTTTTCAGCCTTGTGCTTTTCAGTTCATTTCTGCTTTTCAGTTTGTGCTTGGGGGCTCGTATCTGTTCTTCAGGGTGTGTTGTCAGTTCGTTCCTGTCTTTCAGTGTGTTCTATTTATAGTTCGCTTCTGTTTTTCGCGTTCTTGTCCACTCGTTTCTGATTTTCAGCTCGTTCTTCTCAGGTCCTTTCTGATTTTCAGTGCGTTCTGTCAGTTCGTTCTGAGCAGCCGACCGTTTTCTAGCCATGTTGTGGTTTTGTACTCGTCATAGAGTTTGTGCTGTTGTTGGGCTTGGTGTTGGAGTTCTTGCTTTGACCCAAGTCCAGTCCATGAACAGGGTGAGGAGGAGTTCATGGACCAAGAATTGGTTACTTAATCGTGACCAATTCTCTCATATGCCTTTGTTGCAGGAGTTCCAGGAGAATAATCCTGAAGATTTCAGGAATTATCTCTGGATAACAGACCCTGTTTTTCACCATCTGTTGGCTTACCCCCTATATTACCAAGCAGGACACCTGCATGCAGCAAGGCATCACTCCTGAGCAAAGGCTAGTCACCACCTTGCGGTACTTGGCGACGGGGAGAAGTCTCCAGGATATTGCGTTTACGACTGGGATCTCCCCCCTGGCTCTGGAATCATTATTCCAGAGACCTGTTCTGCCATAATTCAGGTCCTGCAGAAGGACTATATTAAGGTAAGTTTTATCCTTTAACATCACATTCTATGTATTTAATGTTTGCTAATGTGTTGTATTTCTTTCATCATTCCATAATTACCATGATTGTAATATGCTGTGAATGTCCTCTTTGTCCTCATGCATGCTGTAAGCTTTTAATGCTCCTTTTTTGTCCTTCGTGCATATTTGCCTTCACTAACCTTCCCAGCATGCTATCCTGAGCCCATACACACCTAGCCTAGTCACTTAACAATGTATTTTGTCAGCTCCATTGTAGTGCTTACCCTAAACACCCACTAAAATGTGTCCAAATGTTATTGTTGTCCTTAAATTCAGGTATAGTGCAAGAGGCTTTTTTGGGGGGCCCAAACTCATTTGGAACCCTCCCTTCCCCCAAACCGCTAAGTCAACCAATACCAATCTATCTGCTGACTTTGCCAACCCCATACACACTATACCTACATCTTTTGTGTTCATATTTATGGATGAATTTACCAAAGCATGTAGTGCAAGTGCCTGCCTGAATACTTTCAAATGGTACTGTTTAAAGTTTTGTTCTCCTATTATCTTGATAGGTAATTGCAGAATGTAACAATGTGCTTCAATTTGGAGTGTGTATTCATATTTTTGGATTATGACACTTCTTATCTGTCCAGTGGGCTGCCAATAGTGTAAGTAAGGAGGGGCTGGCCAAAGTAACACACATTATTTATGCATTCAGCTCTCAATGAAGTGGAGACGGTTAACTGTCCAAAACATCTACCTCCACCCTAAAATTTTTACAATGGCCATCAGAGGGGGTGAGGAATCTGATAAGTGGACCTTATACTTTTGACTTTAAATACTCATTTACATAAATGTTATACTTATGTTGGCCAAGAACATTTGTGTCTGTTTGCAATGTTATGTAAAAAAGTACTAATTTTTGTTTTCTTGTTTGACTCCACAGTTTCCTTCTAACCCACAGGAATGGCAGACTGTGGCCTCCCAATTCGCACAGCAGTGGGACTTTCCCAACCATGGTGGTGCGATAGATGGGAAACACATCCAGATTGTCCCACCCCCCAACTCGGGATCGTACTACTACAACTACAAGGGGTACAGTAGTATTGTGTTGTTGGCAGTGGTGTTAGCGACTTATGAATTTCTGTATCTGGACATGGGGAAGAATGGCTGTATGTCGGATGGAGGAGTCATCACCCAGACTGAATTCTACAGGCGTCTCGAGACTGACAGCTTGGGATTGCCTCCTCCAGCAGATAACGTGGCGGGCCTCCCATTTGTCTTTGTTGCGGATGAGGCCTTTGCGCTGGGGGAGCATTTAATGGGGCCGTTCCCCATGAGAACCCTGACCCCGGACCAGAGGGTTTTTAATTACTGGCTGGCCTGTGCCAGAAGAGTGGTAGAAAATGCCTTTGGCATAATGGCCAGCCGGTTCCGTCTTTTTCTAACGGCCATAAATATGGCCGAATACAAACTGAACCATGTAATTTTATGCTGCTGCATTTTGCATAATTTTATGCGTCAAAATGCAGCCAACTATCTGGCCTTGGTTGCGACTGAAGCCAGCTCACCGGAAGAAATCATGACGGCTCTTGAAGCTGGCCGTCCTGGCTTGCCCCCCCAAAACACCCGCAACGTACGGCAAACCTTTCTGGAGTACTTCGTGGGTAGGGGGGCAATTGATATGCCAGATAATCTGTAATCTCTTTATAATAAATTTATTGTGAAAAACTAAACTCATATTTCATTTGATTTACTGCTTATGTTTCTTATCTGTCTCCTAGGTTCTCCAATGGCCTTTTATTTTTGGCCATTTTCTTTAATAGTACAAATGTAACTTATTTGATACATGAGGTGACAATTTCTTCTTCAGCTAACTATTATGTTCTGTTGTGCTATGGGTCTGCTACACACACACAATGTTTTTGTTGTTAATGTACGTAATGCATTAATGATAAAAATAATCATCCTTTTAAACTCCATGAATTAATTGCTTGGAGTCCCTAAAATGTCCTGATTTTGTCAAATTTAACAGCACAGTGGGGGTTACTTACTAAAGGCAAATCCACTTCGCACTACAAGTGCACCAAAAGTGCACTTGTGGGGCAAAGTGGATTTGCCTTTAGTAAATACTCCCCATTGTCCCTGTAACTACAACAACTTACTAAAAAAAATGGTATTGAGCATTTAAAGAAGAAGCCACACATTGTTGAGTATAAAACTTTTTACTCCAAGCACATTCACATGTGTGTTATAAAAGGGTTTTTAAACAAACCAACATCTTTGGTGTATAACATGTATGTTTGACAGTAGATATAGCCTTTTTTGTGGCTAAACAGGCATGTTTAAAAGCATAACATCCACATCCCCAACTCAGGAATTTACAAAGTTCAATTTGATAAAGTGAAGCCCATATGAGACATTAGTATGTCAAAACTTTGTTGATTTTGCCTTCATCAGATAAGGTGATCTCACCCCTGTAAAAGACAAATTTTGAAGATGCACATAAATTGGGACTCAAAATGTGGATTTTCAGCATGATCCCATGCCTAAAATGGGTGTCTTTTCCCTACATCTATTTTGATAAAGCCACAAAACACACAGTGGGGGTTATTTACGAAAGGAAAATCCACTTTGCACTACAAGTGCACTGCAAGTGCACTTGGAAGTGCAGTCGCTGTAAATCCGAGGGGGACATGCAAGGAGGATAAAAAACAGCATTTTAGCTTGCACATGATTGGATAATAAAATCAGCAGAGCTTCCCCTCATTTCAGATCTACCCCTCATATTTACAGCAACTGCATTTCCAAGTGCACTTGCAGTGCACTTGTAGTGCAAAGTGAATTTGCCTTTAGTAAATAACCCCCAGTGTGTCAGCATGTGCTATCTGCCATTGTGGGATATCAATGTACGCATTTTTGTACGCATGTACGCATCAATGTACGCATCTTGCAACTAAAGTAGGTGAGAGGAAGTGGTTGCACCCCTGAAACACGTCCATTGATCCCCATTGATGTGAGCTAGCACATGTTGACACACTGGGCCTTATTTCAGAAAGGACAATCCACTTTGCCCTACAAGTGCACTTGCATTGCACTTGTAGTGCAAAGTGCTTTGGCTTTTTTGAAATACGCCATTGTCCATTGATCCCCATTGATGTGAGCTAGCACATGTTGACACACTGGGCCTTATTTCAGAAAGGACAATCCACTTTGCCCTACAAGTGCACTTGCATTGCACTTGTAGTGCAAAGTGCTTTGGCTTTTTTGAAATACGCCACAGTGTGTCAACATGTGCTAGATCCCATCATGGGGGATCAATGGATGTGTTTAGGGGGTGCAACCCCTTCCTCTCACCTACTTGAGTTGCGAGGAAGGGGTTTCACCCACAAAACGCGTACATTGATATGCCATGATGGCAGATAGCACATGTTGACACTCTGTGTGCATCTTCAAAATTTGGCTTTGCGATGACTTTAAAATTTTTAAACAAAAAACAATAACGACAACATTTACATTTTTTGATGGTTTTAGATTTTGGCTAAAACATCAATGATGTTGGTCAATCTTTTTTGAACATCATTGATGTTTTGCTTGACCTTCTCTAAATCCTGATTGCACACCAATATCACACGGATGAGTACTTGTGCGCATGCACTGTTGAAGTGAGATCCTTCTTCCACAACATCCACATCACCTAAAAACAAAAAAACACACCATGTATTATAAATATGCAGGCATACATCTATTACCTGAAGCTGTGGTCTCAGACACTGACCTGTTGTGGTCACCATTTCGACCACTTCACCCACCACTTCATGAACCTCAGAATCCACATCATCAGGTTGTGTGCTAAGTTGTTCCCCTTCTTCAGGAGGTGTGGGGTTCCTGGTGTCCTCAGATGTCCCAATTCTTTAATCCCCTATGTGAATACAAAAAAGGTATACTTAGCAGATAGATATTATAGGAATATGAAACATTGCTTGGAAGTGTCGTCAAATTGTCTGTTTTGGCAGAGTAACAAGCTGAAGACATGATTTTTTCCCTTTCAAAAGCTGGAATACTTACCTGTTTTGTTAAAGTTTCACACATAGAGGGACCCCTAGTATCCACTGGAGCACCTGCGTGGGACATCATAAAAAGGTTGTTCTGGTCTCCCACACCAGTGCTCCTGCATCCAGATGTGTAAACAGCTGCTGAGTGTCCTCTCCTTACACTGAATCAAGTTTGCATTACATTATAGTTACAAACACATCTAGACAACAATGTAATAAACTTATTTGAATCCAAATAGGCGTGAACAAATGTAGTTAACCTGCATCTGCCAAAAATGTCATATTAGTGGTCGAACGAACAATGTTTAATACGAACGATTACTGTGCCCACGAACCTCAAACTTGGCATTTTAAACTGTACAACAGTAAAGAAAAGCACATGGACCAGCACAAAAGTAATAATAATAAGAACACACGACAAATACTTACTTTTTTGAAGCACTTTCCTGATCTTTTTATACAGATCGTGCTCCCTCAATTTCAGGTCTCACCAGCGTTTCCTCAATTGCTCCTTGGATCGTCGTACCCCAAAATTCCTGTGCAGACTTCTCACAACTTTAGTCATGATGTTGGCCTTTGTCACATTTGGGTTGTTATACGGTCCATACTTCCCATCATAGTCTGCCCTCTTCAAGATGGCAACCATCTCCACCATTTCTACAAAGGACGTATTTGAGGCTTTATAGCTCGTCCTGGATCTGGAACTGCCTTGCTCTGGGCTTTCCTCATTGTTGCTGCTCTCTGCATGCACCTGCTGTATCCCCGCCATGTGTTCTCCCACTGCCCTGAAAGAGAAGAGGCGGGGAATACACTAGAAAGAAGGACAGGGGTGGAGTTTCACGCATGCGCAGTGTATATAATGCATAACATGTGGGCGTCGTACGTACGATCTGTGAGTGGAGGACGGAGGATCGCGAAAGCGCCAATCGTGCAAACTAAGGTACATTTTTAACTTGGGGCATCAGTGGTTAGTGGCCCATACTGCTTAGAGATTGAGGCCTATATCGGGACAAGAATAGGAGAGTTTAGCCTGACATTAGGGTTTGTCTTGTGTTGTGTCTTACAGCTAAAATGGTGGATAAATTCACTGACCCGGACTTCCTGCCCAAATTCCTCAATATGTACAGGGAGCTGCCATGTCTCTGGCAAGTGACATGCAGAGAATACTCCAACAAGCAAAAGAGGAAGGCAGCGCTGGAGAAACTGCTGGAATTGGTGAAGCCGGTGTATCCCACAGCAGACATCAACTATTTGAAGGCCAAAATTGGTAGCCTGAGGAGCACATATAATAGGGAGTGCAAATGGGTCCAGGATTCCATGAGATCAGGAGCAGCAGCAGATGACATATATGTACCCAGGCTGGAGAGAACCCAGGCCATCACTATCTACACTTCCTTCCACACTTCCTTCCACATCAGCTGAGGCTCCTGAAGTCCAGCCTGGGCCTTCCACCCAAGATGTGGAGGATCCCAGCTTGAGCCAGGTATAACATTGTTGGACCTATTTCTTGTTAAAAATTGAATGATATTAACTAGATGCTATTATTGATCACTAATTTTTGATTTAACAAAGTGGTTTACATATCAATAGACAATAGTAGGCAAATATTATTGGGACAAGAATGAAAAATGCTGGAATCAGAATGATAGTCTTTTCTATTTGTTAACATTCAATTTGCAACAGTCATGAGCTCAAAATTGTGTGATTGATGAACAAAAAACTAAAACTATGTACCATTTTCATACACAGGAAAGTCTCAGCCAGGAGGTGGCCGTGGCAAGCAGCCTGATGGAATCCCAGGTTCCTCCCCTCCACCCTCCAACCAAAAGGACCAGGAAGGTGAGGAACCTGGAGGAGTCAACAACTGCTTTAATTCGCCAGGCTACTGCGGTACTTACAATGACCCCTGGTGTCCACGAGTCGTTTGGATGTGTGACAGCAAGTAAACTGGAACACATGGAGGAGGGCCAATGCCTCATCTGTGAGGAAATCATTCTTCAGGCCCTAAACAAGGGGATGAGGGGCCAACTCACAAATAAAAGCCACCTGTGTGAGTTGGACCATACTGCTCCACCACCTCCAGCAACACCACCAACACCACAGCCACCCAACCCACCAGAGCAGCATGGAAGGAAACGTGGAAGGAAGTGTTGAGAGTGATGGCCTGGGTTTGGTGTGGTCTGGCAAAAGACACAGGCTGTTGTAAGACCACAGCCTCAGGACATATATGTCATCTGCTGCTGCTCCCGATCTCTTGAAGTCCTGGACCATATTGTGCTCCCTATTAAATGGACTCCTCAGGTTATCAAATTTGACAGTCAAATAATTGATGTCTGCCCTGGGGTACAAAGGCTTCACCAATTCCAATTGTTTCTCCAGCGTTGCCTTCCTCTTTATTTTGTTATGACCCCTATTAAATTCCTAATTTTTGTTTTGACAAATACTTGGCTATGTGTTTTACTTCAAAAAGGACAATTTGTTTGTGAGTAGGCAGGTACATTTCAAAAATACAATGTCAAATTAACAAGGGACACCAACATAGTTGTATCTCTTTGAGGTTAAAAAATACAAGATAATAATGGCGTTGTGGTAACTTGACACACAAAACGACCAAAAATATTATGGAGATCACTAGAAAAATAAAATATATATTCTGGAGATGACGAGAAAAAACAAACAAAAAAAAAAATGGAGATCAATAGAAAATAAAAAAAGATTATTCCGGAGATCACGAGAAAAAAACAAAAACAAAGATTATTCAGGAGATCACGAGAAATAATAAAAACTCCATTTGTCAGAAATCTGTGAATATCAGCAGCAAAGCAACTTCATTATTATAGCATTATAAAGAAGAAGAGAATGCTCTGCATTGAGAGATTCAAAATTTGCCACGTGACAAATGTGCTATCTACATTACGAGCGCTAGTTTTACAAGACCGAGCGCTTCCGGCTCGTACTTGGTTCCGAGCATGTGTGAACTTTTGTGCGTGGACTTTTGTACACAAGATCGGACTTTCCGACAGCAAAGTTTTGTTGGTGGAAAATTGGAGAACCTGCTAAGAAACATTTGTTGGCGGAAAGTCAGACAGAAAATGTTCGATGTAGCATACACACGGTCAGACTTTCCAACAACAAGCTCACATCCAACATTTCCCGTCGGAAAATCTGACCGTGTGTACGTGGCATAAGAAAAGTGCCAGAGCGTGGCTTGCACCAAAAAAAGAAAAGAAGACACGTACAATCTTTCATGGCACAGTCTTGTGATTCAGACCTCGGCCAAAAAATGTTTTTGGTGACTGGAACGCCTTGAATTTTAATTCACTACCCCTGCACTATGCAGAGCTCAGTGAGAGCTGATAGAAGGGAAGAGACACACCCCTCTTTCGCACAGCACACAGAAACAGGCTGAGGCTGACAATCACAGGCTTTGTGCTGGAGCTCCCTTTCTTGTCACCTTTTTTTATCTTGGTGTCAGGAAAACTTGTCAGAAGATTATCGTTGCAGATAACAGAGAAACGAGGCAGCAGGCAGAAATGACACTTAGTGCTCTTGATTGATACACTATAGAGGGATATGCTTTGTTCATATTTCATGTCAGTGGTTTACAACCACTTTACAACCACTTTAAATTTTTTGTTTTGACCAAGCTGGTCCAAACTAACTATTTCCTTTTCTAACAAACACAGTGGCTTTCAGTGCTGTATAAATTGTACATAGCCCCAGCTATATACAGTATACAGCATTATGATCCAGGTGTGAGAGGAGACCTTCCTGTCTCACACCTGGAATAAAATGGCTGAGTGGTGCTTTGCCTTTCATAGGGAGCTTTGTATTCTGTGAATGAATGCAAAGTTTCTTTTTATTGACTTAAGCAGAAAGGTGGACTGATGGTGTCACAAACTCTGCCAAACAGAAGAAGCTTTGTATTAATTTACAGAATACAAAGGCTGAGTGCCATTCAGCCTGCTTCTATTTTGTTCCAGGTGTGAGACAGGAAGGTCTTGTCTCACACCTGGATCATAGTGCTATATACTGTATGTAGTTGATGCTATGTACTGTAAATTTCATACAGCACGGAAAGCCACCACATTTGTTAGTGAAAGATCAGTTAATTTGAACCAGCTTGATCCAATCAAACTATTTAACCAGTTCAATACTGGGCACTTTTACACCCTTCCTGACCCAGCTAATTTTCATCTTTCAGCGCTGTCACACTTTGAAGGACAATTGCGCGGTCAGGCAACACTGCAATTGTGACAGTTTATCATTTTTTTGTTCCGACGAATAGAGCTTTCTTTTGGTGGTATTTAGTCACCACTGGATTTTTTTATTTTTTGCTAACTAAACAAAAAGTTTAGTAAGTGAGCAGAGCAATACGGTGTTACCATAGTAACACAATACTATTCTGGGAAAGTGATCAGGATTTTTATTTTTTATTTTTACACATTATGATTCTTATGATCAAGCAATCATTTTTACTGAATTAAATTGATTCATTCAGTCATTGTTGTTGTAATTAGCTGTGATTGGCCACAGCTAATCACATGGTATAGATGGGCTGTGATTGTCCTTGTCTATACCATGTGATCACTGTGACCAATCACAGCTAGCAACACAATTGTACACAATGGCATGAGAGGAAGCCATCCATTGTTACATTTGTCATGTGATCTGCTGTGATTGGTGACAATGATCACATGGTACCAGCAGTGGACCAGTACACCGATCAGTCATCAGTTGATAGATCTGGTGACAGATCTAACAGCACCGCGGTCCCATGACCATGCACGAGGCGTGTTCTGGGATGACATCATATGATGTCCACCCGGAATGCTGAAAGTCCTGCCCAGCTGTTATTTGACAATAGGCTGGGCAGGAAGTGGTTAAAGTGACGGGAAATGTGGAGATGTGCAGCTTTAAGTCATGACAAAATGATTGCCGAATAAACAGGTCCAGAACAGAGATGTAAAAATTGCTCTAGACAATAGGAGTTAATAGGTGTGAGAGGGGAACCTAAAAAGGATTGCATTTTTGTTTCTTACTTTAAAGCTTGTTGTTATAGATGCAAATTTATTGTCAGCTGTTTCTGGGTTTCCAATCAGGAAATCCCAGCTTGTATACATTTTCCAGCTAAAATTAAAGCTGTTGTCATCCCCTCCTCCATCATCATTAGCATTCTTGGCCATCCTGTAAGAAAAGTAAAAAAGAGAATATCAAAGTGTGAAAACAAAAACTGTAACTATTCTGTTTAGACTGACAAACTTTCAACGCCAGATCTTTCTGGTCAAAACCTTCAATCAGACAGTCGAATTATGTCCGATATTTCTCGTTTTCTTGAGGTAAATAATGGCTTTGCCTCTAGAATTGTAATCTGGGATTCAATTAAAGCATTTTTGCAAGGCCCTCTAAATAAAAAGGTCAATTTTTTTAAGTCAGCGACCAGAAGGGATGAAGAACAGGCTCAAAGGTTTGCATTAACAGAAAAAGAAAAAAAAGAAAAAAAAACAAAAAAGTTTGCATGAAACAGATTATATTAGTGATCGTTCTCGAAGTAACTTGGTAGCATGGATGGAAGCACAGAGGGCCCTTCAAAAACTGATAGCAAAAAAGGCCATCAATAAACATTTTTTCAAAAACATCTGCTATGGGCGGAAGGGGAGAAGGCGGGTAGACTATTGGCTCACCCGATCTTTGCAATTGGATATTCATATCAGAGCTTTGAAAGACAATACAGAGCATATTCATAATACATCTTCTGTTATTATTAGTATTCTATAGTGAGTTATGCACATTCAAGCTGAAATATGCCTCTGCTGGCTTGGATCCTATAAATATGGATTGTATAAATATGCCATCTTTGAGTAGTGAGGATAAAGCATACCTTGATGCTTCTTTGATGCTCCAGAAGTTGAAGCTGGCTATGGCAAGTTTGCCTAACTGTAAGTCTCTAGGTTTTTATAGCTTGCCCGTTTAAATTTACAAACAATATGGGGATAATCTTCTGCTTTTCCTCCTCCAGATTTTTAATGAGGCATCCGGGACAGGTTTTCTTCCTGACTCTAAGTATAATGCCTCTATAGTAGTGATCCTTAAAAAAGATAAAGACCCTACGACACTTGATTCATATCAACCTATTTCTGTTCTTCTAGTCAATATTAAAATACTAGCCAAACTCTTGTTAATAGATTGAATCAGATGATAACTAGTATTATACATTCTGATCAGATAGGTTTTATAACCAAGTTGTCTACTGCAGTTAATATTAGACATGTTTTTTTTAAATATGTACAGTAAGTCTCAACGGATTCTCCGGGGAATAGAGCCTTTCTTGCTCTTGATGCCTCTAATGAATTCCACAGCATAAAATATGGGCAGTTCTCGAGAAATCTGGGTGTGGTAAGAACTTCTGTTCTTGGGTTCCTCATTTATATGCTAAATCCCAAGCAAATGGTCTTTTTTCTCCTCTTTTTTTGCTACAGCGAGGGATGAGGCAAGGGTGGCCCTTGTCACCCCTTCTTTTTGCGGTTGCTATTGGACCATTTGTATGTCTGTTCTGCCAGACCACTAGAGTGGCTGGATTTTTTAGAGGCCAGGAGTAAGAGAAGCTTGCTCTTTATGCAGACAGTATGCTCCTCTTTCTGTCCGATACACAATCCTCCCTCCAAGAGGCTATGCCCCTTTTACTAAATTTGGAGGCTTTTTAGGGCTTAAAATTACCTGTGAGAAGTCTACTCTTCTCCCCCTTAGTAACCTTAACAGGCCCATTCGCCCATATTAACCCCTTCCCTCCGACAATACACATATATGTGGCCTTACTGGACTGGGCTTTTTTCAGTGGGGCTACATTTATGCGCATCTGTCTTTGTGCTGGGAGCATACCGCACAGCGCACTCCAGCATAGAGACCGGGGTCTCGCCAAGAGCCCCGAGTCCCATACTAACGATCGGGACCCGCTAATCACGGTCCTGGGTCACCTGATCACTGTGATAGCCTCTGATTGGTTATCACACTGATCAGTCACTGTGAAGCCAGCCCCGGTGTTTTCTCTCTCTGAATGGAGGGGAGAGATACACTGTATCCTTGCAGAGAGAAAAATAAACAAAGCTCTGCGTAAAAAAAAAAATAAAAAAAAATTAAAAAATAAAAGACAATATAAAGAAAAAATACCTAGATCAAAGTTAGATCTAGGTCAGTGCCAGGGTTAGTTTTTGGGTCAAGTAACAGTCAAAGGTCAAGGCCAGGGTCAGTATAATTTGGAAAGAATTAAAAAAAAAAAATTTAAACTAGTATTAGTGTCCGTTAGCGTCAGTGTGTTTTAGGTAGGATAAAAAAGCAAAAAATGTGTACTATTGTTTCTGGGCTGTACTATGGGTACATACATCAACTAACATACACATATGTGATATCGCTGCAATTGTCGGGAGCAGGAGAATTTATTTTGGGTTGTTCTTTGGTGGTAGGTTATGGAAGTAGCAAGAAATTTAATCAATTAGTTTTTTTTATCCTATTTTGAGCCAGTTTTCTTTTGATAATAAAAAAAAAAAAAAAATCAGGAGATATCCATTACCATTTACCACCAAATGAAAGCCTAATTTGGCCTGTAAATACAATGTATAATCCACCTGGATGCACAAAGTAGTTTTGATGATATGTACGGTTTTACTAACACGTGTCAAAATTGCAAAATTGTGCTAAGGCATTAACATTTGTTTTACCATTAGACAGGAAGGGGTTAAGGTTGCTTCTGAGTTTATTTCCTGGCTGTTACGATCTCTGATAAAATAGTTGATTATATTACCCTAACCTAGTTTCGTTGATTTCCTGTTTCAGGTCACAGCTCACGTCCTGGTGTAAGTTAACCATCTCTATGGTGGGACATACCAGTTTAATTAAGATGATTGGGATGCCTCAACTATTATATATAAACTGCATCCCCTTGTTGGATTCCCCTTACATTTTTTTAACTTTTGTCTGGTATATTTAGAGATGTTATTTGAAAAAAGAAACCACCTAGGATTAGGCTAGAACTCCTTCAATACCCCAGGGCCTGGCAGTACCAAATCCCTAGCTATACTTTTTGGCAACACAAGTCCAACATTCGAATGGCTGGGAAGGCTGCTGCTCCACAAAAATCTCTTAGAAATTGATTAACCACTTGCCGACCAGCTAATATAGATATACGGCGACAATGTGGCTCTGTCCTGTGAATCGCCGTACCTGTACGGCGGCTCCTTTAAGAGCCATAGCTCATGCTGCACGGCGGGGGACTGAATGCGCATGGCCGGCGGGCGTGATTTGTGGGGAAAAAAGGGCATCAATTTTATTTGAGTACAACGTCGCACAACCGCGCAATTGTTAGTTAAAGCGTATCGCAAAAAGTGGCCTGGTCTTTAAGGGGGCAAATCCTTATGGGGTGTGGTTAAGAAGTGGTTAAGGTGCTGTTTAAAGGGGCACATCCACTATATGCCTTGGAGACTTCAGCATATCTTATCTATCTATAGGACATGTCTGGGCAACTATAAAGGAGTTACTTGGTATTACTGGCTATGAGAAGTTTATCCCTATATAGTCTCATGATTTACTTCCTGAATTTGGGAAGCTGTGGCGGCTTTAGGCCTGGGCATTCCATCAATGTAAAAATTAATTTTTCAAATAATTTCAGCAATTGTAATTAGAATTTTTTTAGACAAAAGGTCTTTCTATCAGTATCTTCAAATAAGACATGCCTTTGAGGCCCAAAACAGCTCTATCAGCTTTTCAATTACAGTTACTCCGTTATTTGATAAAATTGTTTATATTTGTGATTCAAAGGGCCTCATTTCTGAGATTTATATGTAACTTTTATCTAAATTTTTGTTGAGACATCCAGCTCTATGTAAACAAAAATGGGAACAAGAGTTAGGCCATATCCTGCAGATGTCTGGGACCAGGTTCTGCAAAGGACTCTCTTGTTTCTCCTTCCTCCTTGTATCAGTTAACATAATTGTTCATTATTCATTGGGTATATCGAACTCTGCTTTTTCTTTGTAGTATAGGTCTACGGCAAGATTCTTGCTGAAACAGATGTGATGAACCTCAGGGAGACCTGATTCACCTGCTGTGGTGCTGTCCTAGGCTTAAACAATACTGGGCGGAAGTTATCCAAACGAATGATAACGTAACAGATCTTTCTCTTATAGATCCAAGGACATGTATTTTGGGGCATTTTGATTTTTCTATTTTGGATGGATATAAACTCCTTGTGGTTTCCATAGTACTCTTTATCGCACGAAGAATGATCGTCAGTAAATGGGTTTCAGTTTCTCCCCCTAGGATATCTAAAAGGGTGCAAGCTTTGAATAAGAGTATTGCATATGAGAAGCAAATATATTTTCTACCCAATGCCATGTTCAAATTTGACTGTATATGGAAATCCTGGCTTGATTGTTTTTCATTTAGAAACCCTGTAATCGCTATGAAAGGACATACAGTGCCTTGCAAAAGTATTCACCCCCTTGGCATTTTTCATGTTTTGTTGCCTCACAACCTGGAATTAACATGGATTGTTTGAGGATTTGCATCATTTAATTTACAGAACATGCCCACAACTTTGAAGATTTTTTTTTATTATTGTAAAGCAAACAACAAATAGGACAAAATAATAGAAAATGTGCATAACTATTCACCCCCCTAAAGTCAATACTTTGTAGAGCCACCTTTTGCGGCTATCACAGCTCCAAGTCACTACATCCTACCACTGGGATTTTTTCCCATTCCTCCTTGCAACACTGCTCCAGCTCCTTCAAGTTGGATGGTTTGCGCCTGTGAACAGCAATCTTTAAGTCTGACCACAGATTTACTATAGGATTGAGGTCTGGGCTTTGACTAGGCCATTCCAACACATTTACATGTTTCCCCTTAAACCACTCAAGTGTTGCTTTAGCAGTGTGTTTGGGGTCATTGTCCTGCTGGAAGTTGAACCTCTGTCCTAGTCTCAAATCACACACAGAGTGGTACAGGTTTTGCTCAAGAATATCCCTGTATTTAGCACCATCCATCTTTCCCTCAACTCTGATCATGTCAGGGCTGGGCTCAGCCCTTCCTTCTCAAAGCTGGCCGCTCAGCTGTTGGCTAATTGCCAGCTCCTATCTCTCCACATCGACTCACCTGTTGATGATATCCTGCTCGTCAGTCCTGCCTAGTTAAGCCGTCCAGTCCAGATGATCTCTGCCTTCGCCTTGGTCACATCTCTAGATATGCTCTCCTGTGTTCCTGTTAAAGACTTGCTTGGCTGACAATCCTTCTGGCTCCAGATCCTGCTTGCTGTTTTACTACGCTCATCTCTGGCTCCCTGATGTTTTTGCTTGTCTGACTATCCGTTCAGGTTCCTGAACTCTGGCTATCTTTTTAACTATGTTTACCTTTTTTTCTTATTATTAAACAAGTGTGATTTAACTGTACTTCTACCTCAGTCTGATTCATGGTTCCTGACAGACCAGTTTCCCAGTACCGACTGGTGAAAAAACATTCCCCCAGCATGATGCTGCCACCACCATGTTGCACTGTGGTGATGGTGTTCTTTGGGTGATGTGATGTGTTGGGTTTGCGCCAGACAGCATTTTCTTTGATGTCCAAAAAGTTAAACTTTAGTCTTATTGGACCAGAGCACCTTCCTCTATACATTTTGGGAGGCTCCCACGTGCTTTTTCGCAAACTCAAAACGTGTCATTTTGTTTTTTGCAGAAAGTAATGGCTTTCTTCTGGCCACTCTGCCATAAAGCCCAACTCTATGGAGCATACGGTTTATTGTCGTCCTATGTATAAATACTCCAGTCTCTGCTGTGGAACTCTGCAGCTCAGCAGATAGGAATCGGATCGCATGGGTGTGAACACCCTTGCGATCAGATTCTGGTGCGGATTCTGGTGTGGACCAAAAAAAGGTTCCTGCACAAGTTTACAATCTGTATAGCTGAGTTCACATTGTGCAGACATTGCATGTGATTTGCACAGCAGTGCAGTGCGAATCACATGCAATGTCTGACATTGCACCAATGTGAACCCAGCCTTACTCTTTTTACACTTTTGTCAAACATGTGCTTTGTTCCCATACTGAACAAAGCAACAGGTTCATCTTTAATTTGCATCCACCTTCAGTAATATTTGTATCTTTCCTTTGTTCACACACTGCTCCATTCAGCCATAGGAAGCAAAGAAAATACCCAGCACTTCCAGGTATGGAGTAGAACATCACTCCATTTCCTCCCATAGCAGTTAGTGGCTCAGCCTGTGTAAGCTCTAACTAGAATGACTTCAGAGTTTACATAAAGCACCCTGCGTAACATTACTGGTGCCTGCGGGGAGCAATAGAAAGCTGAGTATATGTTGTAGGGGGTGCATTAAAGTGGTTGTAAACCTCTAACGTGAAAAATGAACAAAGCACATCCTTCTATATTGTGCACTTGCCTCAATCAAAAGCACCCATTGTCATTTCTCTCTGATCTCTCTTCCCTCTGCTATCTGCATGAGTCACTGATAATAGTCTAAGCTGACTCCATAGCCTACCAAGTGAAGGCCTGCCTCCTCCCCTCAGCACACAACAGGTGACTGACAAGCTCAGCTGTGAATGTTTCCCATCACAGTGTGTAGAAGAATGTGGTGTGACCATTCCCTCCACTCAGGTTCTAGGTTTCACTGAGCTCTGTGCTCTAGCTCTACGGTGTTTGTTATGTCAGATCCTCCCCTCCTCCCCCCCTCAACCTTCTATTGCTAAGCAATAGGTTTTTATTTTTTTGTTTAGATGGATGTAGAGGAGAGAGGACTACAGATTACTTGGTACAACTTATGTAGGAAAATTTATTTCATCTCTGTGTATCACCTGAGGCTAATCAGTTTACTGGCTATATGTAAGGGTTTACAACCACTTTAAAGCAAATATGTTGCATTTCCCTGCATGGGTGAAGCACAGGTTTGTTTTCAGCTGATTACAGTCATCACTACAGCCTTTTTTCTAGTCCATACTGATTATTTTAAATTGGAACTGAACCTAAAAAGTGAGTATTTGCTATGTTATATAGGTTATATCTGGAAATGGTAATTTTGTCTTAGCAGTACCCCAAAAATATATACCCTTTGATTTGAATTCCTCCTGAAAATAGCAATGTATTTCCTGGTATGCCTAGGTACTCCCGTGTCTTTGGTTTCTAATGCCCTGTACACACGATCGGATTTTCCGATGGAAAATGTGTGATAGGACCTTGTTGTCGGAAATTCTGACCGTGTGTAGGCTCCATCACACATTTTCCATCAGATTTTCTGACACACAAAGTTTGAGAGCAGGATATAAAATTTTCCGACAACAAAATCCGTTGTCGGAAATTCCGATCGTATATACACAAATCTGACGGACAAAGTGCCACGCATGCTCAGAATAAATAAAGAGATGAAAGCTATTGGCCACTGCCCCGTTTATAGTCCCGACGTACGTGTTTTACATCACCGCGTTTAGAACGATCGGATTTTCCAACAACTTTGTGTGACCGTGTGTATGCAAGACAAGTTTGAGCCAACATCCGTCGGAAAAAATCCTAGGATTTCGTTGTCGGAATGTCCGAAAAAAGTCCAACTGTGTGTACGGGGCATTAGCTGTATATTTGCAGTGTGAGATCTAAGACACTGTTGCATCTGACTGCTAATCCATGAGATTTGGAGTGAGATTTGGTCATATCATTATTGTGCTGCTCACTGTTATCTTGGCTTTGACATGAGCAAGCTAAGCCCTGACATTACCAAGATGGCCATCCCCCCGCAGAAACACAGTTCAGAGCAAGGTATGGTAAATGACCAATGGGGGACAGATCAGCTACAAACAGATCACAGACAATACTAGTGACTAGTCTTTTACCTTCTGCTTGCCTTTTTTTGCATAGCTTTGCAATTTTAGTTTCTTTTTAGGATACAATTAATAGATTGATTTGATAGGGCAAAATCAAATTATATAAAAATGTGCTTTTTGTAAGCTTTGTGTTGTATTTGCCATCAGAGTAACCATCACTAGTATCCATCACTAAGTCCATCTTCTATAAAACAAAAAATATAGTTATCACGAAAACCAAAAATAAATACAACTTACGTTCTTATTACAACCATAAAGCTGTATGCAATGGTACCGATCCCAACTAGCAAGTAAGAAAGTGGGAGCCTAAACTGCAGCCATCCAATGGTTCTTTGACTGTTGTAGTATCCATAGAAGAGAACAGAGTACTGTGCAAAACCCTGAGATGCAAACAGAAAGCTTACATAAAATGCAAACATAAAAACAAAAGTCTACAATAAAACATTACTTTGCTTTGAGTACCTTGTACTTTGGCTTACATAAAAAGCATTGCAGATTAAAGGTATCAAAGAAAGAAAGATGGTATCAACATGGCTTGGGTGGGTGGCTAACAATTTAAAACATTACTAATAGTACTGAACAAGATGCCACTCTCATTTTGCCTAGAATTCATAAGACTGTAACAAAAATGGTTGGATTTTAATTTCATGTCATGCTAAGCAACTAGAGAAGGTGACACATTTGAGAAACCACAGTCCAATTTAAGGCACATTTTTACAGAAAGCAGACAAGTTAGAAGGCTTGTAAGGAAACATAAACCTTCACTAGCTCAAGGTCTTCAAACAACTGATGAGGAGCTGTTGCAAATGGTCAAGTCAAAATTTGTCTAGAAAGAAGCACAAGGAATACATCTGTAAATCTGGAGTATTAACCTAGAGCTGAGCATCCATACATCTCAAACTCTTGCATTCATGTTTGATAAACCCTATGCTAATGGAGTTACCTTTCCAAAAAGTGTCTACAATGCATATGAAGATACTAATCAGTTAGACACCAAACACACCTATATTACAAGGTCCAGAATGCTGATAAGACAGATTAAACCTCCCCTAAGAAAACTAGACAAACTGTTTGAACTGTTTGGAGATACTGGCATTACTGCAACGTGGGGAACCCGCTGATAGCTGATGGGTCATCTGTTGTTAAGGACACGGCGGCCGCTCCATAGCAACCAGCTCAATGCGATAATTTCGATAGAGTGTGAGAGCTAGAAAATTGGACTTTATAGGCACACGAGTAGTTTAACTATAAAAGATAAAAATGATTTTATTTTATTAAGTTTAAATTACAAAATTGAAAATAGATACTATAAATGTTACATTTTCCATATAAAAATATTATGTAGTCAGTATTTCCTACCCTACATGCAATTTAGAACACCACTTGTTAAACATATAACTTATAATCAAACATTCAAAGAATAATGAATAGGGAACAAATTCCCAAATCGAGGTTACGATTTGTGAATGTAAGATGAAGAGTTGTGGGTTAAATTGCAGATCCAGGTAGGTTTTCTCTTATGCCGCGTACACAGGATCGGACTTTACGGCATACTTGGTCCGGCGTACCGGATTTCGTCGGACAATTCGATCGTGTGTGGGCTCCAGTGGACTTTGTTTTCTCAAAAGTTTGACGGACTTAGATTTGAAACATGTTTCAAATCTGTCCAACGGACTCGAGTCCGGTCGAAAAGTCCGCTCGTCTGTATGCTAGTCTGACGGACAAAAACCGACGCTAGGGCAGCTATTGGCTACTGGCTATGAACTTCCTTGTTTTAGTCCGGTCGTACGTCATCACGTATGAATCCGTCTGACTTTGGTTGATTGTGTGTAGGCAAGTCCATTCATTCGGAAAGTCCGTCGTAAAGTCCGTTGAAAAGTACGTCGGACAAAGTCTGCCGTAAAAGTCCGCTCGTGTGTACGCGGCATAAGTCGCTCGATATGTTGCGTGTCTAAATAACGCTTTTTCAGGAGCTAAGGATAGTTCTGCTGAATATATGTAAAATACATCAATAAGTATATATGCAATATAAACACAAAACATATTTTAAAGTATAATACCAGACATTGAATAAAGTATGAAATATGTTCCGACCGAATATAATGGTCACATGGAAAAACCCCATAAAGGAAATGGTCATCCGGGGGCAGACGGTAAAGCCAAGTAACTGGGGAAACTATTATAAAGTATATATGTTATATACATACATCTGTGTAGAAGTGTCGAATCAGGTAGCCTGGTATACAATAAATTAATTAATGATTCCTCCAAATTCCACAGGGGGAATACCAAAAGTAAGAATTAATAAGATACTAAAAAGGGCGGTAATTTTACCGCATTTACTAAGTTACAATTAATATATATTGGGAGGAAGTAAATCGAGTGTGTTAATAGATACAGGCAGTTAGAAGGGATTCAATAATAGCCAACAAATATGTATATGTATCTGTGCACAGCTTACCCCATATGGTCAGACATAATGAAAGGAATGTAGGTATAATGTTGCAACTGGTAGAATGAGTAGTCACTTGGTTGTATTAAAAGGTTAGCAGTATATACAGGGCATTGCAGGGGCACCAGTATAGCCACAGTTCCCAATATGAAGATAGACGTCAGTGGAAAGCCTTTTAGGTAGCAGTAGCTTGTAGAGGCTACTGTTTCTAGCATAAAGAACATAAAGATATGCTGTAATATCTTCTTTGTATTAACTATCCTTCAATAATTTCAAATAGAAGGAGATATGCGCAGCAGCCGGCAGTCGGACCGAGATGTGCCAAGCCCGCTTGGGCTCTCGGCGTTTCCGGTGAGGGTAACTATTTAAGTACACACAGCTTTGCCATATGATCAGCGGACGTTGTTTTACCAGAGGGAGCTGCACCATACCTCATAGCCTTCCCAAACGAATTTTAGGCAAGCCATTATCATCGTAGCTCACTATATACACTTATATCTCCTTCTATTTGAAATTATTGAAGGATCGTTAATACAAAGAAGATATTACAGCATATCTTTATATTCTTTATGCTAGAAACAGTAGCCTCTACAAGCTACTGCTACCTAAAAGGCTTTCTACTGATGTCTATCTTCATATTGGGAACTGCGGCTATACTGGTGCCCCTGCAACGCCCTGTATATACTGCTAACCTTTTAATACAACCAAGCGACTACTCATTCTACCAGTTGCAACATTATACCTACATTCCTTTCATTATGTCTGACCATATGTGGCAAGCTGTGCACAGATACATATACATATTTGTTGGCTATTATTGAATCCCTTCTAACTGCCTGTATCTATTAACACACTTGATTTACTTCCTCCTAATATATATTAATTGTAACTCAGTAAATGCGGTAAAATAACCGCCCTTTTTAGTATCTTATTAATTCTTACTTTTGGTATTCCCCCTGTGGAATTTGGAGGAATCATTAATTAATTTATTGTATACCAGGCTACCTGATTCGACACTTCTACACAGATGTATGTATATAACATATATACTTTATAATAGTTTCCCCAGTTACTTGGCTTTACCGTCTGCCCCCGGGTGACCATTTCCTTTATGGGGTTTTTCCATGTGACCATTATATTTGGTGGGAACATATTTCATACTTTATTCAATGTCTGGTATTATACTTTAAAATATGTTTTGTGTTTATATTGCATATATACTTATTGATGTATTTTACATATATTCAGCAGAACTATCCTTAGCTCCTGAAGAAGCGTTATTTAGATGCGCAACATGTCGAGCGACTAAGAAAACCTACCTGGATCTGCAATTTAACCCACAACTCTTCATCTTACATTCACAAATCGTAACCTCGATTTGGGAATTCATTCCCTATTCATTATTCTTTGAATGTTTGATTATAAGTTATATGTTTAACAAGTGGTGTTCTAAATTGCACGTAGGGTAGGAAATACTGAATACATAATATTGTTATATGGAAAATGTAACATTTATAGTATCTATTTTCAATTTTGTAATTTAAACTTAATAAAATAAAATCATTTTTATCTTTTATAGTTAAACTACTCGTGTGCCTTTAAAGACCAATTTTCTAGCTCTCACACTCTATGTGATATAGGGACGTTGGCACACTACTATAGTAGTACCTACAGTGTCACCCTGTTTTTAGGTACACATTCACTTGGGAATCCTTCAAACAATGCGATAAATTAGCGCATGAAAATATGCAGTAATTACCGGATTATCAAAACCTTACTACAGTAGTTATTTACCGCACAATTCTTAGTGAATTGAACATTTGCACATTTGTTTCTGCATGCCTTATTTTACTGCATTTTTTTCTGCGTTATTTAACTCTTAGTGAATTGAATCCAGTATGTCATGTTTAGTATCTAAGGCCGGGTTAAGATATATGGGGTAGCAGGTTCCTACAGGACCCTTTTGCAATCTGCTTCGTGGCTGCCCTGCACCTGTGTGAACCGGCTCTATTGAGAGCCAGTCACACTCACCTGTGATGCGAATTGGATGCAGTGAAAACCGCATCCAATTCACACATATGTGAACCTACCCCAACACATCAAGATTTAATTCTGCTAGATATTATGTAGATTTTCAGAAAGTAAAACCTTGTTGTATAGAAATACTGCTGTACCCAGGATAGTTACCATTAAGGCATAAGAAAGGAGAAGAAGCACACGTAAGTGTGTAACTCAGCGCTACAATCTACCAGCTATAGGAAGGGTATACATCAAATGTTAGCTGCTAAGGATGAAATCAGTCCATCAAAAATGGGTTTATAAAATAGTCCCAAAGATATAATCAAAGGTCACATATGTCCACATAAAAAGTACTAAAACAACTACTGCTGGTGGTAGGCTGCTTCAATGGTGGGCTGGAGACCCGATAGCTGTGAAGACTAAAAGCAAGGGGAAAGAGAAGCACCAAGCCACCTCCGGTGTAGTAACATTTTAATCATAGATAGATAAACAATCATAAAATACACTTACATTGTGTAAAGTAAAGCAGGCTCATCAGGATGACAGTGTGGGTGCGAGGGAGAGAGGGAACCCGTGGAACCAGTGGTGGGCGCCGCATGTATCTGTCTCTGCTGTTGCTGAACGATGATCAGGGAGATGCCAGCCGTTTCGCTCGGTGACTGGGAGAGCCTGCTTTACTTTACACAATGAGTGTATTTTATGTTTGTTTATCTATCTGAGATTAAAATGTTACTACACCAGAGGTGGCCTGGCGCTTCTCTTTCCCCTTCCCCTTGCTTTTTGTAGTTACCATTAAGGGTATGTTTACGAAGCTTGATAAATCACATTTACAACACCCTTAAGTTGGGTGGAGTTAACTCTGCAACATCATCTCCTGAGGCAAGAAAAAGCTGCTGCATTTGGCAGCATTTATTTATTATGCATGAAACAATCAATATCACATTCAACATTATGACCAAGGGAGGTATGTGATCTTAATGAATAAATCACTCCATGTTTGAAAATTATTTTGTTTTATGAATAAAACTACAAATGATATTGATAGTCACTTTTGAGGGCCAGTGACTTTTGCAAGCATCAGTTTGGATTTACTCTGAAGGTGATCTGGGCTCTGCAGTGAACCAAAGACCAGGTGAACTTAAGTGGCTTGTAAGTCCCATAATTAGACTGATGTTGACATGCCCCCACTATGAACACACTCCTTTTACAGCCAAAGCAAGCCTGTATTTTTCATATGCTGTAGACAGGGCTGTCATTCCTCCCTCTATCCCTGCCTACAGCAAGAGGACACTACTGCTCCATCCATGGAGAGAAATATTTCTTGGATATGTGACATTGGCAGAAACTTTTAATTGCCACAAGGAAGGAGTCTCCACCCTCAAACCCCAAGAGTAAAGCTCTGAATAACAATCATGTGATTGTTTGTGATTGTCACGTACAGACGATCGGACATTCCGACAACAAAATCCTGGATTTATTTCCGACGGATGTTGGCTCAGACTTGTCTTGCATACACACGGTTGCACAAATGTTGTCGGAAACTCCGATCGCCAAGAACACTGCGACGTACAAAACATACGACGAGCCGAGAAAAATTAATTTCAATAACCAGTGTGGCTGATCTGCTTGATTCCGAGCACGCATGGAAATTTGTGCGTCAGAATTGTGTACACACGATCGGAATTTACGACAAAAGATTTTGTTGTCGGAAAATTTGAGATCCAGCTCTCAAATTTTTGTTGTCAGAAATTCCGACAACAAATGTCCGATGGAGCCTACACACAGTCAGAATTTCCGACAACATGCTTACATTGAACATTTGTTGTCGGAAATTCCGATCGTGTGTACGTAGCATTAGTGTACGTGGATGATTGCTTTTTCAATGAATTCACATTGACTAGTCTGGAGGCTAAAAGACTTGTAATGAAGCATAAAGACAAAACTCAAACTGATTTCAAACACCTCTGAACACTAACCTATACATTACTACCTATATAAATGTCTGTTTCTTTATACTTTCAATTTATAAAATTAATTAAAAAGTATCCACCACTTTTAATTGGTATGCTTCTATAAAATTCTGAAACTACAGTACAGTGACCTGAAAGCCATCAGTTAATTCTGAGCATCCTGTATTCTAAATGAAACAGTTGGCCTCATGTATAAAATCAAACCATAAACTTAAAATTTTTAATATTTTTAAATGGGGCACCTCAATAGAGTTATTTGGCATGTACTTGTTATGCTTGTTTGATTTTAATGTGTTTTAAAGATATTTTCAGTGACACAGAAATAACAGATGACATCACGCTGATGTACCTAAAATATATACACACTCAACAAAAAATATATTTTGCCTAACTTAAGTGATATATGATTTTTATATGGGAATTATATCATGTAGTTTAGTGATATCATATTATTGAAATTTTACTAGATGTTAATAAATTAGAATTATTGTTTAGATTATCTAAGTGTACTGTATGTGTACATGAACAGTATCCATTTCTCAAGTATGGTTTCTCAAGTATGGTTCTTTATATAAATGAAGAAAAACTAAAATGATTACTGCTGTTGAAGACACCATTGTTGTCCCCTTGCCTACATGTGTTCTGTTGTCTGGCTTCAAAGTCACACAAAAAGGTTGGTGTTGTAGGTAAGCCATTTTCAAATACATACTCCTATTGTAAACAAAATCTAGAAATTTAGACTTGTATTTGCATTAATCCCAGCAGTGAATATATTATGCAAAATTTGTTTCTTACGCTAAAATCATATAATGTGGCAAAATTCATAGCTGAGGGTTGCTCGGCCCTGGGAACCGTTTTCCGTGGAATTGAACCATGTGGTTTGCCCATCAATGCCTAAAAAATAAATGTATTCATATCTGTGAGTATATACACACCTCCAACTACTTGAATATTTTTCTTTCTTTAGAAATGGCATTAGAAATAATTTTGCATTTCAACAAAATAATACGGTACAGTATCTAACAATTTCAAAGTTTAAAGTCAAGATAAACAAGCTTAATAATTGATTACCTCTGGTACCATGACTAGGCCAAATGTCAATCCAAAAAGTATCATATTAATGCCATACATCCAACGAAGAAATATAAAATAGGAAGCAACAGAAGAGCCAAAGTGACCTGGCAAAGGAAAAATGCACTTGTAGTTTTTCTTTAATTGAAAATTATAATTCATCTTCAATATACAATATGGTACAAAATATTAATAATAAAATTATTGAGGTTTGCAATATTGTTACCAAAAAATAACACAAACGGCTTCTCCCCTATCTGTTCATTGATTCAGTGCCTCAGGTATTTATGTGGAAGTCACAAGTTTGTTTTATTAAAGCATTCTAAATGCATACATCTGTTGCTTGCAAATGTAACAGAAACAACTCAGGACATGCTATTTTGAATTTTGTTTAATTTACTGACTTTTACTGAATTTGTATATCACAAATGTTGATATACAGTATTATTAGTTATGTCTACTTATTTGCAGTTGAGTAATGTAGACATATATAAAGGTGTTTTTTTTCTCAGGAAAGGTTGGAACCAGTGAAAACACCAGACTGCTCTCCAACTTTTACCCAGCAATATCTTTCAACATGTCTGTAGGCCATTTTTCATATATGAGAAAAAACATAGGCTTGGAAAAACTACCTTTAGCTTGCTGTTACTTTATTTCTATGTTAAAAATATTTTATTAGCGTGTTTCATAATGTGATAAAAATTAGTAATACATTACATTAATGGCAAGGCAATTGAATTCATCCATATAAGGCATATAAAGTAAATTAAATCTTACTTTCAATCTCTTTAATTTTCATTTCCCATGGTATACAGGCAGTTCTGAAATTTTCAAAATCTCGCTGGAATTTCATCCATTTCTAAGAGAAAAATATGCATGTTAATGATAGTGAACTTGCATCAAATATATATATTTCATGTGGAGTCTGTGCCTGCTAATTAATTTGTAAGTTTAGCAATTCTACAAATGTATTATCTCTCACAGAGATCACAGTACTTTACCTAAAAAAAATTTCAACCACCCCAAAAAGTCAAGTATCATCTTGAATCAAGGACAAAGGCGATACAGTCATATAAATCCTTGTGCCTGTGCGATACCTTATGTTCTTGGCTGTATGCTTTGTAATATATTTAAGCCATGTACAGTCGATTACTTTGCAAACTAACAGAAAGCGAGTGAGGTTTACGTGAGAGGTAAATGAGAAAATGCTGCCTCCTACCTTCAGAAAATGAATAACATAATTTGAACAAAAATGTCCGTCTTAGTCCTAATCTTAAGTTGACTATAGATTCTTTGACCAGCTGGCAAGCTGATCAAAAAAAACAAACAAACAATAAACAAAAACATAAATGAGGTGGATGGGGGAATGCTTTCCCACTGTGCCACTGTATTCTGACAGCGGGGACTTCTCAGCTGTCTGAATACACTGATCAGCACTGCACTAACTGGCTAGAGTGCTGGTCAAGTAAAACATTTTCCAACATTCCCATTCGAGTGAAAGCAATCATTAGATTAACTTCTCTTGAGCAGGAACAGCCATATATACATTGAAAATTGTCCAGTTCAGCCAGGACCGGCCGATTTTTGGTCCATCTGTGGCCAGCTTTAGTCATTTGACTGGAACCCAAGGTCTAACTCATCTACTACCGATGAAGTGTACTACACATATGCAGCACTACAGAGGAGGCATCAGCTTATGTGGCTTTTGCTCCCTACTACAGCTCCAACTTTACAAGTAATCCCTCTGCATTGCACTCTGTTTCATGCTTTGGAATAGCGGGTCAGCAAGCACAATCTATCAAGATCTACCAGTCACCTGATCACAATCTACAGGTTGCTGACCCCCACATTAAGGTAATAACCTTTAGCCTTTACAACCACTTTAACATTGTGCAGCACTGCTAAGCAGGAGCTACATACACAATAAAATTCTAGCTGTTTTATGTAAATAAATATGCACAAACAAACAAATTATGAACACATAAAGCATATTAACAAGACAAGGCTTTCTTTTGCCAATTTTGTCTTGCAAAATTCAATTAATTTTCCAAGTATTTTAAAGACAAAAAAAAAGGTTTGATCAGTGATAATTTTTAAAGCTTATCTCCAGGTTTTAGTGAAGTTTTAATAGTTCTTTTGGACTTTCACTACTAGATGTGCCCACTGTGTGCTGTATAAACCGTATGTAGCCTAAGCTACATACAGAATACAGTGCTGTGCTCTGGCAGTGGTATTGAAACTCCCCATCCTGCTCCGAGAACAAAACTGAGGCGGGCTGAGTGCTCCTCAGCTATTCACAAGGAGCTTTGTATTGGCTCACATGGAGAGCGTGATGTCATCTGCCCACCCCCACTCAGAAAATCGACAACTGAGAGATCATTTTATACAGGCTTCCTTCAGTTCTTCTGAGACAGCACTCAAACTGATAGCTGGTCCTGGTGATTTCAACAGACAGAGCGGCCACAACAGGGAGGAAGCCCTGGACATATGAGATATGCCTAAAGTACTTAGATGAAGATTGTTTTGGCATACCTCTAAGGCAGACTATACATGATTTGAATCTCGGCCGGTTCAGCAGGAATCAGCCAAGATTTAAACTGTGTATGGGCAGGCTGAATGTACCCAGTTGATTGATGAGTACAACCAGCATGCCTGGTTTTGCCTGTGATTATCGCTAACGGCTGCTATAGCTGCTAGCAATAATCACTGTCTTCTCCCGGCGAGGATGGCTTCCCCAGCCCCCCGCCGGGAGAAGACAACGGCAGGAGTGATTCCCGCATCAACACTGTCTGTAGTTGCAATTAAGAAATTCACTCAGTGTATGGCTGGCCAAACTCCAAGGTCTTAATCTGGTTACGTAAGAACACATGATTAGGTGTTTGTGGTGAGCATGGCCTTACTGAGCTTATGCCGCATACACACGGTCGGACTTTTCAACCGGACTGGTCTGACGGACGCCGACGGACGAAATCCGGCAGACAATCCGATCGTGTGTGGGCTTCACCAGACCTTCAGCGGACATTTCCAGTCTCAAATCTGACGGACTTTAGATTTGGAACTTGCTTCAAATCTTTACGTCGTAACTCTGCCGGACCCAGAAATCCGCTCGTCTGTATGCTAGTCTGACAGACAAAAACTGATGCTAGGGCAGCTATTGGCTACTGGCTATTAACTTCCTTATTTTAGTCCGGTGTACGTCATCACGTACGAATCCGTCGGACTTTGGTGTGATCGTGTGTAGGCAAGTCCGTTCGTTAGAAAGTCCATCGGAAGTCCGTCAAAAGTCCGTCGAAAGTACGCTGGAAAGTCTGTCGGACCCGTCCGACCGTGTGTACGCGGCATAACATTAGCTGTACACGTGAAATGGCAGTCATCACAACACAATCACAAAAATGTATTTTTTTAGTAAAGAAAAGCAAATTTCTCATATCTTCATACAGTGGTGAATGGGAGAGAGGCTTTCATCATTTTACCTGCTATTTAAAGACTGAGTACATAGTCTAGGATCCCCTTTACCAGTTCACCATTGTACATGGTATTGAATTAATTGCCCTAACTAATTTTTGGGCCCTTCCTCTCAAAATAAAGACAAAGCTTATATCATTCTTGTTACTATCACTGGCCGCATGTTCATATAAGCTGGCATCTTTTGAGAGACCTCTGAAATTCATAACCATATCGGATATACATAAATCTGCCGTACACAGTTTAAATCTCAATCTGTATAAATTAGTTGACTCATTTCTATTTTTGAAAGATTTTTCCATAAACCTGTAAAACACAGATTGCTTGGGTATCCATGTTTATGCAAATGCATTACTAGATGAGGGAAAGGTAGGTGGCATCCCACCTCCCCAACATAAGTTACCTTTTATGTAAATGAAATGTGAACAATAACAAAGTTGACATAATAAAATCAACTTACTTTGAGCATCATGATTTTATACGCATAAAACTTTTTTCCTTTTCCTTTTCCGAGTGCTCCTTCAAACTTCTCCACAAATTGCTGAGCATCCCTAAAATTTTGGAAGCAAATCATTTATTCCATAAAAGTAGACACTACAAAAAAAAAAAATAAGAACCGACATGTTGACACATTTGATGTTACATTTATAAAATGTCTACACTAACAAACAAACTTATAGTGATTGTAAATATTCATATTTCTTTAAATAACAAACATGTCATACTTACCAGTGCTGTGGAATGGTTTTGCACAGAGTAGCCCCAATCCTCTTCTTCTCAGGTCCCCCACTGGCACTCCTGGCTTCCTCCTGCCTTTCGAGTGCCCCCATAGCAAGCCTCTTACCTGAACAGAGCAGCCCCAGGCCTCTTCTTTTGGGGTCCTCGTGCCGGCGCTCCAGGCCCCTCCTCTTCATCGGGTGCCCCCAGGGAAAGTGGCACCCATGCATGCTCGCTGCCGATTCCCACTGCTGCGTTAATTGACACAGACAGCGAGACTCGCCCCACCCCCGCTCCCGTGTCACTGGATTTGATGGACAGCAGTGGGAGACAATTGCTTCCGCTGCTATCAATCTGTCCAATGAGGAGAGAAACAGAGGCGGGAGCCGCTGCACTCTTGCACATCGCTGGGTCAGATCGGGCTCAGGTAAGAAAAAGGGGGGAGGGTCTGGGGGGCAATTGCAGCACAGAAGGTTTTTCACCTTAATGCATTTTTAAGGCTTTAGAACCACTTTAAATATTTAACGACAGTGAATGTTACCATGGTGTTAAGTCTTACTTTAATACTTCCAACTTTTGCTTCATTTTCCAAGGCTTGTTTCTTATAGTTGCAATTAGTTTCTTTTTTTCCTCTACCGCTTCTTTTAATTTATCTAGCTCCTCCTCTGTGATATCGTCTTCATCTTCGTCAGACCTACAAAAGAATTTTTTTTAGCCAAATAGGCTACAGGCTATCGTCTATAACAAATATCGATATTGTGTCTGATTGAATTAGAAGCATATCACACATTATAATTCGCATGGAACTAACCTTTTTACTAGGCTAAGGTAATGGGCACTCATTAGATCTAAGCTATTAGTAAAACAGAATAAGTGAAGTGTCTCTGAACAGCTTCCTGGATCTGTCCCTGATGCAGGATGCCTTATAGACATGTGCAATTAATTTAGTTACGAATTCGTTTTCAGACGAAATTCGGCATATTCGTTCATTCGGAAACATCCGAATGAGCGAAAGACTCTTTGACGAATGCGTACAAAAACGAATTGTCAGAAAGAACAAAAATACGAAAGAACGAAAATTCGAAATAACAAAAAACCCGATTTGACCTACGAGCTTAACGAATCGATTACACTCTGATCATTTCGTTTTTTGTATTTTCGTTCTTTCAGATTATTTGTTATCGCTGAATATAAAGAAATAATGGAAGCATTTTTGTTCTTTAAAGGGTAAGTTCACATTTGTACACTTTTTTTTCTAAATTCCAGCTCCCCTATGCACCAATATAGCATTCATGTACTTTTTTTGCAAAAATATTAAAGCTTTCCATTAAATCTAAAGTCACTTACTTTTCTTGTCCTAATCCA